>NC_136069.1:1641146245-1641618781 GCF_964261635.1 Lissotriton helveticus | reverse complement strand
AAGCCAATTCTTTCACTGGAAAGGAAACAAGCTTCCGGGACCGTTTCTGGCATTACAGCCGTCTTCGGCCCGGCTTGCTTGAATCCTGATGGTGCAGTGAGCAAGGGACTCGCATCCGAGTATACCCTTCCACGCTTGTGGTGGCCAAAACGATACAGTAAAGGGGTGGTGATGGACAGAGTATTCGAATTAATGCAGAACACTCCTACCCAGTCAAGAGATCAGGGCTTGATCCATCACCGTTTTTAGCTCACTGCACCATCCCAGTTCAGAACCTGGCTATATGCAAATTAGTCTGTCCCTGGCCCAGTGCATCATGGGAACAGGGCAGACCAAACTACCAAGCCAATTCTTTCACTGGAAAGGAAACAAGCTTCCGGGGACCGGTTTCTGGCATTACAGCCGTCTTCGGCCCGGCTTGCTTGAATCCTGATGGTGCAGTGAGCAAGGGACTCGCATCCGAGTATACCCTTCCACGCTTGTGGTGGCCAAAACGATACAGTAAAGGGGGTGGTGATGGACAGAGTATTCGAATTAATGCAGAACACTCCTACCCAGTCAAGAGATCAGGGCTTGATCCATCACCGTTTTTTAGCTCACTGCACCATCCCAGTTCAGAACCTGGCTATATGCAAATTAGTCTGTCCCTGGCCCAGTGCATCATGGGAACAGGGCAGACCAAACTACCAAGCCAATTCTTTCACTGGAAAGGAAACAAGCTTCCGGGGACCGGTTTCTGGCATTACAGCCGTCTTCGGCCCGGCTTGCTTGAATCCTGATGGTGCAGTGAGCAAGGGACTCGCATCCGAGTATACCCTTCCACGCTTGTGGTGGCCAAAACGATACAGTAAAGGGGGTGGTGATGGACAGAGTATTCGAATTAATGCAGAACACTCCTACCCAGTCAAGAGATCAGGGCTTGATCCATCACCGTTTTTTAGCTCACTGCACCATCCCAGTTCAGAACCTGGCTATATGCAAATTAGTCTGTCCCTGGCCCAGTGCATCATGGGAACAGGGCAGACCAAACTACCAAGCCAATTCTTTCACTGGAAAGGAAACAAGCTTCCGGGGACCGGTTTCTGGCATTACAGCCGTCTTCGGCCCGGCTTGCTTGAATCCTGATGGTGCAGTGAGCAAGGGACTCGCATCCGAGTATACCCTTCCACGCTTGTGGTGGCCAAAACGATACAGTAAAGGGGGTGGTGATGGACAGAGTATTCGAATTAATGCAGAACACTCCTACCCAGTCAAGAGATCAGGGCTTGATCCATCACCGTTTTTTAGCTCACTGCACCATCCCAGTTCAGAACCTGGCTATATGCAAATTAGTCTGTCCCTGGCCCAGTGCATCATGGGAACAGGGCAGACCAAACTACCAAGCCAATTCTTTCACTGGAAAGGAAACAAGCTTCCGGGGACCGGTTTCTGGCATTACAGCCGTCTTCGGCCCGGCTTGCTTGAATCCTGATGGTGCAGTGAGCAAGGGACTCGCATCCGAGTATACCCTTCCACGCTTGTGGTGGCCAAAACGATACAGTAAAGGGGGTGGTGATGGACAGAGTATTCGAATTAATGCAGAACACTCCTACCCAGTCAAGAGATCAGGGCTTGATCCATCACCGTTTTTTAGCTCACTGCACCATCCCAGTTCAGAACCTGGCTATATGCAAATTAGTCTGTCCCTGGCCCAGTGCATCATGGGAACAGGGCAGACCAAACTACCAAGCCAATTCTTTCACTGGAAAGGAAACAAGCTTCCGGGGACCGGTTTCTGGCATTACAGCCGTCTTCGGCCCGGCTTGCTTGAATCCTGATGGTGCAGTGAGCAAGGGACTCGCATCCGAGTATACCCTTCCACGCTTGTGGTGGCCAAAACGATACAGTAAAGGGGGTGGTGATGGACAGAGTATTCGAATTAATGCAGAACACTCCTACCCAGTCAAGAGATCAGGGCTTGATCCATCACCGTTTTTTAGCTCACTGCACCATCCCAGTTCAGAACCTGGCTATATGCAAATTAGTCTGTCCCTGGCCCAGTGCATCATGGGAACAGGGCAGACCAAACTACCAAGCCAATTCTTTCACTGGAAAGGAAACAAGCTTCCGGGGACCGGTTTCTGGCATTACAGCCGTCTTCGGCCCGGCTTGCTTGAATCCTGATGGTGCAGTGAGCAAGGGACTCGCATCCGAGTATACCCTTCCACGCTTGTGGTGGCCAAAACGATACAGTAAAGGGGGTGGTGATGGACAGAGTATTCGAATTAATGCAGAACACTCCTACCCAGTCAAGAGATCAGGGCTTGATCCATCACCGTTTTTTAGCTCACTGCACCATCCCAGTTCAGAACCTGGCTATATGCAAATTAGTCTGTCCCTGGCCCAGTGCATCATGGGAACAGGGCAGACCAAACTACCAAGCCAATTCTTTCACTGGAAAGGAAACAAGCTTCCGGGGACCGGTTTCTGGCATTACAGCCGTCTTCGGCCCGGCTTGCTTGAATCCTGATGGTGCAGTGAGCAAGGGACTCGCATCCGAGTATACCCTTCCACGCTTGTGGTGGCCAAAACGATACAGTAAAGGGGGTGGTGATGGACAGAGTATTCGAATTAATGCAGAACACTCCTACCCAGTCAAGAGATCAGGGCTTGATCCATCACCGTTTTTTAGCTCACTGCACCATCCCAGTTCAGAACCTGGCTATATGCAAATTAGTCTGTCCCTGGCCCAGTGCATCATGGGAACAGGGCAGACCAAACTACCAAGCCAATTCTTTCACTGGAAAGGAAACAAGCTTCCGGGGACCGGTTTCTGGCATTACAGCCGTCTTCGGCCCGGCTTGCTTGAATCCTGATGGTGCAGTGAGCAAGGGACTCGCATCCGAGTATACCCTTCCACGCTTGTGGTGGCCAAAACGATACAGTAAAGGGGGTGGTGATGGACAGAGTATTCGAATTAATGCAGAACACTCCTACCCAGTCAAGAGATCAGGGCTTGATCCATCACCGTTTTTTAGCTCACTGCACCATCCCAGTTCAGAACCTGGCTATATGCAAATTAGTCTGTCCCTGGCCCAGTGCATCATGGGAACAGGGCAGACCAAACTACCAAGCCAATTCTTTCACTGGAAAGGAAACAAGCTTCCGGGGACCGGTTTCTGGCATTACAGCCGTCTTCGGCCCGGCTTGCTTGAATCCTGATGGTGCAGTGAGCAAGGGACTCGCATCCGAGTATACCCTTCCACGCTTGTGGTGGCCAAAACGATACAGTAAAGGGGGTGGTGATGGACAGAGTATTCGAATTAATGCAGAACACTCCTACCCAGTCAAGAGATCAGGGCTTGATCCATCACCGTTTTTTAGCTCACTGCACCATCCCAGTTCAGAACCTGGCTATATGCAAATTAGTCTGTCCCTGGCCCAGTGCATCATGGGAACAGGGCAGACCAAACTACCAAGCCAATTCTTTCACTGGAAAGGAAACAAGCTTCCGGGGACCGGTTTCTGGCATTACAGCCGTCTTCGGCCCGGCTTGCTTGAATCCTGATGGTGCAGTGAGCAAGGGACTCGCATCCGAGTATACCCTTCCACGCTTGTGGTGGCCAAAACGATACAGTAAAGGGGGTGGTGATGGACAGAGTATTCGAATTAATGCAGAACACTCCTACCCAGTCAAGAGATCAGGGCTTGATCCATCACCGTTTTTTAGCTCACTGCACCATCCCAGTTCAGAACCTGGCTATATGCAAATTAGTCTGTCCCTGGCCCAGTGCATCATGGGAACAGGGCAGACCAAACTACCAAGCCAATTCTTTCACTGGAAAGGAAACAAGCTTCCGGGGACCGGTTTCTGGCATTACAGCCGTCTTCGGCCCGGCTTGCTTGAATCCTGATGGTGCAGTGAGCAAGGGACTCGCATCCGAGTATACCCTTCCACGCTTGTGGTGGCCAAAACGATACAGTAAAGGGGGTGGTGATGGACAGAGTATTCGAATTAATGCAGAACACTCCTACCCAGTCAAGAGATCAGGGCTTGATCCATCACCGTTTTTTAGCTCACTGCACCATCCCAGTTCAGAACCTGGCTATATGCAAATTAGTCTGTCCCTGGCCCAGTGCATCATGGGAACAGGGCAGACCAAACTACCAAGCCAATTCTTTCACTGGAAAGGAAACAAGCTTCCGGGGACCGGTTTCTGGCATTACAGCCGTCTTCGGCCCGGCTTGCTTGAATCCTGATGGTGCAGTGAGCAAGGGACTCGCATCCGAGTATACCCTTCCACGCTTGTGGTGGCCAAAACGATACAGTAAAGGGGGTGGTGATGGACAGAGTATTCGAATTAATGCAGAACACTCCTACCCAGTCAAGAGATCAGGGCTTGATCCATCACCGTTTTTTAGCTCACTGCACCATCCCAGTTCAGAACCTGGCTATATGCAAATTAGTCTGTCCCTGGCCCAGTGCATCATGGGAACAGGGCAGACCAAACTACCAAGCCAATTCTTTCACTGGAAAGGAAACAAGCTTCCGGGGACCGGTTTCTGGCATTACAGCCGTCTTCGGCCCGGCTTGCTTGAATCCTGATGGTGCAGTGAGCAAGGGACTCGCATCCGAGTATACCCTTCCACGCTTGTGGTGGCCAAAACGATACAGTAAAGGGGGTGGTGATGGACAGAGTATTCGAATTAATGCAGAACACTCCTACCCAGTCAAGAGATCAGGGCTTGATCCATCACCGTTTTTTAGCTCACTGCACCATCCCAGTTCAGAACCTGGCTATATGCAAATTAGTCTGTCCCTGGCCCAGTGCATCATGGGAACAGGGCAGACCAAACTACCAAGCCAATTCTTTCACTGGAAAGGAAACAAGCTTCCGGGGACCGGTTTCTGGCATTACAGCCGTCTTCGGCCCGGCTTGCTTGAATCCTGATGGTGCAGTGAGCAAGGGACTCGCATCCGAGTATACCCTTCCACGCTTGTGGTGGCCAAAACGATACAGTAAAGGGGGTGGTGATGGACAGAGTATTCGAATTAATGCAGAACACTCCTACCCAGTCAAGAGATCAGGGCTTGATCCATCACCGTTTTTTAGCTCACTGCACCATCCCAGTTCAGAACCTGGCTATATGCAAATTAGTCTGTCCCTGGCCCAGTGCATCATGGGAACAGGGCAGACCAAACTACCAAGCCAATTCTTTCACTGGAAAGGAAACAAGCTTCCGGGGACCGGTTTCTGGCATTACAGCCGTCTTCGGCCCGGCTTGCTTGAATCCTGATGGTGCAGTGAGCAAGGGACTCGCATCCGAGTATACCCTTCCACGCTTGTGGTGGCCAAAACGATACAGTAAAGGGGGTGGTGATGGACAGAGTATTCGAATTAATGCAGAACACTCCTACCCAGTCAAGAGATC
Organism: Lissotriton helveticus; assembly: GCF_964261635.1. Taxonomy (NCBI): domain Eukaryota; kingdom Metazoa; phylum Chordata; class Amphibia; order Caudata; family Salamandridae; genus Lissotriton; species Lissotriton helveticus. Next base: position 1,641,613,369 of record NC_136069.1, on the reverse strand, counting down.
AGGGCTTGATCCATCACCGTTTTTTAGCTCACTGCACCATCCCAGTTCAGAACCTGGCTATATGCAAATTAGTCTGTCCCTGGCCCAGTGCATCATGGGAACAGGGCAGACCAAACTACCAAGCCAATTCTTTCACTGGAAAGGAAACAAGCTTCCGGGGACCGGTTTCTGGCATTACAGCCGTCTTCGGCCCGGCTTGCTTGAATCCTGATGGTGCAGTGAGCAAGGGACTCGCATCCGAGTATACCCTTCCACGCTTGTGGTGGCCAAAACGATACAGTAAAGGGGGTGGTGATGGACAGAGTATTCGAATTAATGCAGAACACTCCTACCCAGTCAAGAGATCAGGGCTTGATCCATCACCGTTTTTTAGCTCACTGCACCATCCCAGTTCAGAACCTGGCTATATGCAAATTAGTCTGTCCCTGGCCCAGTGCATCATGGGAACAGGGCAGACCAAACTACCAAGCCAATTCTTTCACTGGAAAGGAAACAAGCTTCCGGGGACCGGTTTCTGGCATTACAGCCGTCTTCGGCCCGGCTTGCTTGAATCCTGATGGTGCAGTGAGCAAGGGACTCGCATCCGAGTATACCCTTCCACGCTTGTGGTGGCCAAAACGATACAGTAAAGGGGGTGGTGATGGACAGAGTATTCGAATTAATGCAGAACACTCCTACCCAGTCAAGAGATCAGGGCTTGATCCATCACCGTTTTTTAGCTCACTGCACCATCCCAGTTCAGAACCTGGCTATATGCAAATTAGTCTGTCCCTGGCCCAGTGCATCATGGGAACAGGGCAGACCAAACTACCAAGCCAATTCTTTCACTGGAAAGGAAACAAGCTTCCGGGGACCGGTTTCTGGCATTACAGCCGTCTTCGGCCCGGCTTGCTTGAATCCTGATGGTGCAGTGAGCAAGGGACTCGCATCCGAGTATACCCTTCCACGCTTGTGGTGGCCAAAACGATACAGTAAAGGGGGTGGTGATGGACAGAGTATTCGAATTAATGCAGAACACTCCTACCCAGTCAAGAGATCAGGGCTTGATCCATCACCGTTTTTTAGCTCACTGCACCATCCCAGTTCAGAACCTGGCTATATGCAAATTAGTCTGTCCCTGGCCCAGTGCATCATGGGAACAGGGCAGACCAAACTACCAAGCCAATTCTTTCACTGGAAAGGAAACAAGCTTCCGGGGACCGGTTTCTGGCATTACAGCCGTCTTCGGCCCGGCTTGCTTGAATCCTGATGGTGCAGTGAGCAAGGGACTCGCATCCGAGTATACCCTTCCACGCTTGTGGTGGCCAAAACGATACAGTAAAGGGGGTGGTGATGGACAGAGTATTCGAATTAATGCAGAACACTCCTACCCAGTCAAGAGATCAGGGCTTGATCCATCACCGTTTTTTAGCTCACTGCACCATCCCAGTTCAGAACCTGGCTATATGCAAATTAGTCTGTCCCTGGCCCAGTGCATCATGGGAACAGGGCAGACCAAACTACCAAGCCAATTCTTTCACTGGAAAGGAAACAAGCTTCCGGGGACCGGTTTCTGGCATTACAGCCGTCTTCGGCCCGGCTTGCTTGAATCCTGATGGTGCAGTGAGCAAGGGACTCGCATCCGAGTATACCCTTCCACGCTTGTGGTGGCCAAAACGATACAGTAAAGGGGGTGGTGATGGACAGAGTATTCGAATTAATGCAGAACACTCCTACCCAGTCAAGAGATCAGGGCTTGATCCATCACCGTTTTTTAGCTCACTGCACCATCCCAGTTCAGAACCTGGCTATATGCAAATTAGTCTGTCCCTGGCCCAGTGCATCATGGGAACAGGGCAGACCAAACTACCAAGCCAATTCTTTCACTGGAAAGGAAACAAGCTTCCGGGGACCGGTTTCTGGCATTACAGCCGTCTTCGGCCCGGCTTGCTTGAATCCTGATGGTGCAGTGAGCAAGGGACTCGCATCCGAGTATACCCTTCCACGCTTGTGGTGGCCAAAACGATACAGTAAAGGGGGTGGTGATGGACAGAGTATTCGAATTAATGCAGAACACTCCTACCCAGTCAAGAGATCAGGGCTTGATCCATCACCGTTTTTTAGCTCACTGCACCATCCCAGTTCAGAACCTGGCTATATGCAAATTAGTCTGTCCCTGGCCCAGTGCATCATGGGAACAGGGCAGACCAAACTACCAAGCCAATTCTTTCACTGGAAAGGAAACAAGCTTCCGGGGACCGGTTTCTGGCATTACAGCCGTCTTCGGCCCGGCTTGCTTGAATCCTGATGGTGCAGTGAGCAAGGGACTCGCATCCGAGTATACCCTTCCACGCTTGTGGTGGCCAAAACGATACAGTAAAGGGGGTGGTGATGGACAGAGTATTCGAATTAATGCAGAACACTCCTACCCAGTCAAGAGATCAGGGCTTGATCCATCACCGTTTTTTAGCTCACTGCACCATCCCAGTTCAGAACCTGGCTATATGCAAATTAGTCTGTCCCTGGCCCAGTGCATCATGGGAACAGGGCAGACCAAACTACCAAGCCAATTCTTTCACTGGAAAGGAAACAAGCTTCCGGGGACCGGTTTCTGGCATTACAGCCGTCTTCGGCCCGGCTTGCTTGAATCCTGATGGTGCAGTGAGCAAGGGACTCGCATCCGAGTATACCCTTCCACGCTTGTGGTGGCCAAAACGATACAGTAAAGGGGGTGGTGATGGACAGAGTATTCGAATTAATGCAGAACACTCCTACCCAGTCAAGAGATCAGGGCTTGATCCATCACCGTTTTTTAGCTCACTGCACCATCCCAGTTCAGAACCTGGCTATATGCAAATTAGTCTGTCCCTGGCCCAGTGCATCATGGGAACAGGGCAGACCAAACTACCAAGCCAATTCTTTCACTGGAAAGGAAACAAGCTTCCGGGGACCGGTTTCTGGCATTACAGCCGTCTTCGGCCCGGCTTGCTTGAATCCTGATGGTGCAGTGAGCAAGGGACTCGCATCCGAGTATACCCTTCCACGCTTGTGGTGGCCAAAACGATACAGTAAAGGGGGTGGTGATGGACAGAGTATTCGAATTAATGCAGAACACTCCTACCCAGTCAAGAGATCAGGGCTTGATCCATCACCGTTTTTTAGCTCACTGCACCATCCCAGTTCAGAACCTGGCTATATGCAAATTAGTCTGTCCCTGGCCCAGTGCATCATGGGAACAGGGCAGACCAAACTACCAAGCCAATTCTTTCACTGGAAAGGAAACAAGCTTCCGGGGACCGGTTTCTGGCATTACAGCCGTCTTCGGCCCGGCTTGCTTGAATCCTGATGGTGCAGTGAGCAAGGGACTCGCATCCGAGTATACCCTTCCACGCTTGTGGTGGCCAAAACGATACAGTAAAGGGGGTGGTGATGGACAGAGTATTCGAATTAATGCAGAACACTCCTACCCAGTCAAGAGATCAGGGCTTGATCCATCACCGTTTTTTAGCTCACTGCACCATCCCAGTTCAGAACCTGGCTATATGCAAATTAGTCTGTCCCTGGCCCAGTGCATCATGGGAACAGGGCAGACCAAACTACCAAGCCAATTCTTTCACTGGAAAGGAAACAAGCTTCCGGGGACCGGTTTCTGGCATTACAGCCGTCTTCGGCCCGGCTTGCTTGAATCCTGATGGTGCAGTGAGCAAGGGACTCGCATCCGAGTATACCCTTCCACGCTTGTGGTGGCCAAAACGATACAGTAAAGGGGGTGGTGATGGACAGAGTATTCGAATTAATGCAGAACACTCCTACCCAGTCAAGAGATCAGGGCTTGATCCATCACCGTTTTTTAGCTCACTGCACCATCCCAGTTCAGAACCTGGCTATATGCAAATTAGTCTGTCCCTGGCCCAGTGCATCATGGGAACAGGGCAGACCAAACTACCAAGCCAATTCTTTCACTGGAAAGGAAACAAGCTTCCGGGGACCGGTTTCTGGCATTACAGCCGTCTTCGGCCCGGCTTGCTTGAATCCTGATGGTGCAGTGAGCAAGGGACTCGCATCCGAGTATACCCTTCCACGCTTGTGGTGGCCAAAACGATACAGTAAAGGGGGTGGTGATGGACAGAGTATTCGAATTAATGCAGAACACTCCTACCCAGTCAAGAGATCAGGGCTTGATCCATCACCGTTTTTTAGCTCACTGCACCATCCCAGTTCAGAACCTGGCTATATGCAAATTAGTCTGTCCCTGGCCCAGTGCATCATGGGAACAGGGCAGACCAAACTACCAAGCCAATTCTTTCACTGGAAAGGAAACAAGCTTCCGGGGACCGGTTTCTGGCATTACAGCCGTCTTCGGCCCGGCTTGCTTGAATCCTGATGGTGCAGTGAGCAAGGGACTCGCATCCGAGTATACCCTTCCACGCTTGTGGTGGCCAAAACGATACAGTAAAGGGGGTGGTGATGGACAGAGTATTCGAATTAATGCAGAACACTCCTACCCAGTCAAGAGATCAGGGCTTGATCCATCACCGTTTTTTAGCTCACTGCACCATCCCAGTTCAGAACCTGGCTATATGCAAATTAGTCTGTCCCTGGCCCAGTGCATCATGGGAACAGGGCAGACCAAACTACCAAGCCAATTCTTTCACTGGAAAGGAAACAAGCTTCCGGGGACCGGTTTCTGGCATTACAGCCGTCTTCGGCCCGGCTTGCTTGAATCCTGATGGTGCAGTGAGCAAGGGACTCGCATCCGAGTATACCCTTCCACGCTTGTGGTGGCCAAAACGATACAGTAAAGGGGGTGGTGATGGACAGAGTATTCGAATTAATGCAGAACACTCCTACCCAGTCAAGAGATCAGGGCTTGATCCATCACCGTTTTTTAGCTCACTGCACCATCCCAGTTCAGAACCTGGCTATATGCAAATTAGTCTGTCCCTGGCCCAGTGCATCATGGGAACAGGGCAGACCAAACTACCAAGCCAATTCTTTCACTGGAAAGGAAACAAGCTTCCGGGGACCGGTTTCTGGCATTACAGCCGTCTTCGGCCCGGCTTGCTTGAATCCTGATGGTGCAGTGAGCAAGGGACTCGCATCCGAGTATACCCTTCCACGCTTGTGGTGGCCAAAACGATACAGTAAAGGGGGTGGTGATGGACAGAGTATTCGAATTAATGCAGAACACTCCTACCCAGTCAAGAGATCAGGGCTTGATCCATCACCGTTTTTTAGCTCACTGCACCATCCCAGTTCAGAACCTGGCTATATGCAAATTAGTCTGTCCCTGGCCCAGTGCATCATGGGAACAGGGCAGACCAAACTACCAAGCCAATTCTTTCACTGGAAAGGAAACAAGCTTCCGGGGACCGGTTTCTGGCATTACAGCCGTCTTCGGCCCGGCTTGCTTGAATCCTGATGGTGCAGTGAGCAAGGGACTCGCATCCGAGTATACCCTTCCACGCTTGTGGTGGCCAAAACGATACAGTAAAGGGGGTGGTGATGGACAGAGTATTCGAATTAATGCAGAACACTCCTACCCAGTCAAGAGATCAGGGCTTGATCCATCACCGTTTTTTAGCTCACTGCACCATCCCAGTTCAGAACCTGGCTATATGCAAATTAGTCTGTCCCTGGCCCAGTGCATCATGGGAACAGGGCAGACCAAACTACCAAGCCAATTCTTTCACTGGAAAGGAAACAAGCTTCCGGGGACCGGTTTCTGGCATTACAGCCGTCTTCGGCCCGGCTTGCTTGAATCCTGATGGTGCAGTGAGCAAGGGACTCGCATCCGAGTATACCCTTCCACGCTTGTGGTGGCCAAAACGATACAGTAAAGGGGGTGGTGATGGACAGAGTATTCGAATTAATGCAGAACACTCCTACCCAGTCAAGAGATCAGGGCTTGATCCATCACCGTTTTTTAGCTCACTGCACCATCCCAGTTCAGAACCTGGCTATATGCAAATTAGTCTGTCCCTGGCCCAGTGCATCATGGGAACAGGGCAGACCAAACTACCAAGCCAATTCTTTCACTGGAAAGGAAACAAGCTTCCGGGGACCGGTTTCTGGCATTACAGCCGTCTTCGGCCCGGCTTGCTTGAATCCTGATGGTGCAGTGAGCAAGGGACTCGCATCCGAGTATACCCTTCCACGCTTGTGGTGGCCAAAACGATACAGTAAAGGGGGTGGTGATGGACAGAGTATTCGAATTAATGCAGAACACTCCTACCCAGTCAAGAGATCAGGGCTTGATCCATCACCGTTTTTTAGCTCACTGCACCATCCCAGTTCAGAACCTGGCTATATGCAAATTAGTCTGTCCCTGGCCCAGTGCATCATGGGAACAGGGCAGACCAAACTACCAAGCCAATTCTTTCACTGGAAAGGAAACAAGCTTCCGGGGACCGGTTTCTGGCATTACAGCCGTCTTCGGCCCGGCTTGCTTGAATCCTGATGGTGCAGTGAGCAAGGGACTCGCATCCGAGTATACCCTTCCACGCTTGTGGTGGCCAAAACGATACAGTAAAGGGGGTGGTGATGGACAGAGTATTCGAATTAATGCAGAACACTCCTACCCAGTCAAGAGATCAGGGCTTGATCCATCACCGTTTTTTAGCTCACTGCACCATCCCAGTTCAGAACCTGGCTATATGCAAATTAGTCTGTCCCTGGCCCAGTGCATCATGGGAACAGGGCAGACCAAACTACCAAGCCAATTCTTTCACTGGAAAGGAAACAAGCTTCCGGGGACCGGTTTCTGGCATTACAGCCGTCTTCGGCCCGGCTTGCTTGAATCCTGATGGTGCAGTGAGCAAGGGACTCGCATCCGAGTATACCCTTCCACGCTTGTGGTGGCCAAAACGATACAGTAAAGGGGGTGGTGATGGACAGAGTATTCGAATTAATGCAGAACACTCCTACCCAGTCAAGAGATCAGGGCTTGATCCATCACCGTTTTTTAGCTCACTGCACCATCCCAGTTCAGAACCTGGCTATATGCAAATTAGTCTGTCCCTGGCCCAGTGCATCATGGGAACAGGGCAGACCAAACTACCAAGCCAATTCTTTCACTGGAAAGGAAACAAGCTTCCGGGGACCGGTTTCTGGCATTACAGCCGTCTTCGGCCCGGCTTGCTTGAATCCTGATGGTGCAGTGAGCAAGGGACTCGCATCCGAGTATACCCTTCCACGCTTGTGGTGGCCAAAACGATACAGTAAAGGGGGTGGTGATGGACAGAGTATTCGAATTAATGCAGAACACTCCTACCCAGTCAAGAGATCAGGGCTTGATCCATCACCGTTTTTTAGCTCACTGCACCATCCCAGTTCAGAACCTGGCTATATGCAAATTAGTCTGTCCCTGGCCCAGTGCATCATGGGAACAGGGCAGACCAAACTACCAAGCCAATTCTTTCACTGGAAAGGAAACAAGCTTCCGGGGACCGGTTTCTGGCATTACAGCCGTCTTCGGCCCGGCTTGCTTGAATCCTGATGGTGCAGTGAGCAAGGGACTCGCATCCGAGTATACCCTTCCACGCTTGTGGTGGCCAAAACGATACAGTAAAGGGGGTGGTGATGGACAGAGTATTCGAATTAATGCAGAACACTCCTACCCAGTCAAGAGATCAGGGCTTGATCCATCACCGTTTTTTAGCTCACTGCACCATCCCAGTTCAGAACCTGGCTATATGCAAATTAGTCTGTCCCTGGCCCAGTGCATCATGGGAACAGGGCAGACCAAACTACCAAGCCAATTCTTTCACTGGAAAGGAAACAAGCTTCCGGGGACCGGTTTCTGGCATTACAGCCGTCTTCGGCCCGGCTTGCTTGAATCCTGATGGTGCAGTGAGCAAGGGACTCGCATCCGAGTATACCCTTCCACGCTTGTGGTGGCCAAAACGATACAGTAAAGGGGGTGGTGATGGACAGAGTATTCGAATTAATGCAGAACACTCCTACCCAGTCAAGAGATCAGGGCTTGATCCATCACCGTTTTTTAGCTCACTGCACCATCCCAGTTCAGAACCTGGCTATATGCAAATTAGTCTGTCCCTGGCCCAGTGCATCATGGGAACAGGGCAGACCAAACTACCAAGCCAATTCTTTCACTGGAAAGGAAACAAGCTTCCGGGGACCGGTTTCTGGCATTACAGCCGTCTTCGGCCCGGCTTGCTTGAATCCTGATGGTGCAGTGAGCAAGGGACTCGCATCCGAGTATACCCTTCCACGCTTGTGGTGGCCAAAACGATACAGTAAAGGGGGTGGTGATGGACAGAGTATTCGAATTAATGCAGAACACTCCTACCCAGTCAAGAGATCAGGGCTTGATCCATCACCGTTTTTTAGCTCACTGCACCATCCCAGTTCAGAACCTGGCTATATGCAAATTAGTCTGTCCCTGGCCCAGTGCATCATGGGAACAGGGCAGACCAAACTACCAAGCCAATTCTTTCACTGGAAAGAACGGTGATGGATCAAGCCCTGATCTGTTGACTGGGTAGGAGTGTTCTGATTAACTCAGATACTCTGTCCATCACCACCCCCTTTTTGAAATTATTTTGGCCACCATGAGTGTGGAAGGGTATGCTCAGACATGAGTCCCTTGCTCATTGCACCATCAGGATTCAAGCAAGCCGGGCCGAAGACGGCTGTAATGCCAGAAACCGGTCCCCGGAAGCTTGTTTCCTTTCCAGTGAAGAATTGGCTTGGTAGTTTGGTCTGCCCTGTTCCCATGATGCACTGGGCCAGGGACAGACTAATTTGCATATAGCCAGGTTCTGAACTGGGATGGTGCAGTGAGCTAAAAAACGGTGATGGATCAAGCCCTGATCTGTTGACTGGGTAGGAGTGTTCTGATTAACTCAGATACTCTGTCCATCACCACCCCCTTTTTGAAATTATTTTGGCCACCATGAGTGTGGAAGGGTATGCTCAGACATGAGTCCCTTGCTCATTGCACCATCAGGATTCAAGCAAGCCGGGCCGAAGACGGCTGTAATGCCAGAAACCGGTCCCCGGAAGCTTGTTTCCTTTCCAGTGAAGAATTGGCTTGGTAGTTTGGTCTGCCCTGTTCCCATGATGCACTGGGCCAGGGACAGACTAATTTGCATATAGCCAGGTTCTGAACTGGGATGGTGCAGTGAGCTAAAAAACGGTGATGGATCAAGCCCTGATCTGTTGACTGGGTAGGAGTGTTCTGATTAACTCAGATACTCTGTCCATCACCACCCCCTTTTTGAAATTATTTTGGCCACCATGAGTGTGGAAGGGTATGCTCAGACATGAGTCCCTTGCTCATTGCACCATCAGGATTCAAGCAAGCCGGGCCGAAGACGGCTGTAATGCCAGAAACCGGTCCCCGGAAGCTTGTTTCCTTTCCAGTGAAGAATTGGCTTGGTAGTTTGGTCTGCCCTGTTCCCATGATGCACTGGGCCAGGGACAGACTAATTTGCATATAGCCAGGTTCTGAACTGGGATGGTGCAGTGAGCTAAAAAACGGTGATGGATCAAGCCCTGATCTGTTGACTGGGTAGGAGTGTTCTGATTAACTCAGATACTCTGTCCATCACCACCCCCTTTTTGAAATTATTTTGGCCACCATGAGTGTGGAAGGGTATGCTCAGACATGAGTCCCTTGCTCATTGCACCATCAGGATTCAAGCAAGCCGGGCCGAAGACGGCTGTAATGCCAGAAACCGGTCCCCGGAAGCTTGTTTCCTTTCCAGTGAAGAATTGGCTTGGTAGTTTGGTCTGCCCTGTTCCCATGATGCACTGGGCCAGGGACAGACTAATTTGCATATAGCCAGGTTCTGAACTGGGATGGTGCAGTGAGCTAAAAAACGGTGATGGATCAAGCCCTGATCTGTTGACTGGGTAGGAGTGTTCTGATTAACTCAGATACTCTGTCCATCACCACCCCCTTTTTGAAATTATTTTGGCCACCATGAGTGTGGAAGGGTATGCTCAGACATGAGTCCCTTGCTCATTGCACCATCAGGATTCAAGCAAGCCGGGCCGAAGACGGCTGTAATGCCAGAAACCGGTCCCCGGAAGCTTGTTTCCTTTCCAGTGAAGAATTGGCTTGGTAGTTTGGTCTGCCCTGTTCCCATGATGCACTGGGCCAGGGACAGACTAATTTGCATATAGCCAGGTTCTGAACTGGGATGGTGCAGTGAGCTAAAAAACGGTGATGGATCAAGCCCTGATCTGTTGACTGGGTAGGAGTGTTCTGATTAACTCAGATACTCTGTCCATCACCACCCCCTTTTTGAAATTATTTTGGCCACCATGAGTGTGGAAGGGTATGCTCAGACATGAGTCCCTTGCTCATTGCACCATCAGGATTCAAGCAAGCCGGGCCGAAGACGGCTGTAATGCCAGAAACCGGTCCCCGGAAGCTTGTTTCCTTTCCAGTGAAGAATTGGCTTGGTAGTTTGGTCTGCCCTGTTCCCATGATGCACTGGGCCAGGGACAGACTAATTTGCATATAGCCAGGTTCTGAACTGGGATGGTGCAGTGAGCTAAAAAACGGTGATGGATCAAGCCCTGATCTGTTGACTGGGTAGGAGTGTTCTGATTAACTCAGATACTCTGTCCATCACCACCCCCTTTTTGAAATTATTTTGGCCACCATGAGTGTGGAAGGGTATGCTCAGACATGAGTCCCTTGCTCATTGCACCATCAGGATTCAAGCAAGCCGGGCCGAAGACGGCTGTAATGCCAGAAACCGGTCCCCGGAAGCTTGTTTCCTTTCCAGTGAAGAATTGGCTTGGTAGTTTGGTCTGCCCTGTTCCCATGATGCACTGGGCCAGGTACAGACTAATTTGCATATAGCCAGGTTCTGAACTGGGATGGTGCAGTGAGCTAAAAAACGGTGATGGATCAAGCCCTGATCTGTTGACTGGGTAGGAGTGTTCTGATTAACTCAGATACTCTGTCCATCACCACCCCCTTTTTGAAAATATTTACAAAGTGACGCATCTAGGTAGATGCGTCACTTTGTAAACCCCTGCGCCACATTATACCTACATCAGGTGTAATGTATGCAAAATGGGTATATTGACGCAAGAAAGGGTCGTAGAGGTGACGCAGTGAATAAACGGGGTTTTCCCCATGCTACGCTCCCCAGTACGCTCCGCGGTGCGCGTACCGGGCGCTCCCCCGCGCGAAAATCGAAAAAAATTAAAAATATTTTTTGTCCCGCGGGACCCTTTTATGGCCCCCACATCAAACCTAGGGAGTCAGGGGGGGGTGTACCCTGCCCCCTTTTGGTCATTTCTCCCTTTGGTTTTGCCACCTCTTCTGTCTCGATCCTAGCGAGACACAAGATGGCGGCCGCAGCGGACTGTTTCGAATGTTTACAGACACCCAAGAGCCAATCAGCTTTCCATGCGCAAGTCGCGTGGCGCGCCCAGAGCGCTCCCCGGTGCGCGTACCGGGGCGCTGCCATAGATATATACATTTTTTTGAACCTAAATTACTCACAATCCTCTGGAGCACCTATCTTGAGACATAGCAAAGGCACATCGGGCTACCAGTCCCTACAATTTTGCCAAGTTTGGTGAAAATCCATTCAGCCGTTCGAGCTAAAAGTGCTACCGACCGCCCTATGGAAATTAACATGGGGAAAACACGTTTTGGGACCCCCCTTTTATCTCGGTCCCCACTTGACGAATCCCCCCCAAACTTTCAGAGAAGGAGCGGAGCGCCACGAGGCAAAGTTGCTGAAAAATTTAGGCAGATTCCTCAACCGGCGCCAAAGTTAATCCCAATAGAATGTTGCGATTTCCCTATGGAAATCAATCCTAATTATAACTACCTACATATAATTAAAAATGAATAATGTCTCAAACAATTATAGAATTATTAAATATATATTTATTTTTCAGATTCTTTTTCCAAATTAAACATAACTTCTATCATTTGACTGTCAGAAATGTCCTCATTTTGAATGAGCAAATCCACTGATTCTACACATTGTAGTAGTTCATAGTCCCTTGATTCATCCATGAATTCCAAGTTATCATTGGGTTCTATAATTTCTTCATTGTTGCTCTCTAGGACAATTTCAAAGGAAATGTTTTGTTGTCCTTCCATTTTCGTGCTGAAATTTGCATAAAAATAAATATATTAGTAGAGATAGGCCACTGTTGGGTTTAAGTTCAGACAGGTAGTTTGGATTTTTTAACAGTGAATTTATCTTTGGGCAGTGTATGGTATCAGACTGGAAGTAGAAATATAAAAAAGTGTATGTGATGAAGCCTAAGTAAATTCATAATTATACAAGACAAGCCTAACTCCATCCATAACTATAATAGAGAAGTCTATCTCAATCTATAAATATTACAGAGGGATAGTATATAACTATCAGAAAAAGTTTTCCAAATTAACTTAAAGTGCACAACATACTTCAGTTTTCAAAATAATAATTTACCTTTGAGAAAGCAGTTGAAGTTGTCAGTGAAAATGCTCTTGAAATGTACTTCAGGAAGTAGAAGTCAAAATGGCTGTGTTTCCCTCTCTTTCTTTATATATATTCAGGTACATACCCAATCAAATGTCATGAAATAATAGTAGAAAATGAAAGTAACATTTTAATTGGTTGTCAATTCTAACACTTCAGATGTGTTTTTGTGAAGTAATTTACCTCAGGATATTTAGACAGGGCTACAGCTCAAATGACTCAATCGAATTCCACCAAATTTGGGAAAATGGTAGGGACTGGTATGTAGTATGGCCTATTCTATATTTGGTGAAAGTGTCTCCAGTGGTTTTTATGTGAATTAACTTTTATCATTTTTTGGGAGCGCTTCCAGGTGCGCGCCCCGGTACGCGTACCGGCAGCGCTATGGGAGTCCTCCATTTTGTTTTTGGTAGATTTAAGACAGAAAATGGAGGACAAACAACGTTGGGACTGGGTATAAGGGAGCATCGTAGGCACTCCCTGACCCTCTAGGTTTTCTGAGGGGGTCTTAGGAGGCCCAAATAGGCACAAAAAAAAAATAATTTATTTTTCGCGGGGGGAGCGCCCTGTACGCGCACCGGGGAGCGTACCGGGGAGCGTACTTTAGTGAAAAACAGTGAAAAAAGTTAGAAAAAGTTAATCATTTGGAGTGATCAGAGATAGGGGAGCCCTGAAAAGGGGTTTTGGGTTCTGTGGCTGATTTAGGTACCTACAAGTAGGTACCAATGCACAGTCTTAAATTCAGGAGGAATATTCTATTCCCCTCATCTGAGAAGTGCACACCATCTCCTCTGTAGATATCTTGCATGTTGTAACGCAAGTTGTTGTTGTATATTGAACCCATTCCATAGTCTCTCATGTAAGCAGAAACAGATTTATTCACATGTTTCCGTGCTTTCTTAAATTGTGGACAAAATTGGTTGGACCAGTTCCATTTCTGCCTTTGGCATATATTGGAGAATACCAAGGCAGTTTGAGGAAAAAGTGCCATCAATTGTTCAAAGGTGTCCTTTAAAAGCATTTCCAGACCTACCCCAGTCAAAGTGCCTAAGTCATTTCCACCACAGTGCAGAAATATGAGGTTAGGATGTGGAAAATGCAAAAAGGTTTTCACCAATGGTATCAATTGGTGACATCTCAATCCTCTCTGGCCAATCCATTTAATATTCACATTTGGTAAATCAAGGTTGTGAAAATTTCTTGTAGCTGCATACCTTTGAGCCCAGTGGATATAGCTATGTCCAATAATCCAGACAGAATACATGGTAGAGGAGGTTCTGGTGCAGTCAGATGAAGTTTAGGAATAAAATGGCAGTTGGAACAGTAGGAGTTTGCAAAACAAAACCTGTGGAGTTTCAGTGCTCTTGAATCACAAGCAATGATTGGTAGATTGAGATAGTTGAAAACTGTATGTTAGGGTGCATGGTTGTGTTCTGTGTAAGAAGTAATTTGAATGAAAACATCCTTGCCGAGGTGATTTGCAACATTGTAGAATAAACTTTTAAACCTTGGAGCTCAGTGAGGAGGGAGTTGCTATGGTAACAGGTAGAAAGGGCTGAGGGGGGAAGGGTGTTGGTTTGAAAATACAGAGGGAAGAGTTTTGATTGGTTACCATGAGCAATATGTGGGTAGATTTAGAGATTTTCTGTGCCATTAATGGTTGCAGTGCCCGGAGAACATACCTTTTGCTCTGCTAAAGAAATATTGATGTGTGTATCTGACACTGTTGTGAATCTCCTAGAGCATTTGTAAAGGTGAGGTATGATTAATTTAATATACATAGAGACTTGTATACTCTATGGAGAAGATTTGGAAGCAAATTGTGTTTTTTTAATGTTGCTTTGTGTCATGCTTTTTGATAATGCTTGGTAAAAAGTTTTTACTGCATAGAGGAATTGTATTTTGTAAAATTGTGAAGTTTTAGTAGTGACATGGAATGCTTGTACATAGGACCTGTGCTGTGTTTCTTAAATGTGATGTCAAAAACGATTTTGGGAAAAATGAATGGGTTTTACATTTTTTAAAAAAAATAAAGAATGTGTGCATGTTTAAAGAAATAAATTTGACTCTTTACAATGATGTTACCTGTGTTAACTCAGTGTAGGAAGCATATTGAGTTTGTTTGCATAGAGGAATTGTATTTTGTAAAATAGTGAGGTTTCAGTAATGACATGGAATGCTTTTACATAGGACCTGTGCTGTGTTTCCTAAATGTGATGTCAAAAACGATTTTGGGAAAATGAATGGCTTTTACATTTTGGAGTATAATGTGGCGCAGAGGTTTAAAAAGTGACGCATCTACCTACATGCGTCACTTTTTAAATATGGTGCAAAAAGGTACATGTTTGGGCTTTCCTGGGGAGCGTAGGTGGTGAGGCTTGTGTCTAAGAGTGCAGTGGACTAGGCTTCATGAAGCCTATCCCCGACTGCACTCTTAGACACAGGCGTCAATTTGACTCTTTACAATGATGTTACCTGTGTTAACTCAGTGTAGGAAGCATATTGAGTTTGTTTGCATAGAGGAATTATATTTTGTAAAATAGTGAGGTTTCAGTAATGACATGGGATGCTTGTACATAGGACCTGTGCTGTGTTTCCTAAATGTGATGTCAAAAACGATTTTGGGGAATATGAATGGCTTTTACATTTTTGAGTATAATGTGGCGCAGAGGTTTAAAAAGTGACACATCTACCTACATGCGTCACTTTTTAAATATGGCGCAAAAAGGTACATGTTTTAAGCCGCCGATGCGCCACAAAAAGTGACGCATCAGCAGTGCAAAACTGACGCAGGGCCTCATAAATGAGTTTTTTTGTTTTTTGCACACTACTCCAGTTTAGTCCTGTCCACTGCACTCTTGGACACAAGCCTCACCTTTTGTGCTCCCCTGGACAGTCTTCATCTCATCTGCACTCCTATCACATGGGGAAAGCTCCATGTGAAAGTGTTTGCCTCAGTCTTATCCCTGCTGTGAGGCAGGTGCAAGATTTTGATGTAACAGTGTCCTAAAAGTGACGCAGTGAAATCTCATAGATTTCACTGCGTCATTATTACGAGGCTTTTTGCGGAGAAATGACCCCTCTGTGTACATTACACTTGACAGAGGTATAATGTGGTGCAGAGGTTTAAAAAATGACGCATCTACCTACATGCGTCACTTTTTAAATATGGTGCAACAAGGCTTTTGTAGTTCGGACTGGACTGTTCCCATGGGGCACAGGGTCAGCGCTGATTTGCATATCGCCATTGTCTAACCCAGGGTGGTGTGGAGTGGAAAAACGATGGATTTGGGCCCAGATCTTTGGACTGGGGTGAATGTGTGACATTGATCCACATTCTGTCCATCATTGTTGTGTTTGCAATTACCGCTCTAAGTGTACTGGGGATGCTCAGACGTGAGTCCCAGGCACTCCACACCACTGGATTCAAGCTAGCCGGGCTGAAGAGAGGTGTTACCTCGAAACCGGGCCGGTCCTCGGATGCTTGTTTCCGTTCTGGGAAGGACATGGCTTTTGTAGTTCGGACTGGACTGTTCCCATGGGGCACAGGGTCAGCGCTGATTTGCATATCGCCATTGTCTAACCCAGGGTGGTGTGGAGTGGAAAAACGATGGAGTTGGGCCCAGATCTTTGGACTGGGGTGAATGTGAGACATTGATCCACATTCTGTCCATCATTGTTGTGTTTGCAATTACCGCTCTAAGTGTACTGGGGATGCTCAGACGTGAGTCCCAGGCACTCCACACCACTGGATTCAAGCTAGCCGGGCTGAAGAGAGGTGTTACCTCGAAACCCGGCCGGTCCACGGATGCTTGTTTCCGTTCTGGGAAGGACATGGCTTTTGTAGTTCGGACTGGACTGTTCCCATGGGGCACAGGGTCCGCGCTGATTTGCATATCGCCATTGTCTAACCCAGGGTGGTGTGGAGTGGAAAAACGATGGATTTGGGCCCAGATCTTTGGACTGGGGTGAATGTGTGACATTGATCCACATTCTGTCCATCATTGTTGTGTTTGCAATTACCGCTCTAAGTGTACTGGGGATGCTCAGACGTGAGTCCCAGGCACTCCACACCACTGGATTCAAGCTAGCCGGGCTGAAGAGAGGTGTTACCTCGAAACCGGGCCAGTCCTCGGATGCTTGTTTCCGTTCTGGGAAGGACATGGCTTTTGTAGTTCGGACTGGACTGTTCCCATGGGGCACAGGGTCAGCGCTGATTTGCATATCGCCATTGTCTAACCCAGGGTGGTGTGGAGTGGAAAAACGATGGATTTGGGCCCAGATCTTTGGACTGGGGTGAATGTGTGACATTGATCCACATTCTGTCCATCATTGTTGTGTTTGCAATTACCGCTCTAAGTGTACTGGGGATGCTCAGACGTGAGTCCCAGGCACTCCACACCACTGGATTCAAGCTAGCTGGGCTGAAGAGAGGTGTTACCTCGAAACCGGGCCGGTCCTCGGATGCTTGTTTCCGTTCTGGGAAGGACATGGCTTTTGTAGTTCGGACTGGACTGTTCCCATGGGGCACAGGGTCAGCGCTGATTTGCATATCGCCATTGTCTAACCCAGGGTGGTGTGGAGTGGAAAAATGATGGATTTGGGCCCAGATCTTTGGACTGGGGTGAATGTGTGACATTGATCCACATTCTGTCCATCATTGTTGTGTTTGCAATTACCGCTCTAAGTGTACTGGGGATGCTCAGACGTGAGTCCCAGGCACTCCACACCACTGGATTCAAGCTAGCCGGGCTGAAGAGAGGTGTTACCTCGAAACCGGGCCGGTCCTCGGATGCTTGTTTCCGTTCTGGGAAGGACATGGCTTTTGTAGTTCGGACTGGACTGTTCCCATGGGGCACAGGGTCAGCGCTGATTTGCATATCGCCATTGTCTAACCCAGGGTGGTGTGGAGTGGAAAAACGATGGATTTGGGCCCAGATCTTTGGACTGGGGTGAATGTGTGACATTGATCCACATTCTGTCCATCATTGTTGTGTTTACAATTACCGCTCTAAGTGTACTGGGGATGCTCAGACGTGAGTCCCATGCACTCCACACCACTGGATTCAAGCTAGCCGGGCTGAAGAGAGGTGTTACCTCGAAACCGGGCCGGTCCTCGGATGCTTGTTTCCGTTCTGGGAAGGACATGGCTTTTGTAGTTCGGACTGGACTGTTCCCATGGGGCACAGGGTCAGCGCTGATTTGCATATCGCCATTGTCTAACCCAGGGTGGTGTGGAGTGGAAAAACAATGGATTTGGGCCCAGATCTTTGGACTGGGGTGAATGTGTGACATTGATCCACATTCTGTCCATCATTGTTGTGTTTGCAATTACCGCTCTAAGTGTACTGGGGATGCTCAGACGTGAGTCCCAGGCACTCCACACCACTGGATTCAAGCTAGCCGGGCTGAAGAGAGGTGTTACCTCGAAACCGGGCCGGTCCTCGGATGCTTGTTTCCGTTCTGGGAAGGACATGGCTTTTGTAGTTCGGACTGGACTGTTCCCATGGGGCACAGGGTCAGCGCTGATTTGCATATCGCCATTGTCTAACCCAGGGTGGTGTGGAGTGGAAAAACGATGGATTTGGGCCCAGATCTTTGGACTGGGGTGAATGTGTGACATTGATCCACATTCTGTCCATCATTGTTGTGTTTGCAATTACCGCAACAAGGCACATGTTTTATGCCGCCAATGCGTCACAAAAAGTGACGCATCAGTAGCGCAAAACTGACGCATGGCTTCATAAATTAGGCTCATCTTTTTCTTGCACACTACTCCAGTTTAGTCCTGTCCACTGCATTCTTGGACAGAAGCCTCATGTTTTGTGCTCCCCTGGACAGGATTCATCACATGAGCAGTCGTGCTTAGGCCTCATAATCTTTTTTTAGAATGAAATTTGATAAACAGAGATAAGGTGATATGTATAAGCTTTTCATTACACTACTGAAACATTTATAGGGCAAAGTAATGTGTTTTACATTTTTGAGAAAGAATAGATTGTGTGTGCATGATTACATAAAAAGAATTTGATCTTTTCACAATCATGTCACCTGTTTTACCTGAGATTAGGAAGTAGATTGTGTAGATGAGGTGAGGCATGTCCATAGGGACAGAGGAGGTGAGATCTATGTAGTGGGAGAGAGGCCTTTCCTTGGAAGCATAGGTGGTGGTGAAGCCTTTGTATAAGTGTGCAGTGGACTAGACTTCATGAAGTCTATCCCCTACTGGACTCTTAGACACAGGTCTCACCTACTTTGTACCTGTGGACAGAGCTGTGTTCCACTACACTCTTCAATACAGGCCTCACCTCTTCTGCACCCCTGCAGAATCCTGACTTGATCTGTAACCCTGAATAGACTGTTTGGTTTTTGTCATTGCTTTGTTGTTTGGTAATAGTGATCTATAATGTGCTATTTTTTTCTTTAACACAGATTGAAAGCAATATTTCAAGAGTAAGACAAAATGCCTTCAAGGGAAAGGCGAAGAAAAGAAGATAACCGCAAAAAAACAAAAAGAGCAACGGAATTACAGCACTCTTCCACAACAAATACTTCAAAAAACAGGAACAAAGCTCCTGGTAAGAGAACTAAGTCTTTCATACGTAACATATGTACATCGCAAAAAAAATGATGGACAGCATGTAGAAAAAGAGAATGAGAGAGTAAATTTGAAAAGGAAGGAGAGAACCTCAAAGAATTCTACAACTGGAGCAGGAGAGAAAGATATAGGAATAGAAGGCAGAATCAGTTTAGAGACATTCGTAATCGAATGTTTCGCAATAGGGTGGTTTTAAATTTGTTAAAAAACATTTTAGGAAAGGTAAACAGAGAGCTGCTTTTTATAAGAAAAAGAAAAGTGTAGAGAAGATTGTTGATCAGGCTTTTGAAGATAAGAAAAAATTATTTATTTTAATAATCAATAGAATTAGGACACTTAACAAGACAATTGATGTTTTTAAATCAAACAGTAGATGGAAAAGAGTAATTAATCGGACTCATTTTTGTAAAGTTTTTTCTGGAGAATGGATGCACAGTTCAAGTTGTGAGCCATTTTTTAATGAGGAGAGGTACTTCCAGGAGAATGATTTAGTGCATGCAGTTGACACCAGTGGTCGAGCGTATGAAGTGAAAGACGGTAGTCCGATTGAAAAAGATAAACTTGTGCCAAGAGAACCAGAAGAGGTGTTAACTGATGAAGTTTTAGGGAGACGTACTAAGGGTCCAGTGTACACTTGGAAGTGTAGTCGTATTTGTAGTGTGCAACAGGAATCAATTGATTTGTTTTGTAATTTCTTACGTACATATAGTAAGAAAAGCCTAAAGCAGAAAGTGAAGTTGTTGCAAGACTTAGATCCTTGCAGAGTGAGGGAAAACACAGGTTTGCAAGGCCATTAATTGGCTTGTCTTTCTAGAAAAGTCTGTCAGAGTGTTTTTCATCATTTTAGGATGTTAGCAGTGCATCATACCAAAATGAGGAAATTTGTGAGAATGTTGTATTATGCAAAAAGTCCAGCACTTAAGCTTAAACAATTAAACAGTGCTCTTTTGCATGGAACTGAATTAGATGTGAAGAAGATTTGTGAAGAAATTGAGATTTGTTATTTTGGTGAAAAAGAGGATAGTGTAGAAAAAGACACAGCAATTCAAGGTAATGTGGAAGACAATGTACAGATTTCAAGTACAGAAAAGTTTGAGCAGGAAATTACCAGGTTTAAGGTGAAATCAAGTGAAAGGCCGAATTTTACTTGTGTGTGTTGTGGACGAAGTCATTATAAGCATCAAACTAGATTAGTTGATTTATACGTAAAGAGTGGAAGGATTTTGCAACTTATTTGTGGGTGGAGAATTGTTTTGATTTGAGTTCTGATCAGCGTATTTGTAAATATTGTTATGATAAATTAAATCAAAACAGAATGCCTGATAGAGCTGTTCATAATAATCTGGAGTTTGTAGACATTCCCCGTGAATTGATGGATTTAAATACACATGAGTCTATTTTGATTCAATGTGTCCACCCTTTTCAGGCAATTGTTCGCATGGAGCCTAAGATAGGGAAAATGCCTCCTACAGATTTGCAGAGAGGATTAAAGGGAAGAGTTGTTTATGTGCCTCTTGATTTCAAAAAAAATATTGATACAATTGGTATAGAAAAAGTAGAATAGGAACCTTTAGTTATTCTAGTTAATGGGGTTCCGACAAAGAGTAAGAAAATCTGTCAAGATTTAGTGGATGTTAGGAAAGTCAAAAAGGCAACGTTGTATTTAGTCAAAAACAATGAGTATTACAAAGATGTATGTGTTGCAGCAGAGGAAACAGCTGCAGATGAAGACAGTGATTGTTCAGGCGGCCAAATTGAAAAAGTTGGTGTGTCTAGAAGTGAAGAAATATATGAACATTATACTGTTCATCCTTTGCATTCTAAAGAAGTAATGGGGAATGCAATTGAATTGTTTCAAATGAAAGCAGCAAAAGGAAGTCCCATTAGTGTATGGGAAGAAAGTTTGGAAGCTCGTTGTTTTCCACAGCTATTTCCAACAGGTCGAGGTGGACAATATGACGATCGTCCACTTCAAATTCCTGCATCTGAATATCGAACTGTAAGATTATATGCTGAAGATCCAAGGTTTCGTCAATGCATTCCCTTTTTGTTTCATCTACTGTATGAAAGTGACCTGTCTGGGCTTTCTTATGCAGTAAACCATATACTGAAAAGTGGAGCACATCTGCAAAATGTTTCGGCGAGGGACTTTATGGAGAAAGTGAATCTGCAAGATAATATTTTGGAATCTCATCTAATCAATCTCATGGCATGTCAGCGTGGTACAAATGAGTATTGGTACCATCGTCAAGGGGAATTGAAATGTATGCTAAGAAACTTAGGAACTCCTACATGGTTCCTCACTCTTAGCTGTGCCGAGTATGCATGGGACGACTTACTTCAATTTCTACGAGAGGCAAATGAAAATATACAAAATATAGAATTCAAAACACCTGGAGAACTGTGTTCTTTGGATCCAGTGAATGTATGCAGATATTTCAATCATAGATTTGAAGCTATGATGTCTTTTATTACCAACAAAAAATATCCTCCCCTTGGAGAGGTTTTGGATTTCATTTGGAGAAAGGAGTATCAAGCGAGAGGTGCTCCACACATACATATGTTGTTGTGGATTAAAGATGCACCCAAATTTGGAACAGATTCGGATGAAACAATGATGAGTTTCATTGAAGAGTATTCAACATGTGCTGTTCCGAAAACTACAGAGGAAAACAGTTTAAGGCAACAAGTTTTACGCTTTCAATCCCATCGTTGTGGAAAGTACTGTCGTCGAAAATTCAGAAACAAGGACAAGTTCTACACAAAATGTCGTTTCGGCTTTCCACGACCAGTGATTTCTAAAGGAAGAGTAAATAATTTGATGTCTTCTCTGCGACATACTGTGACGAGGAAATCACCAAAAAATACATACAATTTAAAAAGAAACGAAGAGTCCAAGTACATCAACGACTACAACCCAGTGATTTTGTCCATGTTTAATGCTAACATGGATATTCAGTTCGTTACTGACAACTCTATTGCTGTGGCTCGATATGTGACGTCTTACATCACAAAAAAAGAAAAGACAGAACTGAAGGAAATGTGGGAGGACATTTCACATGAAAAGAGTCTAAGCAAGAAATTATACAGTTACAATCTGAAGATTAAGAGATCGGTAACTGTTTTTAGATTTGAGCGCACTGCAAGTAAAGGTATGTAACAAAACAATGTTCGATAGTGGTGCTCCAGATGAAGGCAAGTTGGTTACCACGACGAGATCAATGTGCTATCAGGATAGCTCCAACAATATGAATATATCATCGAGCACTCAGAGTCCAAAAATATTTTTTCAAATACAGTGGTTATTTTTATTTCAATTTTCTTGAGATATTTCAATTTCCGTCTTCATTGAAACATTCTTGATAAACATGTTTCCACATACGTGCAGCCAACACGTGTTTCGTCTGGTCTTATTTGACCCAAGACTTCCTCAGGGCTGCAACCAAGCAAAGTATAACAACCATTACATCCTTGTCAGGCCAGATATACCCTTAATATCACAATATAGTTCAAGTTATAATCTAATCTCTAAGGGACACATCCCTAAAACATACCTGTGCTCAAAAGTAGAAACGAACAAAAAGTATCTGCTCACCACCAAGTCCATAACTTGAAACACCCAGTGAAGTGCTATTATCAGGTGGGATATGTAGCCTCCGCCTGATTAGTGAATTATTATCCAAAGGTAAGGTAGTGTAATCAAATAAGATATAAGCAAAGTAGAGTGATGTGGCCATACCACGAGGCATCCTACCTATATTCCTCAACGTCGGTCAATTCAACTTCAAATGTTTCCAATTTCAACCTTGTAAATCTCCAATATCCATTTGGCACATGGAGTCTGTAATGTTATTAATCAGCATTAATACCTTACTATGTTGCAATTTATAAATTACCACTCGATAATAGCTATAGTCGGTTAGTTTTCTTACCTCCGCTTTATAAATGTATCTCCCAAATTATTGGTCAATATCTTCTGTGTACCGTTGTAAGTAATCTGAAAAGTCGGAAATAATATATTAAAGGGCTAAGTTTTAAATTCAATCTATTTAAGTGATTAGCTATCCCCTATTTGATATCGCAAATATGCAGAGATGTCTCACCTAGTAAAAAGAATCTCCAACTTTGGATCCCGTATCTCCGTGTCGGCGTCCTAAACGCGCGCCATCTTAGTTAGTCTTTTTATACCTACATGAGGGCGGGAGGCGCCATCTTGGTAGAGTCCGTGAAGTATTTAAAAATAAATATTATCTAGATTAGGCAACTATGTAGGCTAAATGGCTCTACACTATTAGTGTTGTATATTGTTGTGATTTAATGATAACGAGATCAAGTAATTACGTTACCTAGTCATGAGTAGTACTCAACATTATTAAACTAAATATTTCAGTAATTTATAATTGTGTAAACCGACCTTACTACACACCTATTACTTTTATTTACCTAAGAAGGCATATCAATTTTTACGAAGTAGTGTACGTATATGTCAACTCGGTCCCCATCTTGAGATGGTCTAAATCACAGTCAAACCCTACCGGGATCAAGACAGGCCATGGTGTAGTGGCCTTCACTCATTTATAGAGTGCAAGCGTAATGTCTTAATATCGATTAAGTATTATTGTGTAACTGGTGAAAATAGTTTTAAATTAATTAATGTTATTTATTGCCATTTATATCTATTCTAGCGAGGTAGACGGCCAGTGTCCCTTCGCGTTGAGCAATCAACAACAGTCTTATACCAGATTCTATTAAATCATATCTAAATGCAATAGCCTGAGAAGTTTCATTTAGTATATTTTTACCGCAATTATACATAACCGGCGAAAGGGTAGATTAATAATACTAGAATAGATATAAATGGCAATAAATAACATTAATTAATTTAAAAATATTTTACAAGACGTAAGAGTAGGAAAAATAAGTCAGCAAGGGAAAGAAGCTTTACATGGACGGTTAATTTTAAACTTGTACCCAAATGAAAACATTCTTCCAGAGAATATTTTTAAGAAAATTAACGAGAGGAAATCTGGCATATGTTTGATGCCAACTCTAAAAGAATGTTCCATGTTCAACAACAAAATGTTAAATTTAGAAAATGAAGAGATAGTGAAACTGGAAGCTACAGATAAAATAGAGCATATGGGAGCAACAATTGTTTTGTCTGAAAATTTGAAATCAAAATTGGATTAATTAGAGAAGAGTATATCTAAAACTGCTGGTTTTGAAAAGACTCTGAATGTGTGTTTGAATTGTCGTGTCATTTTGAGAAGGAATTTAAATGTTGAAAGAGGTCTGGTAAATGAAGCAATGGGTCATGTTGTTGGTTTTGTGAATTACAAAAATAGAGATGGAATTGAAATTTTAAAAATTAAATTTGATGGCATTGATGAAATAGAACAAATTTGTCATTGTTCAGCTAGATTTTTGCTCGTGAAAGACTTATATGTTCGCCGAAAACAGTTTCCTATTTGTTTGGCATATGCAGTGACAATTCATAAATCTCAAGGTTTAAGTGCAGATAGTGCTTTGGTGAACATTGGAAGTTCTGTGTTTAAAGAGGGTATGGCATATGTGGCTTTATCACGAGTCAGAACTTTATCAGGATTGTACTTGATTGAGTGTGATGAAACAAAGATTTGTGCTGATCTAGATTGTGTTAAAGAATACAATAGGTTAAGAAGAGAGTATGCTCCACATTTGCCTCAATATCCACTGATTGAAAAACGTGTGGTAGGCCGAAAAAGAAGAAATGAGAGTAATTGCAGTGAGGTAGTAGCAAAAAGACAAAAAGTAGATGAAACTGTAATTGTAAGCAGAAGGAAAAAGGATTCTGTTGAGGATGTTGTTGGATTTCAGTTTGAAAACTGTTCTGGTGTCAACTGCTATGCTAATGTAGTAGTTAATGTTGTTTTTTTTCTTCAAAATTTACAAAAACAGATTGTCGAAAATCGGGAACAAACATTGTGCTGTTTATTGAATTCTGTGTTAGAGAAATATAGTAGTGATAGAGGAAAAATAGAAAGTGTTTCAGAAATTAGAAATCTTGTAGACATATGTTCAGGTCAAAATCAATTTTCACAGATAATTCAGCAGGATTGTCAGGAATTTTTATTGTATATGTTTGATGTATTGGAAGATGAAGGAGTAGATATAAAAAATCTTTTTAACCTTTCTTATCAATGGCAACATGACTGTGATAACTGTGCTTCATCAAGTACTACTAGAATAAACTCTGAAAGATTTATATATTTGACTTTACCAGACTGCAAATCAGTGCCTTTTAATAATCTAGTTAAAGCAGCGGATCACAATATGGTGTGTACCCAATGTAAGTCTACAATGCTGTCCACATTATTTCTACAAAATTATGGTCACTATGTCATTTTAATGTACCAACGATGTAGACCTGATGGAACTAAATTGACAACTTCTATTAAAAATTTCGTGGCTTCTCAGTTATCGATATCAGGAAGAACCTTTGCAACTGTAGCTAATATTTTTCATGATGGTCCTTCTACAACATCAGGGCATTACACATGCTATTTAAAAACTTCTAAAGGTTGGACCCAATGTAACGACACTCATTTGACTTTCAAACAATGTTTGCCTTTTGGCTTTATAAATTCATACCTAGTGTTTTTACAGCCAAAATTTAGGTAAAAGTAATTGGCCAATGAAGACGGGAGCAGTTAATAAAGGTTATTTTGCTGTTTAAAAATATATTCTGAGTAAAAGTGATCCAGGCAATATAAAAAATTGACTTGTCATATAGGTACTGTAAGTGGATCTCATAGTAAGTGATATTAGTATTATACAAAATGATGAACATGAGTGAGTCAGAGATGGTTTTACAAATACTTAAATATTGTGAAAATGTTGTAGAGCCTTTCTTTCAGAACGTCGGGGAAAAAGGTAATTTCAGAGTGCCTTAGAATTAATTTGAACATATACTCATACATCTGACACTATTTGGCCAAAGAGTCATGACTGAAAAAAAAGGAGTATATGAAAATATTGAAAATATTTCAGATGTTCTTGGAGCTTTTCTTATAGAAAGTCGATGAAATGGATTTTTAAGTGAACAGCAAAGTACTTTCTAACGAGAAAAGGACCACCATGATACAGTATTTGGCCTCAAGGAAAAGTAAGTCAATCTAAGTTTAGCGTACATTTGTCATTTGTCAGTATTTAAGTTTTTTTTAAAACACAATCTTTTAGATTGTGTTTTTTTCCCCGCTGTCATATGATGAGTAATTTGAACTCACTGTTTTAAGTGAAATTCAATATATTCTGAGAACAGCAAAAAAAACTATGTAACATGTTGTACAAGTTATTTTATACTTTGGATTGTGTAAATTAAATTGTATTCCCATTCTCTGACATTTACTTTCCTTTTTCCATCCTCTTTCAGCTCTTTTTACTCACTTATAATGTCTTTCTCTCAATCTCTGTAACCCCCGTTCCCTTACTCCACTTCTTTGACAACCCCTCATTCTCATTTCAACTGTGTGCATCCCATCTCTCCCTTGCATAACTTTTTAGCTTTCAGTCTCTCTGTTTTACTTCTCTTTTCCGTATTTTCCTACTTTGCTCTTTTAGTAATTCCTGTTTACTCACTCAGCAGTATTATTGCACTCTATCACTATAAATCACCCACTCTCCCTCGCTTATCTTTGTTTGCTCCTTACTTTTGACCTCTTCTCTCTATTTTTCGTTCACTACTTCTATGTCCTCAGTGCCTCACTCTACTTGTGTTATGTTCACTTGTATTTATCTACCTTCTATCACTTCTTTTACAACAACTTCACTGCTCCTCTCTCATCGTTCTTCATCCCATTTCTTTTAATCTGGTTCCATTACTATCCCTCATTTCCTTTCTTTCAATGTCCTTCTCTTTACTTTCATCACCAAATTATTTTCTCTCAGTACCACTGTTTTAGTCGTCTTCTCCTCTCTTTCCTTCTTTTTGCTCACTTACTCATTTCCTTTTCTCACTCATTGTACTCCACCTCACTCAGTTTTTCTCTTAGTGTGTCTACCTTATAACTTCCTCAGTCCATTTCCCTCAATCGTTGTATATTATCCTGTCTCCCTTCATCCTTTCACTCTATGACTGTTCTTCACTTACTCTGAGTTATCTTCTAATCCTAATTCTTCTAAATGCATCCTTAATTAGACTGTTTTCTGTCTCAGTCATTATCTTTTTACTTACTTCTGTTTCCTGATTTAGTTTTGCTAACTCACATTGTTTTAGTATCTTTCTTACCTTCAATTCATTTCTCTGTTCTTCTCTCTCTTTTTGTCAGTGGATCTATATGCCTTACTCTTTGTAATTTGCTCTCCTTCTATTTCTTTTTCTCTCTTTTTGTCCTTCTACCTTAGTTTATTTCCGTTTCTATGTCCTTCACGCTAACTTTATTTCTAAATAGAGCGTTATGATTTTTAACCTCTTCATTTGTATCTTTTAATTTAAAATACATATTTTACTAGTTATAACTTATTTTTTCTTCTCTCTTTCACAGATACAAAGTGTAGTAAAAAAATTAATTAAAGTTACATTTATTATATGGTAAGTATGACTAAAAAAATGTAGTTTGTCATCACCCTTTGCTTTAAGGTCACTAACATTTTCTCAATCTACCTCACTCCTGTGTCTTTACTCTGCTTCTCTCACTTATTATTATTCTACATGTTTCACTTCTTTCGATCCCTATTCTTTACTTCACTTACCCTCTGTTCCCTTCCTTTGCTTCTTCACTCATTCTCTTTTTCTTAATTATTTACCATACTCCTACACATACACCTCATCCCCCTCCCAACACATACACACACCTGTATCATATACCTTACACACACAACACACACATACCTCATACACACAAAAAATCCTCCCACACACACTCCTCAAACACACACACACATTCCATACACACACATATATCGAACACATATACACCCCACACTCATACACTTCTCACACATATTTCACACACCCTCACCTCCACCCACACCGAAGCACTCCACACAACCACAGACACACCTTACACACCCACACCCCGACCTACACCCACTGACTCCCTATAAGTCACACACACTGCATTACTTATCTTTTTTTGCTGTTTTACTCAAGCCCATTCAGGTACTGTTTCCTTTACTCTCTTTGTCCTCTCTCTTTGTCACTCCCCATGTGTTATCCTAATTCAATTTTTCTCCCTCTTTCACCCCTCTTTACTTATACTACCTGGTCTTTTCTCACTCTCCCTCATCGTTCTTCATTTATCGTGGTTTCGCCACTACCATTCATTCTCCATTTTTTACTGTCCTTTCTTTTTCTTTTAACAGCCAATCACAGTCTCACACTATCTCTACTTTAGTGTTCTTCCTCTCTCTTCCTTTCTTTCGCTCCTTTAGTCATTTTACTTTTCTCACTTTCATCCAATTACACCTTCTCTATTTTTTACTATGTAATATACAATCCCTCTGTGGTCATCTTGTAGCTCTTTTTCTATTAACATAACTCTCTTTGTGTCCTTCATTCATGCTAACTGCTTCATTAAATTTTTTTAATTTTTTTTGGGGGGGGCGCGCCCCGGTACGCGTACCCTAAGGACAAAAAATTGACAGAGATCCTTTAAAAATATAGATTTAATTTTATAAATGAAAGGTAGTTCTAAAAAGAACTGTTTTTTATTCTTTGTGTTGTTTTATATATTTTTTAATGTTTTTTGAACATTTTGTACTTTTTTTGGCTTTTCAAAACAGTTTTATATTTTTTTTGTATTTTTTATGGGAAGAAACAAAGAGAAAGGTAATTAAAAATGGCTCAACTGGAGCAAAAAACAAAAAACGGAAAAAAATACTTCTTTTTTTTTAGGCAAATGTGATTCTCACCAGCAAGGACGATCAGCTTTACGCTCTTTTCACCATAGGCGATGAGCTTACCACATTCAGTACAAGTGATTCTAAAAGTACCAAATCGTTCCTGGATACAAAGCATCACCTCTGATGTTTCTGGTCCCGATTGAGTGGATTGCTTTCTTTTGGAGCTGGTCCTTGAACACTGGGGGAGGTGACTGGCCAGTTCCCTGATCTCTGCACGAGAATAGTTAGCAGGATGCCGAATTATGGTATTATTACCAAATGAATATTTTGTATCTGGATTTCCCCTTGGGAGTTCTGCACCACAGATTCGACATGTTACCTTAGCCGCAATAACTTTTTTCTTGCCCTCTGGAAGTGAAAAAAACTCCCATACAATGTGTTCTTTTGGCTTGTATGGGGTATTTTCTTCAGGCAGCCATCTGCTCCCCTCCTCCTCCTCCTCTTCTCCACCAGCAATATATTGTTGTGGTGGTCCTCTTGGTGGTTGTGGTGGTGGTGGTGGTGCAGATGCTCCAGCTGTTGCTGCTACAGTAGCCATTTCAAAGTACAAAAGAATTGTCTCTGTAGATGAAACAGGTTTTCCTCAGTCAAAGGACAAAGTCAGAGTGAGGAAGAAAGGTGGCGTTTTTCATCATTTCGCTGAGGTAGCAAACATAAGAAAGAGACAAAAGGATGGAGCTCCGGGTCACAACGGTATCCCTTTTTCCCTCTATAAAGATGACCCCCTATTATGGGCTACCTATCTGACGAAGGTTTTCAATGAAATTATCCATACAGGAAAAATACCACAATCCTGGAGAGGATCGCTTATATCGCCCGTGTTCCAAAAGGGTAATTGGCAATTACCGGAGAATTACCGTTTGATCACCCTGCAAGATACGGACGCCAAGCTATTCGCAGGTCTCTTATTATCAATTCTGACAGATTGGGTCAAGGAAAAGTCAATACTACCCCCCAACCAAACCGGCTTCATTAAGGGCTTAGGCACCACAACCAACTTGTTAATTTTATCAGTTCTAATGGATAAGACATTTTTTTCTAAACAGTCACTTTACTTTTGTTTTGTCGATTTCAGATCGGCCTTCGATTTAGTAAATAGGTCCCTCCTATGGAAAAAACTCGAGGGCTACGGAATCCCAGGCTCACTACTGACTCTTATTAAGTTATTATACTCTGATAATTGGGTCAAGGTGAGGATAGGCAATGGCCGAGCTTTGACCAATAAAATACTGGTGACTTGTGGCCTTAAGCAGGGATGCGTGCTTGCACCTTTACTTTTCAATTTATTTGTGGCCGATCTTACCAACTCATTAAACGAGGTAAACTCACATCCACCTAGGGTAGCCGGAAAACAAATGTCTAACTTGCTATATGCAGATGATGTGGTGTTGCTGAGCCACACAAAAGTGGGGCTGCAAAGACTGATCGATTGTACACTTAAATTTGCAAAGGATAACCAAATGACAATAAATGAGACAAAAACAAAAATAATGGTTGTGACAGGAAAAAAAAGACAAAAGATGAAATGGTTGTTGGGACAAACACAACTAGAGCAAGTGGAGAGTTACCGATATCTTGGTGTCCTTTTTAATGAGACCGGAAGCTTTGTACCACAAAGGGAAGATATTGCAAGGAAGGCAAATAGCTTGATTGCGGCATTTAGAACTCTACAAAAGAACCTATCTGCACTGTCACATGGGCCATTGTTAAAAATAATAGCTGCTAAACTACTACCATCCTTAACTTACGGTACCGAAGTGCTAAATGGGAAGGATGCTGTGCTCATCAACAATGCTGTAGCAAAAACCTATAAAATATTATTTACACTACCATGTAGCGCCTCACAAGCGCAAATAAGGATGGAATTTGGTATGAACAATCAGCTGTATGCCCGGCAAGGCCAAATATTAAAAGTTTGGAATAGAGTAAAAAATGATCAGGTGAATCAATTGTCTATAGCTTTGTGGAGAGAGGTTAAAGACAACCAGAAACTGCAAGCGTGGAAATACCTAAACAACGCAAAAGAAGAATTTGGAATATCAGCAATCTGGGAAAACACTATAACGCAGGAAAGCTTTAAAAAACAATCAATAAGCTGGTTACTCACCTATCGCTGCTTACAGACAAAGCTTTGTTAGTAAAACGTAAGCACTCATGGCCAATCATAAATGGCTACAAAAAAAAACAAGTCCAAGCTTACCTCCATACGGCATGGTCAGTCCAAAGTAAGCGAACATTTATAGGAGCACGCTTTGGTCTATGGCCAGGTTTGTGTCATCTTCCACCCTGGAAATCAAACGAGGGCAATACGTTATGCAGACTTTGCAAGGGGGGAAAAGAAGACATTGTGCACTTGGTATGTCTGTGCCCTGCCATAGCCTCAGAAAGGAGACTAATCCTCAGGAGGTTGTTTAATGCACGAGATATAAGAACCTGTAGACAAGCAATAATGGCGTGTCTAAGCCCGAATGACCTACCAATGAATGTTGCTTTTGTAAAAAATTTAAATGTGATTGCCAAAGGTCATAAGGAAAATTTCATTTAGTTTTATTAGTTTTTAATTTTTAATTTTTTATTTTTAATGACATTTACTATTTGCATGATGTATAACTGTGTATTGATGCTGATACTTTCTTTACGGTCACATTTTTGTAAGATTTTAATTAATCAAACAAATAAACAAACTTGAACTCCTCTTCTCCACCAGCAATGTATTGTTGTGGTGGTCCTCTTGGTGGTTGTGGTGGTGGTGCAGATGCTCCAGCTGTTGCTGCTACAGTAGCCATTTCAAAGTACAAAAGAATTGTCTCTGTAGATGAAACAGGTCTTCCTCAGTCAAAGGACAAAGTCAGAGTGAGGAAGAAAGGTGGGGTTTTTTATCATTTGGAAAAAGAAACTGTGCTGAACCAATCAGAAGTGTTATTTTTAGGTCACAAGACCAAGGCTTTACTCATATGGAAACCAAAACTGTTCTGCACCAATAGAAAGTGTTATTTTCAGGTCACAAGACCCAGGCTGGTCACAAGACCCAGGCATTACTCATTTAGAAACCAAACCTGTTCTGCACCAATAGAAAGTGTTATTTTCAAGTCACATGACCCGACGCGCTTACGCTACGCGTCCTGGGGCGCGCCCGTAGTCGCGCTCCGGGGTGCGCCCGCGGGTGCGTAGCGTAAGCGCGTCAGGACGTTTCGCGATCATATGCGATCGCGTGCTTTCGGTTGCGATTACGCTGTGCGTCATATGACGCATCACGCTTGTACGCGATACGTCACGATGTTGTTTTCGTTTGCAGCAATAGCGCTCCCGGGACGCTCCCTGGTACGCGCCCCAGGGCGCGCCCCAAGTTAAATATAAAAAAAACTAAAAAAAAATGTTGACATAATTATACAATATAAAATTAGTTTTAAAATGTATTATTTTTTATACCTATAAAGATTTGCTATTAAAAAAACATTGAAATTCACTGACAAAAACCATAGGTTTCACACCAGTTATAGTTAGGAATTAGCATTTAATGTGATGTCATCAGCAGTGCATTGCAGGCGCGCAAGTTATAGTGAGTCCAACTAACTATAACGTGGGAAGTTCAATGGTTTTATGCGAGTAAAATTTCCAGCTAACTATAACCTATGGTTTTTTCAGTGAATTTAATAGGTTTTTTAAATGCTAATTCCTGACTATAACTGGTGTGAAACCTATGGTTTTCTCAGTGATTTTCAATGGTTTTTTAATAGCAAATCTCTATAGGTATAAAAATGAAAAAAAATGTATAACGAATTTTATATTGTATAATTATGTTTTTTTTGTTTTGTTTTTTGCCCTGGGGCGCTCCCGGGGCGCGTACCGGTGAACGCACGGGTAAGCGCAATGTTACGGCACGCCCCGGGGTGCGTACCGGGGAGCGTCCCGTTAGCGCTATTCTCGCGAACGAAAACAACATCGTGACGTTTCACGTAACCGCGTGATGCGTCATATGACGCACTGCGTAAGCGCACCCGGAAGCACGCGAGCGCATATGATCGCGCAACGTCCTGACGCGCTTACGCTACGCACCCCCGGGCGCGCCCCGGAGCGCGACTACGGGCGCGCCCCGGGGCGCGTAGCGTAAACGCCTCGGGTCATGTGATCTGAAAATAACACTTTTCATTGGTGCAGATCAGTTTTGGTTTCCAAATGATGAAAGCCCGGATCATGTGACTTGAAAATAACACTTTTCATTGGTCAAGAACAGTTCTGTTTTCCAAATGATGAAAGACTCCACCTTTTTTCCTTATTCTGACTTTGTCCTTTGACTGAGGAAGACCTGTTTCAACAACAAAGAGAATTATTTTGTACTTTAAAATGGCTACAGTAGCAGCAGCAGCTGGAGCATTTGCACCACCACCACCACCACGAAGAGGACCACCACAACAGTACATTGGTGGTCAAGAAGAGGAGGAGGAGGACGAGGAAGAGGAGGAGAGGAGAAGATGGCTGGCTGAAGACAATACCCCATACCAGCCAAGGCCACACATTGTATGGGAGTTTTTTTCAATCCCAGAGGGCAAGAAAAAAGTCAATGCGGCCAAGGTAACTTGCCTAATCTGTGGCATGGAACTCTCAAGGGGCAACCCAAACAAAAAATATTCTTTTGGTAATAATACCATGATTAGACATATGACCCGCAAGCATCCAAACAACTATGCTGCTGCAGAGATCAGGGAACTGGCCAGGAACCTCCCCCAGTCTTCAAGGACCACCTCCAAAAGAAAGCAACCCACTCCATCTGGACCAGAAACAACGGAGACGATGCCTTGCATTCAACAACGATTTGAAGATTTTAGAGTAACAAGTATTTATTGTGGCAAACTCATTTCCTATGGTGAAAAGAGTGTAAAGCTCATCGTCCTTGCTGGTGACAATCACAATTGCCCCAAAAAACCCTAATTTTTTTCCGTTTTTTGTTTTTTGCTCCAGTTGAGCCATTTACAATTCCCTTTTTTTTGTTTCTCCCCATAAAAAATACAAAAAAAATATAAAACTGTTTTGAAAAACCAAAAAAAGTACAAAATGTTCAAAAAAACATTAAAAAAATATAAAACAACAAAAAGAAGAAAAAAACAGTTCTTTTTAGAACTACCTTTAATTTATAAAAATAAACCTATATTTTTAAAGAATCTCTGTTGATTTTTTTTCTTAGGGTACGCGTACCGGGGCGCGCACCCAAAAAAAAGAATTTTCTTTTTTGTTTTTAAATTGTTTTTTGGGGCCTATATGGGCCACCTAAGCCCCCCTCAGAAAACCTAGGGGGTCATTACCCATTCCCAATGTTGTTTGTCCTCCATCTTGTGTCTCAAATCTACCAAAACACAAGATGGAGGACTCCCGTAGCGCTGCCGGTAGGCGTACCGGGGCGCGCACCGGGAAGCGCTCCCAAAATTTTTTACAAGTTTATTTACATAAAAACCACTGGAGACACTTTCACCAAATATAAAATAGGCCCTACTACATACCAATCCCTACCATTTTCCCAAATTTGGTGGAATTCCATTGAGCCATTTGAGCTGTAGCATTGTCTAAATATCCTGAGGTAAATTACATGACAAAAACACATCTGAAGTGTTAGAATTTACAACCAATTAAAATGTTACTTTAATTTTCTACTTTTTTTTCTTGACATTTGATTGGTTATGTACATGAATATAAATGAAAAATGAGAGGGAAACACGGCCATTTTGACTACAACTACCTGAGGTACATCTTGAAAGGATTTTCGCATTTTTTCTTCTTCACCTCTCTGTAAAGTAAGTTGTTAATTTGTAAGGGGCACTTTAGGTTAATTTGTAAAAACATTTTCTGATAGTTATTTACTGTCACTCTGCTATAGTTATAGATAGAGATAGGCTCCTCTGTTATATTTATTGATTGACTTAGGCTTCTCTGCTATAATTATGAATTTACTTACGCTTCTTCACAGGCACTTTTTTATATTTCTACTTCCTGCCTGATACCATACACTGCCCAAAGTTAACTTCACTGTTAAAAAATCAGAACTACCTGTCTGAACTTAAACCCAACACTGCCCTAACTCTACTGATATATTTATTTTTAATACAATTTACAGCAAGAAAATGGAAGGAGAAGCAAATATTTCGTTCGAAATAGTTCTTCAAAACAATCCTGAGGAAGACTTGGACTTTATGGATCAGTCTCCAGACGAAGAATTAGTTAATTGTGTGGAAGAAATCGAATCATGGACTGAAAATGAGGACATTTCTGACGAAATAATGTTGGAAGTGTTATTACATTTTGAAAAATCAGAGCAATAAATGTTTATTTATTAATTAAAAATTGCTCTAGACATTATTCTTTTTTATATGTAATTCATGAAATAGTACCAAAATGATTATGTTTATATTATAGTATAAAGTGAAACTTACAGTATACTGTGCAATTTTAAAACATCATAAGGGAGCAGGGTAGACTACCCATGATCCCCTAGGTCTTCTCAGGGAGTACTTAAAGGATCTGTTTCTGCTTTCCTGACAGACGATGGTATGGATTCCATATTCCACAATAACTTCTGTAACAACATGCAAGATATCTACAGAAAAAACGATGAACATTGAATTTAAGACTCTGCATTGGTACCTACATGTTGGTACTTAAATGTAGTATACTTGTAAATCAGCCACACAACACAAAAACTCTATTCAGAGCTACCCTACCTCTAAGCACTTTAAATTGTTATTTTACTGTTTCACTGAGTTTTCCCCATGTGTGGGGGGGAAGGTGTGTGTGGGGGATGTGTGGGGTGTGTCTCTGAGGTGTGTGTGTGTGTGTGTCTGGGGGGTGAGGTGTATAGGTGTGTGTAGGTGTGTGGTGTATGTGGGTGTGGGTGGGGATGTGGGTGTGTAAGGTGTGTGTGTGGGTGTAGGTGTGTGGGGTGTTTGGGTGTAGGTGGGGGTGTGGGTGTGTGAGGTGTGTGTGGGGGGTGTGTGGGTGTAGGGGGTATGTGTGTAGGATGTGTGTGTATGTGTGGGATGTGTGGGTGTGTCTGTGAGGTGTGGGGGTGTGGGGTATTTGGGTGTGGGTGGAGGTGTGCGTATGTGAGGTGTGTCTGGGGAGTGTGTGGGTGTGGGGTTGTGTGCGAGGGGGTGTGTGGGACGTACTTGTAGGTACCTAAAACAGCCACAGAACCCAAAAGCTCTTTTTCAGAGCTACCCTACCTGTAATCACTCAAAATGATTATTTTACACTATTATTTTCACTATTTTTCACCAAAGTACGCTCCCTGGTACGCTCCCCGGTGCGCGTACCGGGCGCTCCCCCGCGAAAATAGAAAAAAAAGTAATTTTTTTTTTACCCGCGGGACACTTTTATGGCCCCCACATCAAACCTAGGGGGTCAGGGGGGGTCTACCCTGCCCCCTTTTGGTTATTTCCCCCTTTGTTTTTGCCACCTCTTGTGTCTCGATCCTACCGAGACACAAGATGGCGGCCGCTCCGGACTGTTTGGAATGTTGACAGACACCCGAGAGCCAATCAGCTTTCCATGCGCAAGTCGCGTGGCGCGCCCGGAGCGCTCCCCGGTGCGCGTACCGGGGGGCGGCTATAGATATATATATTTTTTTGAACCTAAATTACTCAAAATCCACTGGAGCACATATCTTGAGACATAGCAAAGGCACACCGGGCTACCAGTCCCTACAATTTTGCCAAGTTTGGTGGGAATCCATTCAGCCGTTCGGGCTAAAAGTGAGTCCAACCGCCCTATGGAAATTAACATGGAGAAAACACGTTTTGGGACCCCCTTTTATCTCGGCCCCCTAGCTCGCTCAAACAAACAGCAAAAAGACAGTGTTTCTCCAAGAGTCTTTTTGAATGCTAGATCGATTCTCATTGGCAGCTTCATTCTGGGAGGGAGAGGGGGATTGGTTGATCCTGTGCCAATGGGTGTTGCCCTCTATTCGTTGTTACCGGCATCTTTTTTGCACTGCGGGAATTTAGGATATTACAGTCTCGATGACAAATCAAATGATGGTGGGTTATGCCCCCAATGGGCATCTTCGCAGTTCAATAGACCTCCCATGTTTGTTGCCACGCATATAGAACACTGTCCCGCTGAAAGGATGTTTCTTTATGGCGGACCCCTCGTCAGCCAAGTAGCTCCAAAATACCTCACGCGGGAGTCGGTAGATTGCCGTATATCCACCAGTCTGTATGACTAGTGAACGTATCAACGCTAGTACCCAGGATGCTTCAATGGCGGTGCACATCTCCGCATATCACATTCTGCTCCAGTGTCCACCTTCGGGCGTGCTGCACTCTTACAGACGGGTAAACGCAAAAATGGAGGTGGGTCCATTCAACAAATACAAGCTCCTGTCCCCTAAAGAAACACGCTGCACTCGTGGGGTTGCATGCCAAATTGTTTAATTCTGCGAGGACGCGTTTCGGCGTTTGCCTTTTTCTAGCTCGCTCAAACAAACAGCAAAAAAGACAGTGTTTCTCCAAGAGTCTTTTTGAATGCTAGATCGATTCTCATTGGCAGCTTGATTCTGGGAGGGAGAGGGGGATTGGTTGATCCTGTGCCAATGGGTGTTGCCCTCTATTCGTTGTTACCAGCATCTTTTTTGCACTGCGGGAATTTAGAAAATTACAGTCTCGATGACAAATCAAATGATGGTGGGTTATGCCCCCAATGGGCATCTTCGCAGTTCAATAGACCTCCCATGTTTGTTGCCACGCATATAGAACACTGTCCCGCTGAAAGGATGTTTCTTTATGGCGGACCCCTCGTCAGCCAAGTAGCTCCAAAATACCTCGCGCTGGAGTCGGTAGATTGCCATATCTCCACCAGTCTGTATGACTAGTGAACGTATCAACGCTAGTACCCAGGATGCTTCAATGGCGGTGCACATCGCCGCATATCACATTCTGCTCCAGTGTCCACCTTCGGGCGTGCTGCACTCTTACAGACGGGTGCACGCAAAAATGGAGGTGGGTCCATTCAACAAATACAAGCTCCTGTCCCCTAAAGAAACACGCGGCACTCATGGGGTTGCATGTCAAATTGTTTAATTCTGCGAGGACGCGTTTCGGCGTTTGCCTTCTTCTAGCTCGCTCAAACAAACAGCAAAAAGACAGTGTTTCTCCAAGAGTCTTTTTGAATGCTAGATCGATTCTCATTGGCAGCTTGATTCTGGGAGGGAGAGGGGGATTGGTTGATCCTGTGCCAATGGGTGTTGCCCTCTATTCGTTGTTACCGGCATCTTTTTTGTACTGCGGGAATTTAGGAAATTACAGTCTCGATGACAAATCAAATGATTGTGGGTTATTCCCCCAATGGGCATCTTCGCAGTTCAATAGACCTCCCATGTTTGTTGCCACGCATATAGAACACTGTCTGCTGAAAGGATGTTTCTTTATGGCGGACCCTTCGTCAGCCAAGTAGCTCCAAAATACCTCGCACTGGAGTCGGTAGATTGCCGTATCTCCACCAGTCTGTATGACTAGTGAACGTATCAACGCTGGTACCCAGGATGCTTCAATGGCGGTGCACATCGCCGCATATCACATTCTGCTCCAGTGTCCACCTTCGGGCGTGCTGCACTCTTACAGACGGGTGCACGCAAAAATTGAGGTGGGTCCATTCAACAAATACAAGCTCCTGTCCCCTAAAGAAACACGCTGCACTCGTGGGGTTGAATGCCAAATTGTTTAATTCTGCGAGGACGCGTTTCGGCGTTTTCCTTCTTCTAGCTCGCTCAAACAAACAGCAAAAAGACAGTGTTTCTCCAAGAGTCTTTTTGAAAGCTAGATCGATTCTCATTGGCAGCTTCATTCTGGGAGGGAGAGGGGGATTGGTTGATCCTGTGCCAATGGGTGTTGCCCTCTATTCGTTGTTACCGGCATCTTTTTTGCACTGCGGGAATTTAGGAAATTACAGTCTTGATGACAAATCAAATGATGGTGGGTTATGCCCCCAATGGGCATCTTCGCAGTTAAATAGACCTCCCATGTTTGTTGCCACGCATATAGAACACGGTCCCGCTGAAAGGATGTTTCTTTATGGCGGACCCCTCGTCAGCCATGTAGCTCCAAAATACCTCGCGCTGGAGTCGGGAGATTGCCGTATCTCCACCAGTCTGTATGACTAGTGAACGTATCAACGCTAGTACCCAGGATGCTTCAATGGCGGTGCACATCTCCGCATATCACATTCTGCTCCAGTGTCCACTTTCGGGCGTGCTGCTTTCTTACAGACGGGTGCACGCAAAAATGGAGGTGGGTCCATTCAACAAATACAAGCTCCTGTCCCCTAAAGAAACACGCTGCACTCGTGGGGTTGCATGCCAAATTATATATATCACCTTCCGTTTTGCCGAAGCAGTTTCTCCCGCACTCTCAGCTTTTGCAATAAAAGTCACAGCGTAGTTCCAGCCACAATCCTCTACGCGTTTCGGTATCGCAGATACCTTGCTCACGAGGTTAAGCTTTCAACTGTTTAAATTCATCGCCATTTTTAAATAAAGTAAATTGAAAAAATCTAAGAGTGAATCACCAGTTCATGACCCCATTTCCTACTGGGGTCGCGCTTTGCATCATGGTTTTTGTAGTCATTTCGCTTAGACACATTATGTTGGCAACAATATTGCAATTTTGTTGAGTAATACTTTGTTCTAATTCATAACTTGTCAGTCTCAATCACGTGTTTAATATCTCGTGCTACAATGTTCCTACAATCACTAATTACTTTCTGTGATACATTTTCTTTGCGCTCCTGGTGAATATCTCAGTGTTGAACATTCAACACTAGAGAGGTCAGTCCCTGCACCCGAGCACTCATGGAATGCCATTTATCCCTGTGCATATACATCTGCTGTGTACAGTTGTAGTTGGCCAGAGGAACTAGCTTACGGACAGGCTCCACTTCCAACTTCTCACAGGTGGCCAGATCCTTTTTGAACATGGCCATTGGTTGCAGGCAGTGAGGGTTTGGCTGCAGAGCCTGTACTCTGGTCAGGCCCTGAATCCATTTGTTCATAAACACACAACCTACAATGCCACTGGACAACCTTCTGATATGTGCAACAGGGAACTGGCCAAAGTACCTGACCAGAGACCATACCTCCAAAAGGCAGTCAACTACCACAGATGGCACTGGCCACAGGGACTCTGCCTAAGGAAATTCATGTGAAAATTAAATGATGTGGAAACCCCTCTCTATCATGTTCCCTACTAAAAGGATCAGCACAAAACTTTCACTGAAGAGGGGAGGTTGGTGTACTTGTTTTTTTAAAAAGAGTTTCCTCAGATTCATCCCTGTAATTGAACCCCTGCTGTGCATGGTCAAAAGGCTGTGGGCAGAAGTGGCATTAGCAGTAGTGAAATTTTTTTTTTTTTTTAAACTCCGGAAATACACTAAAAAAAAACAAAGTTGGTACGGTAATAAGATTGTAGCTTTCATTATGAAACTCCAGAAGTTCATTAACTCACTAAATTATAACTGGTGAATTTCAGATTTTTATTTTTTAATGTTAGTTTTTATCTCATATCAGTACCTAGCAATAACATCCCTTCAACTTTTGTTTTCTTCTGTGAATTTCTGTAAAAAGCCATTTTTTAGTTCCATGTAACCTGCGACAAAAGTACCTGGCAGCCCTCCACCCTCGGAAAGCCACCCGAAGGACCACGCCTGGAACCTCAGCATCATCCTAGGCTCTTCACTCACCATGACCTTCCAGATCAATGCCGTTGCATCATCCACAAGACATTCAAGTGGATCCTCCTGGTATCCAGAAAAATCATCACACAGGGACACATAACCAGCAGACTGGACTAAGGCACCGCCTTCTATGCTGGAATCAACAAATCCCTCCTTCACAAACTTCAGACCATCCAGAAAACCGCAGCCCGACTCATCCTCTGAACTCCACGACACAAGCACATGACCCAATGCCTGCGAGACCTCCCCATCGAGAAGAGAGTAACCTTCAAGTTATTCACCCATGCCTACAAAGCACTCCACAACATCGGACGCAAATACCTCAAAGAAAAATTATCTTTCCATGTACCCAAAAGAAACCTCCGTTCTGCGGACCTCGCCCTAGGAGAAGCACCATGCATCCGTAGAACCAGAGCAGGGGAATAGCCTTCTCTCGCATTTGCGGCAAAGGCCTTGAACAAGCTCTCAGTCAATATCAGAAGCTCCCCTACCCTGT
The DNA here is from genome assembly GCF_964261635.1 of Lissotriton helveticus. Taxonomy (NCBI): domain Eukaryota; kingdom Metazoa; phylum Chordata; class Amphibia; order Caudata; family Salamandridae; genus Lissotriton; species Lissotriton helveticus. The sequence continues at coordinate 1,641,572,232 of NC_136069.1, read as the reverse complement.
ACACCTTCAGAAAAAGCCTCAAGACCTGGCTCTTTGGCTGATCCAGAGCTGCACCCCCGCCAAGTGCCTTGAGAACCTCACGGGTAATCTGCGTGCTTAATGAACCTCTGATTGATTGAGTGATTCAATGAAACACAATGCAAGCTGTAAAGAAGCAGGCAGAATGTAAATCATAGTTTATAATACGTGTCTCCATGCTGCCATCCTGGTTGTGCTGTATGTCAGATGATGTTTTAAAAAAGAAATTGAGATGCCTGGACTCCTGCCATAGAATTATAGTCCAATTGCATCCACTGAAGTGCTATGCGCTGCTTTTTAGGGCAATGGATGGAATTTGTTTTAACTTACTGCACCTTACATCATACTAACCAATGTGTGTGTAGGTAATGTTGTGCATGCATTTGTAAGGTGGAGGGAATTGCGGGGCAATTATCTACCAGGATAGTTTAATTAGGGTTTCAAACTTTGAATTGAAGATTTCTGTTTTCCAAGCAACCTTTGCTCTTGAGTTGCCAGTGAAAGAAGGCTGAATCTTAGACTATGCCACAAAGCAATGGACTTCCGATTTGTTTTTACAGACAGTGTCCCATTCCTCTGTCCTTGATGACATGTATTGATAGGAGATACATTCATAGGAGTCTTAAAAGTGCTATCAGCAGGTCATTATCACCCTCAATTACTTGCTCCACTTCAAAGTCGTCAACAAGCTGCCACGCTTCCAGATTCACTAGTATATAATCTCCCAGTCTTAAATGTTTCTCTGATCAGAACATATACTGCGCTGGTGAGACTGAAGGCACAGATCCATTCAGGAGACATAGGTCATTGTTGAGCATAAAAGACAAGTAGGTGGTCCCTCCCCTTGAACTACAAATTGGCAAGGTTGGTGGATAAGCTGAGCTGTAGGCAAGGGAACTACAGAGAACCTACTGAGAAGAACCTCTAGGTTAACCAGTGTGACATCTAGTTTGGTATTATAATCTCCAAACAGCAAAATAATGTAATGTCACGCCCCTAGCAGACTGGTATGTAAAATTGGTATGAAAGTACAACAGAGAGTGCCAACAAGCTTATCTTGCATTAAGAATGCCTAACTCCCTTAGATCGTTGTTTAACTGTGACCAGGCTTGTAGATACCCAGATAGTTAAACCACCTCTAGAACTCCCTTTTGCTCCTTTTATCACTTTTATGCTATAAAAGGAGAAGCCCTCCAGAGTGATGGCATCCATTGCCAAGGTCTGAAACCAGCAGATTGTTTTTGATTTCACATATGAGTCCCAGTCCTTGTCCTCCTGCTTTTGTTTTAAGCATTAAATGTTCCAATTCAATTAGTTATTTTTTATCTAGGCCTCAGGTGCTGTAGGAGGGGCTAATTCCTATGGGCCGTACACTTCAAAAGTTTATTATCGTGGGTGGGATAATTCCGAGGACCTGGCCCATCCTCTTGGCATGGTATAAAGCATGGGATTCATGTTGACAAGGTGCATGTTGCCTGGGTTCTGGATGTTTATACTTGCTACTAAGGTTTGCACATTAATTTTCAGGATCCACAAGTTATTCCACTAGAGGGACCTTGGGCTGCTACAATGACAGAGGACATGTAGTTCACTTCAAGCTGTTTACTCATAAGCGGGGCTTACCCAATTTTGAAAACTGAGTGATACTGTCAAGTAGACCTTCACCTACCAATATACCCTACCTTGCAAGCGTAGTGCTATTGCTTTGTGTCAAGTCCACCATAAGTTTATTGTCGATCATTTTATGGCCTTTTCTCCTTTATCCTTAGGCTTTGGCAAAATAAACCCAACTTGCAGTAACTCATGGAAGGTCACACCTTTCAATCCTGGCAAAAATTTTGAACTTTCAATAAATTACATCTATTTAAGGCATCATGGTGCCCATAGGACAGGAAAGTTGGTGTGAATAAAATTATGATGGGGTGAACATTACTGCTGGATGCCTCAGGGGTCCCTTGTACATAAGTTGGAAAGCCTTTGATTCCATTCCCTCCCGGACTAGATGGGGGATTTCTGGACCAATTAACTATTGGCCTAGAACATGATTCACTCAAAAACCTGACATCCATTCCTGGGGCCGTGGCACATGTGCATGCTCATTGTTAACTGGTCCAGGCATGTTGCCATTTGGATTATTGGCACGTTGGGGGCTTCCAATCTTGATGTTACTACTGGTAGGGTGTCAGCACCCAAATTCCTTTAGCTGTGTTCCATGTGGTAGGCTGAGCTACACATGGAGACTTGAGCAACACTGGCATCATCAATCATGCATCTGTAAAGCTCACACTGTCACCCTTGGGGGTACCTGGGTACTGTGCCTGTGTCTCAGAACCAGGACTTGAGTTCCTTTCTGAAGTCTGCCAGTGAGGGGCCACAGGGAGCTGGAGGGGATGGTCCTTCCGGGTCCTCGAGCCATGTAGGAAAATAAACAAACCACTGTTGCGGCTTTAACAGATGTGGGGGTGCAAGAGTGAGTGAGGAGGAGCACAGGTGTCTGAAGGGTTGGTAGAAGCTCATTCAATGGTTGATGTAGGCAGGTCCTAGGTTGTGGAGGGCTTTGTAGGCATGTGTGAGGATCTTGAACTGGCATCACTTCTGGATGGGAGCAAGTGGAGGTGAGGGGTGTTGTGGGTGTATGGGTGTATTTGGGGAGTACCCGGATGAGTCTGGCTGAGGTGTTCTGTATACTCTAGAATCTCCTGGTGAGCTAGGTGGGGATACCAGAGTAGAGGGGGTTGCCGGAGTTGAGGCAGCTGGTGACAAGTGCCTGAGTGAAGGTGTTTCTGGTGTTGGTTGGAATCCATCTGAAGATTCTACAGCGTATGCAAAGTTTATGAAAGTAGGAGGAGGTGACTGCATTGACTTGACTTTTCATGGTGAGTTAGCTGTCAAGGATGATGCAGAGGTTCCATGCATGATTGGTTGGCATGGGACTGGGTCCATGTTCTGCAGGCCACCAGATTTGGTCCCATATGCAGGAGTCTTTCCGAAGATCTATACTTCCATTTTGTTGGTGGTTGAGTTGGAGGTAGTTTTCTGTAGTCAATTTTGGTATCTAGGTCATGGCATTGTAGAGCTTGGCATTGGAGTTTGAGGGGTCCTCGGTGAGCGAGAGGATCAGATAAGTGTCATCTGTTTAGGAAAATATGTTGAGTCCTTGGGATCTGATGAATTGTGTGAGGGGGCTCATGTGGATGGTAAACAGGCTGGGGCTGAGGGATGATCCTTGAGGTATACCCCAGATGATGCCTTGGGTGTGGCAGCAAATGGAAGCAGTCAGATGCTGTGTGTGTATCTTGTGAGGAAGGAGGCAATCCACTTGAGGGCGTCTTGCTGAATGCCTATGTTGAGGAGTCTGCTGATGAGGGTGTTGTGGGAGACGATGTCTAAAGCCGTGGAGAGGTCGAGGAGGCACAGGGCCACCATTTGTCTGTATTTGAGGAGTGATCGGATGTCATTGGTGGTGCAATCAGTGCGGTCTCAGTGCTGTGGCTTGCCCAGAATCCTGATTGTAAGGCATCCAGTAGGTGGTTTTGTTCCAGGAAATCGATGATCTGCTGGTTAGTGGCTTTCTCGAGTGCTTTGGCCAGGTAGGAGAGCAAGGAGATTGCACATTAATTTTTGAGATTGCTGGGGTCAGTGGATGCTTTTATTAAGAGGGTTCTGACATCTAGGTGTTTCCATATGTCCAGAAAGTTTGTAGTGGTGATGGAGGTGTTGAGGATGCTGGTGAGTTGTGTGCTGATTGAGTTTGTTGTGAGGCTTCAGAGATGGTGGGGCAGGGGTCGGTGGGTGCCCTAGGGTGGAAGGAGGACATAATGGCTGAGGTGGTCAGGGCAGGGATAGTTTGGCTGATATTCACTGGATGGTTGAGCTCATCTAGCGGCTGGTATGAAGTTGAAATTATTGCACATGCTAATGATCTTCTAGTTGGAGAAATCTGGGAGGGTGTTGCAGAGTTCTTGGGAGGGGTGAATGCTGTTCTCTACAGCTGAAGTATCTCAACAGTCCGTGGTACATTGATCAAGGTGATCAGTGTACAGAACAATTGGTAAGGATTGCAATAGTCACTGACTTTCAGTAGACTGGGTCATTGTCAGGAATTTTGATCTTGGACCCTGTGCAGACCATTTGAGATTGATGAGCATTAAGATTGTGGAGGACAGACAGGATCTCAGGCAGCTATTTAAACTTAGACTTGCTATTAGTTGTTGATAAAGCCTTGCATCCTCTTTCATAAGCAGCATTGTTATTCAGTTTATGTGAAGCTGGGATAGGGGTGTGGCTTGATCAACCATCTTGTCTGCCGGTCTCATAACAATAGGAAATCTTTGCATGTGTGTATGCTCTCTGCAAAAAGCATCACACTTCAAACTTTGGATTCATGGTTGCAGCTTTTTCATATTTAAGCTTTTCCCAGTTGATTCCAGTCCTGTTTTTCTTCTACTTTTGGACTAGCAACTCTTCTGATTTTAATAGAATTTGTTCCACATGTGGCTGATTCCCTACATTTAGAATTCTAAGTAATTTTGATTGGGTCTCTCTATGACTATTTATTTGAGGTTTTTAAAAAGTGCTAAAGAACAACCTGGTGTTTTAGATATATTACAATTTGTAGAAGTATCTTTAGACGGTGTATATATGTTACCTTGGGTGCTGCCATTGATATCTGGGGCTCAGGTGCCATTATGCACATTTCATTAATTGGATAGTTTTGCTGGCACAGTTTCAATGATCTTCTACACACACTCCTCAGTTAATTGATTTTTTACAGTCATCTAATATGGAGCTGAGGATGTTAGCAAGTTTTGTAAGGATTTGTGAACAATTTTTATCTCATTTGGGAAGATGTTACTCTTGAGAGAATTTGTAGCACTCTCAATTGCAAAAATTTGTGAATTGATCATTTTGATATTTTATGACATTTCGCAAATAATATTTCCTAGATCTGCCTCTTTTAGATTATGCGCTTCTAGATTGTTCAGCATGAGATACGAAGTACTGCACGTAGTGCATATAGTGCACAATATGGCAAGTATCAATTGAGCCAGGGAAGATTCCACTGGGAGGTGCCTTATATCTTTGTTGCCCTTATGCCATGATGATCAATTTAATAAAATCACTGATTTCTAGTAACTATTCAGGCATCTAATATCCACAACCCATACGGGCTATGGTAGTTGTCTACCAGGCTTAGGAACGCCTCATCCAACCCAAACAAAATATTGGGACTCCCCTGTGAAAGCATTGGCAGATGGTCGATGGGTTGCAGTGGTGCCAGTGTGCAAGCACTGGCTACTCCTTTCGATTGTGTCCAATGAGCTAGAAAGTGATAGAGCTGCAGGCAGAAACCTACTCTTGTTCCCTTCCTCATATTCTTCATAGCCCACTGTGACAATTGTTACTTGATTCTTATCCAGTGCCTTTTCAAACTTAATTGAAGGCTGACCAAACCCAGAGCGTCAAAAGTAAATACATATAATTCCTGCTTTCTTAAGTGGCCCACGGATTTCATTGAGGGAGATTATTCGGAGTGTTCCATCTACCTCTACTGTCAATATTGGACTGTGTTTGCCCTTCATAAGATCTGGTGCCTGGGCTTAAGCATTGGGTCACAGGGCGCTTTACTTGTGAGCAATTCACATACAAAGTTCACATGCTCTCTCAGGCTGCACACAACAAACAAGACTTTGGAAAGGAAATGGAGAATGTACCACCATGATAAAGACACAGAGACATCTAGAGCAGCCCTGAGATGCTACCACCATCAAATCAAAGAAACTAAGAAGAAGGACCTAGCAGAAAGTATATACAACAGCTCCAATTGCGGAAAATAAATCTTTGAAATCACCAAAGACTTCACCTCACCAGCTTCCACTACAAACAGCATTAACCCCTGACTGCCTGGGAAACGTTCACCATGGAAGAACGAACCAGCATCGTGAGGACATCCACTCAGGATTTTCTATGGACTCCTGTATCCAATATATTTAGAATATGAACCTCTCCTTATCAGTGAGGTCTTCAAATGCATTCTGAACAACCCCATCACCTCTGAGATGTTGCGGAATGCCTGGAAACAAACAAGGGTCAATGCAATTCTAAAGAAAATGTTGGCAGACCCTACTCTACTAGCACACTACCATTGGATCTCTCTTCTACTCTACCAAGCCAATGTCATGGGGATACCATCAACAAGCAACTCTCTCACTACCTCACTGCACCTCAGCTCCTAGACACCATGCAATCCAGTATCTGTCCCAGCCACAGTGCCAAGAATGCCCTTGTTGCTGCTAGAGTCGCTTCAGGCTGATCCCTGATATGGTGATATTGCAGCCCTAATACGGCTCAATCTATCAGACCTTTCAACACCATCTCCTGTTCCACCCTGATAAGCATACTACATGATCCAGGCATTCAAGGACCTTTCTTTAACTGGATCTGCTCCTTACTCACAGGAAGAACCCAAAAAGAAACCTGCCATCCTACAAGTAGGAGGCATTGACCGCCTATGCAGAGTCACCCTCAGCCCAGCATTTTTCAACATCTATATTACCCAGCTGGCAGATCTCATCAGATCACACAACATCAACATACTCTTCTACGCAGATGACACCCAACTGATACTCTCCCTGTCGGACAAGACTCCAACAGCAAAAACCAACTTTGCCACCTGAATGATTGTAGCAGTCACTTATATCAAATCTAACTGCCACAAACTCAACACAGACAAAACTGAAGTGATGATCTTCACGAGAAAAGCCTTGGCCTGAGACTCCACCATATGGGCAACAGATCTAAGCTCCACACCCACCCCTACCACCCATTTAGGAAGTCTGTAATTCAGTGCCAAAATACCCTTGGGCGTACGTGCACTTTACAAATACACATTAAGCTATTTGGTCACCGGGGGCCTTTTGCAACATAGCACCCCATTATGTCCAAGGACTAGAAAATGTGCTTATTTCCACGGTTTCCCCCATGGTACTTTGGTATCACAGAAGGGGCCACACAGGCTTACCTGGTCCTTTCTCTAAAGATTGTGCTGGCACAAAATCTGTGTTGCTTGGTATCCTGTAAAGTTGTTCCCTCATTTGCATGGAGCATGTCCCCATGCAAATGAGGGAGCACCTTTGCCCCTCTGCCCACACTGTATTACAGAGTGGACACTGGCACAAAAAAAGTTGTAGTAGAGACATTGAATCTGCACCACATATAGGGCCAGATAGAATTTGGGGTTGAGCTACCCCATGTGCAATGCAAAGTGTCAAGATGCACCACAAAGTGCAAGAACCAGCAGAGCTCAATCGTCAATCATGTGTAAATGGTATTTTGCACTGAAAGTTTACCCTAACCCTGTGCCCAAATACTTTTTGTACCCTAAAATAGGGAGGATCAATTGCCACCATGACATGGTGGTCCAGTGGCACACAGAATGCCAGGTCAGGGTCTTCACAATTGTTCTACCATCTCTAAATAGATATGGGAGGGAGCAGTTCATTTGGAGGAGCAGGTTAATCACAAGTTCATGGTGATTCACCCATTCTACCAAAATGTAAATACCCCATCAGTCTTTAGGTTTCTTAAGGTAAAGTCATATAAACATGTTGCCCACAAAATCATGAGCATGAATGGAGTGAATGAAAACACTGAGCAAATAAATGAAGAAATACCATACAGTTTTTCTTTTAGAAAATGAAAAACATCATCTATACGGCACCTTTATAGTTATTCATAACGTAGATTGCTAATTTTTGGTCCATGTATGTTTCCTACTGATTAGTGTCCAAGAAAGGGATATTTGTAGCTTAAAAAAGGGACATACGTAAATGTGATATTCAATTTAATTTTATTAGCCAGTATTGCTAGTCTCTTATTCTATTTTTTTTATCTTTAGACTAGCAGCCCGTCCCGACTTTGTCCGGGTATGAATTGCTGCCGGGCAGTAGTATATTGTTTTGTAGGATTTCGTTTAGATAGCATTTCTTATCTGTGACAGGCCTGTGAAGCGCTCCGATTCACAGTGCACTGCTGATGCACTTAAGAGTGCGCGTTCAGTAGTGTGTGAACTCGAGTTTCCCTACTTTATTTTTCCTTGCAATATTATATTGCGCGAACTCGACAACATGGCATGAGCACAATTTACATTACAGAAGAACACATTCATTTGTAGTAGGCACGGGGAGACAAAGCGATTTGCCTGGAATCACAGGATGTTGAGCTGATGCCAAGATTCGAACGTAGCTCCCCAGCTCTAAAGTTCGCAATTCTAGAACTTGTGGCGGGAGGTGTGTCTAAAAGTGTATGTCGGTGCTGGCCATCAATGAGAGAGACCTGTGCATTTTTCAAATGGGTAGTGAAAAAATATGAGTATGTTGCTGGAGATGTGGGCTGCCGTGCCACCAATGTACTTACCAGGGGAGGGTAAACACCCATTATTCCGCAACTTTCTTTCCGCATACCATCACTCCGCATACTTTCATTACGAAAGTACCATGACTCCGCAATGCCATTATAACGCATGGCATTACATTTGATATGCTTTTACCACGCATACATTTACAACGAAATTCATTATAAATGCATGAATGGTAAAAGCATGTTTTTTTAATGTTTGGATAAGGTAAGTATCGGTATAGGGGGTATATGTTTTGGGGTACTGAGGTATATGTGTTGGGGTGTTTGGGTATTTTAAGGGTTCAGATATAGTTTTGGGTTATGGGGTACAGGGGTAGTTTTAGGGTTTAGGGATAGGTATGGGTTTTGGGGTACAGGGGTATTTTTAGGGTTCAGGGCTAGGTTTGGGTTTTGGGGTATAGGGGTATTTTTAGGGTTCAGGGGTAGGTTTGGGTTTTGGGGTACAGGGGTATTTTAAGTGTTCAGGGCTAGGTTTGGGTTTTGGGGTACAGGGGTATTTTTAGGGTTCAGGGCTAGGTTTGGGTTTTGGGGTACAGGGGTATTTTAAGGGTTCAGGGCTAGGTTTGGGTTTTGAGGTACAGGGGTATTTTAGGGTTCAGGGGTATGTTTGGGTTTTGGGGCACAGTGGTAGTTTTAGGGTTCAGGGCTAGGTTTGGGTTTTGGGGTACAGGGGTGTTTTTAGGGTTCAGGGGTAGGTTTGGGTTTTGAGGTACAGGGGTATTTATAGGGTTCCGGGCTAGGTTTGGGTTTTGGGGTACAGAGGTATTTTTAGGGTTTAGGGATAGGTTTGGGTTTTGGGGTACAGGGTATATTTTTATGGTTAAGATGGGTTAGTGTTTAAGGGTGTTGGGGGTATTTTAAGGAGTAAGGGTGGGTTATGATTATGGGGTGCAGGGGTGTTTAAATGGAGCTGGGTGGGATTAGCACACAATATGAGACATGGCATGAAGGACGGAACGTACCACACGCCCCCAGCGTTTGTCACACCCCCAGCACACGCCCACAGCACAACGCAGACATGTGACTACTTTGCTGGCACGGTTCTTTTACCTTTTAAATGTATATGGTGGGCTTCTGATTAACCTATGTCCTTCTGCTGCAACTGCCCTTTCCAACGCTGTATTGGGTGTTGTGATTGGTGCTGTGGTTCCTGAGATTACCTGCCTCAAAGGTTTGGGCTCTCTCTTTATTATATTAGTATGGATAAACTCAGTACTGCTGTTTTTGTATGTTTTGAACATAAATACTACCACTATTTGCAACAATGCTATCCTTTTTAACAATATTTACTAGATGTTACTGTGTTCAAATCTTTGTCTCAATAAAATCTAAAAACCACAAAATGTCTTGCTAACATATGCCATTCTTTGTGAACTATATTCAAACACAAACACCGCCTAGAATTTTACAATGGCATGCAGTTTTTGTACGCAGGTATAATCCCTTTTCAATGACATTTTGTAAAGAATAAATACTATTTTTATTTAAGCTTATGATGACCTTGGACTGGATTTATTTGCCTGAGAATTCTAATAGTATTAAAGATTTATGAACAATGAACGGCTCCAGTTTTAATCTCATGCTAATATATTTTGTGCACCTTTTGAAATTACAGCCAAGCATTTTAGAAACCCTAGACCCTTTGGCAAAGATCAGTTTTGGACAATTTAACAATTTATGATAGGGAATTTGACTTAATGCATCCCCCAGGCTACCTATGTATTGCTGAAAGATGGTGCATTCTGGGTGACAAACAGTCCTGTGTGAGATTACAAGGTCATTTGTTGTATTAATGAGTTCGAAAATTCCTTTCACCTTGGATATGCACACATGAGAAATCCACAATACATATTTTAGAGGCTATAGTCAAATACATGCCTAGTATAATGCAGATACTGTATATATAGAACTTTAAAAATTAACACAATAGTGGCAATTAAAGCAAATAAAAAGCACATCATAAAAAAACACTTTCTGATGCTATTGCAGTAAAAACGTTGCACCAAATGATGTCACATGTCTTTGATAAAAAACACAAAAAACCTTTCTTCTAGTCACTAGTTAACCTGACTTAGCATCAAAGGTGCCTTTTTGAGTTTCTTTAGGTGCCATCCTACTTGCTTACATCAGCTGAACAACGGGCTTGTTGTTTTAGTTAGCTTCTTTGCTTTGAGAAAATTACTCTCTGCCTCAGTTATGGTGTTACTGAGTTGATAACGCCCGGCTGGGTCAAAGGAGCCAATGAGCTTTACAATGGAAGCTGTCTTCTCAGCTTGCATGTTCTCCTAGACTCTAGGAAGCTGAATATTTATCGCTTTCTAATACATGTCTATACCAGATTTAAATACACTTTTCTCATTATTTTGAAAAGAGCAGGTCACATGAGGAGTGATGTAAAATGCTAGAATTTGCATATGAATTCTGTTGCACCTTCATTATATTTTATCACACATTGTAAATCATAATAAGCAGTTTATATGACTAATATGTGAACTATCAAACTGTAATAAAGCACATTTTACATGTTGTGCAAGTGGAGCTAAGACGATGTTGCCGGAGGATGTTTTTTGTAACCTAATTTCCAAGACAAGGGTCCTAAAGACAATGGGCCTTATTACGATGTTGGTTAGAAAGCCTCTGACTGATATGGTGAGTTTACACTCCTATCGCTGAAATAAAATGTCAGAGGTCAGAGTGGGAACCAGCCGGGAAAGCCGACTCCGTTCTGTCATGCTCAAGGAGCCTGTCGGCCAGTCAGAATGGGCTCATAATCCCATAAGGAATGCGTTTTGATGGAGCGAGATAGAAAATGGAAATCTGTTTAAACTCGTGAAGTCACACTTCCATAATATAAAATAATAATACTAATGATTTGTGATGTATTATGCTAACACAACCTAGATTAAACTTCATATACGGGGACATTAACATGTGTGCTCATAAACGTGCATAATTGTTGCATCTTTTGTTCGTGCAAAATAATAAATTAATTTTGTCGTTTTTATTTTGTCATTACTAACTGCAGCAGATTTAAAAGAAGCATGTGCTTATTTTGCTTTCCTTGTCTATGTGGTGTTATTTCTACTATTCTAGGTGCACATAAGGTTTCATGGTTTCATGAAGACTAGTAAATATAAAATGCTGCTTTATTTGTTTGCTTCTTGCTAGGTAACATTAGACTAATTGGGAGGGTTAATCAATTAGTAAACGAAGGGTGGAAACAGAATAAATAATATTTCTTACATTAATACTTTCCTTGTGTTTGTTTTATACTACAAAAATAAGTTGCCTGCTTTTAGGCCTAGTTTGTTCGAGTTTGCTAAAAGATGAATTTAATTTCTGCAAGGAGCATGAGATGTCCATTTTAAAAGTTTCCGTCAAAATCACATTCACTGAAAAATGGAGAAGTGCTGTCATTATTTTTGTCGGACGTGGCCAAGGTCAGAAACCGGTAGAAAGAACATTTGATAACTTGGCATCCGAGGAAGTGAAATGAAACCAGTGAGAACTTTTGCTCAAATTTGTTGCAAATCAAGGAAGCTTTGGAACACGTACAAGAAAGACAATGGCCCCAAAGAATATGACCGAATGGAAGATTTGAAATGTAGGTGACATGTCACTTGTCACTCTTGGACCAATGGGACATCGACTTTTGCAGAAAATTTTCCTTTACTTAGATTAGCTAGCTTAGAAAGGTATAAAAAGTCCATGCACTAGGGATGGGCCTGCTGCTGCTTTCCAACTTTCAGACGAGGGTGTCGTGCTGTCGGACTTTACTTGGAGCACGTAAGAATCCTAAAATAACTCAACTTTATTTTCATTTATTTAGCTTAGCTAGGGACTTAGGATTTTAGAAATGCTAAACTTATAATTCCTTGCTTAAAACTGTATTTTTCTTATGATACTTTTCAAACATGCTTGCTATGATTCTAATAAAATTGCATTTATAAAACTATATTTTGAATAATCTAAAATTAGTTAATAAAATCTTACTTTTGAAAACAAGCTGGTCTTGGTTATTCAGAAGCGCAGGTTACTATTAGCTAGATGCCATCGCCATGGTGGTCATTTAAATAGTTAGGATTTGTTCAAATGATGTCATCTTTTAACACGGTTGTATATAATTTGTAAATAAGTTGTATATAAGTTTAATTTGGCCACCTGATTCAGTAGGTCAAAATATGTCATATTTGATTAATGGGTCCATAAGTTAGAGTAGTGGTTTATGAAGTAGGTTGTAGAGTTAGGTAGCGTTGCTTATGACATATTTCCTATAGGCCGCTGGATCAATTCCTGCCGTCGGGATTATAATGTCAGTCTCCGACAGCCTTTCCATGTTGGCCTAAAATTTCCAACTTGGAAAGGACGTAGGAAAATCACTTCGAGGGCTAGCAGGGCCCCCTTTCCCCTGACCCTCTGGTTGTGGCCATGGGGGGCACTTACGCTGCCCCTCTGAATATCCCTGCACCAGATAGCAGGCACCGTGAGGGAGGGATTTTCACATACTCCCATTTCTTAATGGTAGCTTGTGCTACGGACAGTTTCTTCCTGCCACACACGCTCCCATAGAAGTATGCAAATGCACCATGTGCGGTCAAATCCTAAGTTGGTGTGAGGAACCGGTGACCTATGGTTGGGCGGTACACACACCGAGATGGTATTAGTCGGAGGCATCTCCAACCGACATCATAATGAGGCCCAATGTCTTTGACAATGCTGAAAATCCTGACTATATGGTGAACACTTCTCAATTTACTCCTTAAAATGTTAACATTGACTATAGAGAAAACAACCCTGGCTAAACTCTTCAAGAAGCAAGACATAGAACTGTTACAGCACCCAAAGTGCTTCAGTCAACAGAAAGCAAATATTTGTGCCAAGCCGAGATCTGCATGTTTTGTGGAGCAATGGAAGTATGATTCCCAGCAAAATACGGAACCCCAAAATAGAGTGTGTCTGGTGATACTTGCCATTGCATGATCAAATTTAATATTGTTGAGAAGGGAAAGGCATCTTTCAAATGGAGTAAAAAATATAAACACAGATTGCTTGGTAATCTCAAAGCAATACTTTGGGTAGAACCAATAGTGAAACCTGTCATGATAGGAAACAGAGTATGTAGCTGGATGGCACAAAAGATGTATAATCATTCAATATTTGAAATAGGCAGTCAGATGATTATCCATTACTTACACAACTCATAAGGCTTCACCACCAAAGATTTTTCTGTACAGTGGGTGTCAGTTCATGTATGTCCAACTAAGCTGATGTATTTGAATATTCTTTGAACATTTGAACTGAAGGATGAATGAACTGGTTGCTCCATCCAGGTACCTTTAAGTCAAGAGACACCAGCAGGCACTTGTGATATCCCAGAACATCTCATACTGCCAGTGAAACTGTCCTTATTTTTCTAGATGCAGTCACACTGTTGTCTTGATTTTGCTACCAGCTTCTTCATTGCCTGGCGGATATCTTGGGTCCTAATGCCGTACACGAGTGGGTTTAAAGCTGGAAAGATAATGTACCGCAGCATGGCAAGCAAAATTTGGAATGAGCGCTGAATTATCTTAATTCTGCTTGCTATAGATGCAATGACAACAAGGCAATAAACAATACCTGTCACAATGATGTGAGAGCTGCAAGTGCTGAAGGCCTTGTATGTTGACTCAGATGACCCCAGCCTCAACACTGCATTGATTATCATGGTATAAGAGAAAGTCAATATCATTGTGAGAATGCCCAAAACTAAGCAGGCCACAACCAAAGCATATGTGTAGTTTACACTAGTGTTGCCACATGCAATCTCTGCCAGAGCTAGACTCTCACAGAAGCAGTGGGACACTGTGTTCCCAGAACAGAACTGCAGCCTCTTAACTAGGAAAGGGAATGGCAGGTAGATAATCACAGTACCTACAAGCAGCAAGGTGATTGATTGCGCCGCCCATTGGTTGGTGATGATGGAGGAGTATCGTAATGGCTCGCAAATTGCAATGTAGCGATCATAAGCCAGAAACATTAAAATTGATGATTCCATCCCTTGGCAAAAGTATGCCAAGAAAGTTTGGCTATAGCAGCTAGTTGAGCTAATGGCCACTTGCCTAAACCATAGGATGGTGAGAGTTTTAGGTGAAATTGAGAAGGATAGAATCAGATCCACTTTAGCAAGCACACATAGGAAGAAGTACATTGGGTGGTGGAGACTTGATGATAAGTAGATAGTTGCTATAAGAGTGATGTTAGATAAGAGAGTTAAAATGAACAGAAGAGCCAATGGGATGGCAAGCCAGTGTTGCCAGATCTGTATGCCTGGGAAGCAGATCAGCTCAAATTCAGAGGCAGCTGTGGAGTTGATGTTTGCTTTGTCCATGAAGAAATAGAATTACTAATCTTCATCCTAGAAGAAAATAGGAAGAATAAATTCATTAGTATACTAGCAACAAAAGTACAGAACCTTTGGTCACACAGTTGTTTGATGACACTGGGTTATCTCTGGATGACGCAACAATGAGACTGCTACAGTGACTTGCAACAAAGCAGAATTCCCACGACTTCCACAAATATTTACCTTACAATTAATATTCAATTGTACCTAATGAGAGGTGGAAGGGTGACTGCTTCATGAACTGAGCCACTTGCAAGCATGACAATCAGTTCTAAAATGGCTTGAAGGCTCTACTGTCTTCTGTACACACCATTTTGGGGGAATTTGAAAATGACAAAGACTCATAGCTGTTTTAGGGACACAGTAAAACGCACAGAGGACAAGACATTGTGATTGATGAGTGTGTACATTGCTCTTTAATGTACAACATTTCAATCTGCTGTATTATAAACTGCAACACTCCTGCTGTAAGTGTAATTCACTTCAAAGTAAGTTTTGCATAGCATTTTGCAGCATATCAAGGGCCTGGATTTTAAATTCACGCAGAGCTACAAACTAAATCATCTGCCTCTTTTACAGTGATGTATTGGGGTATGTGATATGTCATGGAGTTTGGGTTCATCCATGACCTGCCATTATGTCTTGCCGGTGTATGACTGTGATGTGCCTCATGAGGCAGTCCTGTGACCATTACTACTGTGCATAGTTATGTCATGTCAGCATGTGTGTGTTCTGTTTTCATTGGGCAATTCTGGGGAATATGACCCGGTATGCAGACTGCGGATGCCACTTTTATTTCAGTGAACTGTCCTCATGCCCAATAATGGAGATTGATTTTGTTGATGCTCCAATTTAAGAAATACAGGGCTGATATACCAGATCGGGGCTGTCTGAGTCTTCATGATATCTACTCTGTATGAGACTAAATACAAAGACCAGCTAATAAAACCTTAACAAAACATGAATCCAAAGTTAAAACCAGAAAGGTTTACTGTAAAAGGCATCATTTCAGAGAGCAAAAAGCTACTAGTTGGTTAAATTATAGGGAATCTGCATACCACGTGAAAATCAAATAATACAAGAGAAGCAATCTATACTCTTGCTACCAAGTAAGCAAACAACCGGAAGAAAATTATAGTGCATACTGTTGACTGACATAGAGTCTCCCTACAATAGAAAATTAGAGAAAGTCGAAGTATAACTTAATGCATACTAGTGCGGAGTATGTTCAGTAAGCAAGTTCAAAAAGCACTAGGCATGTGAGTAAACAGAAAGCTAGAGTTTGGACCCTAAGAAGTAAGTCAAAAGACTAAACATAGTTCAAAGAAAATAATTGCTTTGAATCTGCTTTCTAAGCAAGTGAAACATAAGCTCTGGCACATATTCAAAATACAGCATGTTTTGTAGGGTTTTTAGATTGAAAAGCCCCACGCTGGACATGGTGTAAAAATGCATAATAGACACACCTTGCAATAGAGCTGGATTAACAAAAATGCATGTAGAAGCAGCAATCATTATTCAAGTTTCCTTGATCCATGACATAAAAGCCATTTGCTGAATAATAATAAAACATATTCATAAAATAAACTAGAGGATAGAACTGTGAATTTCATAACAAACGAATCAAATAACACATTTAAGCAAATGAATGACTCATATAAGGGCCTCAAACAAAAGACCTTGAAATTGTTACAGAGACAAGAACATTCTCATGAGGAGGGCAGATTAATACATTTGTATTTTATCAGCAAACAGACACTGCAAAGAAAGCTTCTATTTCACGTTCTTTTCTAAAATTAAAAGCACACTGAGACATACACATGGGAAGGCTGTTTCATCGTGAAATAAAAGTGTGTATTTTTCTGATCGGGTGTTAATGCATGTTGGCTGCTTCCTTGTCTTCGCATGAGGCCTAGATATGTTAACTTAACACATCTGAATAAGTCATTAATTTACCATTTTTTTAAAACAAGTTCCATAAAAGAGATATCTGTAAATGACCCCCTTGACAGGGGTCAATTGACAATATTGCATCCAAAGTTTTCATTACAAACATCAATCTCAGTTTAGAAATCCAATCTCTGTGTAATATGTGCATATATTGTGAGACCCAAGGTCTGTGTTAGAGTTGGCGGACTGGTGCTCCATCAAAGGTCTGATGGATAACCAATCCACCATATTACAAGTGCATTATATCCTAATGTACTTGTAATTAGATGGGAGTGATATCCGTCACATTTGTGATTTAGTACCATTCCGCCAAAATAACAATCAAGCCCACAGTTTACTGTCTAACACCTTTTATCAATAAGGCTGTTCCCTTTCCACCGACTAATAATTAGGTCTTGTTGATTTTTACTTTTCTTTACTAATTTTCGGTTCATAGTGTCTATTATTATTTGCTTTCATTGGTGGTTTGCATTTATAGCTTAATCAACAGCATGTTATGGTTTCTGCCTATTGTTCCTCAATGTCAACAACCCTTGCTTCTCATGATTGGTTGACAACCTGTTTTAGTATAGGGAACCACACAGAGCTCTAGCAATCAACATTAACCTTGCCCTTGATGTAGCAGAAATTGCATTTTATTTGCATTATAATCAGACATGTTGAGCGCACCTGCATATAATCCTTTGTCGTATTAATGTAAAGTATTAGAATTGTGGAATGTAGAACTCAAAACATGATGTGCTTAAGAAAGTGAATGTAACTAGCAGAAAATGTCAACGTGAAGTATTTGTGTTGTGAGGCTGACCCTCATTTACGTATTAACTGTTCTTTTTCATTGCGTCGCTTTATATGTAGGTAATTGTATTAACTGACAGTGCCTTATTTTTCAAGCACATCTGGGAAATCATGTGATGCTTTCTTATGTTAGCTGAATTTGTAGGCCTAAAGTGCAGTTCCCTGGAAACTCTCGTTTAGATTTAACAAGTTGAATTTTATGTGTGCATGTGTGCTGTGAAGTTTTTTCTTTCACAAGTTTTGTGTTGCAGGTGAAAGAAGCGTTTTCGTTAACTAGAATAATGTATTTGTTTTTTAGTCAGGCAAGTTACAATTGTGTGGCTTGAGCAGATAAAGGGAGGTCGTTGTGCTTCACACAGAAGAAGGCCTTTGAAGCAAGGACAAATTGCGGCATGGAAAGAACACGTTTGTCCCATGGAAAGTTACCTTCAGGATTGTACCCAGATCAGATGGCATGAACCGCAATGGATCTTGGGAAAGTTATCTACACATATTGTGATGTTAGGAGTAGGGAAAGCGCACCCTTTTTTCTACTCACTTCAGAGGGGGAGCATCTGAGATCAAGATCTGTCTTGATAGCTTTATGCTATCTGACCCATTAATGGTGGAGGGACATTTTAGGAAGACTCCACATTCTGAAACCTTTGTATTCCCTTTCCTGAAAATGCTTAAGTAGGGATGTTATCCTAGAGTTAGTGCAGGAATAGATTCATGCTTTTTAATCACAAAGCTGTGATGTAGTGCAACTTGCTCTCATGCTTTCTGATCCTCTGCATTCTGCTTCTTGAATACATTAAGGCCCAGATGTAGGTAGAACTTATTTACCGATTCTTAATGACCGAATTTTACCGATTCGGTAAATTAGAATCAGTATATAAGAAGGGGGGTATGTAGGAACATCCAGATGTTAGATTTACCGAATCGGTAAATATCTGTATTTACCGATTCGGTAAATACCGACCGGTAATGCTCCATTCATTCCTATGGGCTTTGAAGCCCATAGGAATGAATGGGGCATTACCGGTCGGTATTTACCAATTCGGTAAATACCGATTTTGACAAGGGTGCAGGGGGTGTCACTTTGACACCCTCTAGCACCCCCAAAAAAGGTTCGGGGGCCATGTGGCAGGCATACCTGCCCTAAGGGCAGGTCTGCCTGTCATATGGCACAGGTGTGCATGCACACATGTGCATGCACACCTGAATCGGTATTTTACCATCAAATTGAATTTGATGGTAAAATACCGAATTTGTAGGGCTTGTGGGACTCAGAAGAGTCCCACCTACATCTCAATTTTACCGATTCTGTAAAAATACCGGTCGGTAAATTTACCGACCGGTATATTTACCGAATCGGTAAAATAACCGAAATGCCCTGTTGCAATCCCCCTACATGTCGAAAGCCAAATACCGGTCGGTAACGGCCGAATTCGGCCGTTACCGACCGGTATTTGGCTACCTACATTATTCTACATCATCTAAATTGGATACTCAGATTTGGCTTTATGGTAATTCCAATGTATTTCTACAAATTTGTATTGAGGTGGGGAAACAGAATTTAAAATGCATGCACTACAACACATCTGATTACAACGCGATTGTTACAACGATCACATTGTTACAACGCAAGCCATTACATCGCAAGTCGTTTCTACAACTTGCTGTAGGGAGCGCGCTAAACTAAGGAATAGTATCATTTACTATTCCAACACCTTCCCTACTATTGCACACTCTGGAGATGGAATAATAAATTATACTATTCGTAAGTCCAGCGCGCCCCCTACAGCAAGTCTTAGAAACGACTTGCGATGTCATCTTTTGCTTTGCAACAATGCAGTAGTTGTAACAACTGCATTGTAATCACATGTGTTGTAGCGCATTCGATGCAACATCGTATATTCATTGAGGTGTCTTTATGTTCAGGTATTTTTAGCTTTATAATAAATCAAACTAACTTTACGTAGTTGTCTGGTGTTACTATGTGTGGATGAGGACCACTGTTCAATTATTTGGCTTAATAATGAATTTCCTCCCCTCTACTCTTTCATGCTGCTAAAACAAACCATTGGATTGTGTCTCTCAAACAGGTCCAGAACGTTTGGGCCTGGTTCTTTCACCCTCACCATTTCCAGCTGCTGCAAATAAGTACTGATCTTACACACACACACTCCTTTACTCTGATCACAAAGGCAGGAGCCTTGTGGAGGCAGGAGCCATACGTAATCATAGGCACTAATCAGTCCATTTATAGACTCTCCAATTCATATTTGTGTGGGAGATTGCTAGGTTTTGACCTGGTCTATGCAATCTGACTCAGGACCCCTCCCATTCATCCCCTGCATTTCTACTTAAACAAGGATCTTTGGAAAAATGAGGAGACGCTAGACAGATCTGATGTAGTTGGAACTGGTACATCTCATAAGAAACATTAGTGGTACTAATGGAAATGAAATGAAATGAAAAGAACATTTATAAAGAGCGGTAGCTACCCTCGGGCGTCCTAGCGCTGCGTGGACAGAGGATTTAATGTCTGCAGCCTTCACTGATGTAATCAGCGAGTTTTGTTTTACATGTATGGAAAAGATTTCTAAGCAATACAAATGTGGGGCTGTAGCTCAAACTCAAATCGTAGTAGGTCATTTTGAATCTTTTTTTTTTTAACCATATGACCCGCATGTCAGTAAAGTCCTATCTCTCACTGAATAATAGGTCAGGCAGGGCATCCTATTTATTGGATTTGATTAGTACAGTAAATTGAGTGTAACTTTGAAATCTATGACCAGTTCAAAGAGAAAACCTTAAATGTTCACCTAAGCTAAAAGGAGGGAGCCAAGAGTGAGAAAAGGTAAATTTTTTTTACTTAATGCACACAATACTACACTGGTTGATGGTTGCCACAGTGGTGGAGTGAACGTGTCTCACAAACCAATCCATCTTTTTTCATTGTAATAAATTGTTTTTTTTTATTCATTGGGGAGGAAAGCCTACTCCAGCAACAAGCACAAATCTTGTCAGGGTGAACTACAAAGTCACCAAATTAACATGTGCTTAACCCTATGGAAGCTTGGCACAAAATCAGTCAGGCTTAACTTAGAGGGACTGTGTTAAGTATTTATGGAGCACTCAAAAAGTAATAAAGTGAAAACACAACACAGGAAAAAAATCCATACCAATTTGGAAAAATAGAAGAAAATGTAATAAATAAAATTACACAAATGAATTAAATCCTACCAGTAGAACCTGCCTTAAGAATTTTTAATGTTTATAGTAAAATCTGGTTCCCATACATTCAACGTGCCTACCACATGTATCTGGTTGCAGGTGACTGGGGGAAAACCAACATTTAAGGCTTACTGCAATGATTTAGTTCAGATAAATGTGGTGGATTGCTCCGGGGTCTAGGCATAAATTTGGATTTAGGAATCATTTTGCTGAAAAATTCTGGAGAACGTAGATGTTAGTGGGGCTAGGCAGCATGCTGTGTCCGAGTAACAGTCATAGTCACCAGGGAGCACTGAACAAGGTCTCAGTAAACCCATCTACTATGGCGGAAAGCAGCTCAGAGCAGTGCAAGGCGTATTTCCAGGTCGAGGAGGTCTTAGTTTTCGATGGAAAACGTGGCACTGTCGAACCCTGTGAAGATTTTTACTTTCATGCCCAGACAACTTTTTCAAAGTTGAAATCTTCCCGTAGGATGAAACTGTAGAAGTAGCTGAAGAGGACTCTGTTAGGCTTGGTACCATTGCTCAGAGGTCCAGCAGAACATGATTTGCTGCTATGGAGTATAAAGTAGTAGGAGCTACTGCTAAAACAGGCCGACCAGAATTGCATCATAGGTAAATCAGCTGACAGGTAGGTCAAGGTCTTTTGGCAGTTTTCTGATCATTTTTGGTGAAAATCTTTCCAAGTCCCAACTTTTAGGATTAGGCAAGTACAGCACCTCCAACACCACTTCCAAGGGTCCAGGACCTGGGGGCACTAACCGGAGGGATTAGTACTCACTCCAGCACAGACAAGTACAGAGTTCAAGGTCTCTGGAGCTTATTGTCTCCCTGTTGAGCACACAGTAGACCATCCATCTAGCCCTTAGAGTCACTCTAGTAGTTATGGGTTCAAGTAAATGGTCCTCTTTCCTTCAAGCAGCAAGGCAGGCCTCAAGCAGTAGGGCAATGTTCTGGTAGCAGCAGGTGAGTCATCAGGAGAACAAGGCAGGACTCAAATAGGAGGCAGTCAGTCCTCTGAAGTACAATATAATCATTCTGAATTCTTCTACCGGTGTAGGACTGTACTACAGGCGTAGGACTGTACTGTAGAATGGTGTAGGAGGTCCAATGTTTATATCTGGTGCCAGCCTTCGAAGTGGGGCTACCCCCACATCTGATTCTCAAAACCCCTTCCCCTGCCAAGGCTCCAAGTAGTCTGGGATGACAAAAGGCTGGTGTCAGGTTCCTTTGTATCTGCTTGAGACAGCCCTTTGAAATGTATATGGGGCAGGGAGCAAGGACATCCCACCCATCCTGTCAGGATGCTCCATATTGCAAACATTTTGGAGCTCTTTGTCTCACTGTCTAAAAGGAATGCAAGGAAGCCAGCTGCCAAGCCATTCACACTCATTTGACCATGGACACAGAAATGAGGCACCACATGGTTAGCAGAAGAAAAAACAACTTTCTAAAAGTGGAATTATCAGAATTGCGACTTAAAATACCACTTTACAATTAAATGGGATTTTAATTTACAATTAATTTGGGCTAAACTTGACATTCCTCTCTGTTCCCAATCAAAAGTTAACACTTAAAAAATAGAATACGGTAACCAATGTTATCCCATGAGAGAGATAGGCCTGGCGGGAGTGAAAAATTAATGTAGGGGTTTTTCACTACCAGAACATGTCAAACCTGAAAACACATGCCCTACTTTTCTATACAATGCATCCTATCCTGTGGGCTGTTTAGGGCCTACCTCTGGGGCAACATGTTTTAAAAAGAAATGTTTAGGCCTGGCAAAGGTTTTATTTTGCCTGGCCCAAATGGCAGTTTTAAATCTGTACTGCAGGATGTAGTGGTCAACTAATAAAATCTAATTCACATGCAATGAGTACAAGTAGTACGATATACCAGGGACTTACATGTAATTAAACAAGTCAATCAGGTATAAACAAGCTGTACTATGTTTTAGTGAGAGCGCACATGAATTTTAGCACTGGTTAGCAGTGCTAAAGTGCACAGAGTCCTAATGCGAACAATCACAAAATGTACACAACAGGAGGGGTGAAGGTAAAAGGTATGGGGGATGAGAACACCACGGATAACCTGCATGCAGATCAAGTTTAAGGTTCAGAGGTTTACCCAGCAAACTCTATGCAATTCAAAATGTGAGACACACCTGTGAGAGTCAGTTGACAAAATGTATGCAGACAAACACTGCCCTTAGCCTTAGAATGGAGGCCCTTGATGAGGTGTCTATTTTAACTCAGTCAAAAACTCTGGAATGTGTTCATGCTGTAAGATCCTCACACTGTGACATACTTTCAAATTCAAAAGATACTTCTAATTTCTTTTTTGTTATTTTATAAACAATTCCATAATACAACACTACCAGTTCATGACCAAATTACTGATAATGTAGTATTATTCTACAATTTTCCTGCAATTGTTGAGCAAGATAGATTATTACTAGAGGAACCTTTTTCTTTGAATCATTTTATTACGGCTATCAATTCAATTAAGTCTGGTAAGTCACCGGCCTGACAGTATTCCAGCAGAATTTTATAAATAATTTTCAATAACATTATCTCCAATTGTATTCCCATTTTATATAGAGTGTTATAAATCAGCTGCACTTGATGGGTCATCTAGAGTTGCATTAATAATTGTATCCCTTTTATGTATCAAATTATAGACCCATCTTTCTTCCTACCACTCCTATAAAAATATAGGTGGGAGGGTTAGCAAGCATTTATAACACTTGTGTTTCTCTTTGAATGTGTATTGTACTCCTGAAATGAAAATTAACTAGATCATGGTGTAGTAATTCACTAAAATATTTAGCTATTCATTTCTTTAAAGCCATCAAGGATACTGTATTTTGTAATGGTCAGCTTTATATATCACTTGGAGGTGTAGAATTGAAACAGTGAACATTGTTCTAATGCCCCAATTAACATATGTAATATCTGTGTTACCTATACATGTTCCCGCTAGTTGCTTTCCGGCAGTGGATAAACATGTGGCATTGTTTATTTGGAATGATAAAAACCCTACAACCTGGAATATACTACCAATAATGGGGTATTGGAACCGTCAGATTTCTCGAAATATTACTTTTTGTTTTAGGTTGCTGCTGGTACGTTATGGATACAGGATAATAGATCTGTAATGGATCCTCAATGGCACACTGTGGGAAGAAATCGGGTTAGTCCCCTTCCTTTATGAGCCTTAGTTGTTGTTTCTTATAAAACTTGAATTCTTAGTTCTCTTATTATTCGCAGCACAAAACAAACATTTTTACAGTTTGGTTCTTTATTGTATGCTAATAGTGTGTGTAGTATATTGGAATCAGTGTGTGGAAGACATTGTGTTGCAAAATGGTTAACTTGCTTACGCAACGTTGATAAGAAGATTCATGCAACAGCCCATTTAAGGCACTAAGAATGGATGGTCCTGTGCGTTTACATTATTTTCTGATACCTAGATATATTTAGCCCAATAGACAAAGCTATATTTTCTCCCAAGATTTTGCATTGTAACACGCCAAGGCGTGAAGATCAATGGAGATGTTCAGCTTATATCATGTTTACTTGAACAAGCCTAAGATTAATCTGAGGACATCAGATGGATGATTGGTCAGCAGGGTCACCAGCAGGATAGAGAAGCAGCATAAGGAAGTCTGGAGGATACTTGCTCAAAGGGGTGACTCGTAGGATAGACCAAACAGATGGTACATGAAAGAAGCACAAAGATGCTGAAAGCCAACTTTTAGTATACTAAAAGGAGGGTTGTGGGACCTCAGGGAAGGTCACAGATTAAGTCGTTCAGAACTGCTGTCACCCACAACCCACTGTCCCTCTGTGGCTCTCCAGTGCAGGCTGCAAAAGTAGGGTCAACCAGGGTTGTATGGCCTTTTCCCCAGCAGGATTGTTATGCTTTTGATTTCCTGCATTATAACTGTTGTGAGCCACAGTGCTAATTGCATGACTGTCTTGCAATTGTTTTCAATAAAGTTATATTGCATCATCTACATGTGTTTCTCCTTACACCGTGTCCTTATTGATTTGTATCTGATAAATACATGTTGGGGTGGTGGTGGGCAACCCGTCCAACACAGATTCCTTATATCCCTTTGAAATACATTTATTAAAACACATATTCCTTTACATGATATCAGCCAAGAATATGTTTTTGTTCTACTGAAGATTTTTTTTATATAAATCGCCTTTTCGTGGATTATATAAATATGCCATGTTGTGTAATACTGTATTAAATGCATTTCCTATCTTGTTACCAGAAGCTAAAACTCTATATTGCATATAACTTCTTAATATTTCCTGAAAGACTGGTCATTTAGCTTCTAGATTAAATAAGAATTATAATTGCCTTAAATTAACCTCTTTGCTAAAGGAATTGTCTAAATGGAATGAAGACTTATAGTTTGATCTCTCCATAGAGATTTGGTAAAATATGTGTTTGACCTGGCCCTCTATGTAGGGTCACCAATAACCCTTTTCCCTTAACCTCCACATTTTTACAAAACTATTACTGTTCATTATGTTGAGCACGAGGATTTTCTAGTTCTATCATTCTTCCAGGATGCGTTCTCTCTATATATCGCTTTGGTGTTTTAAATTATGGGTCTGTCCTTTTCCTTTCTGTTTTTATTCTGTTGCTTTACACGTTCTGAAATTTTATATTAAACTAAGCTTTTGGGAGTGGTGTATTTCATATTAGAATATTACTATTATTCTTACCTGGTTTCTTGATGGTCTAACAGTGGAAACTCCTAGGCCTCTGCCTTGGACTGATCATTACTTAGTACCTTTTACGTGGCCTATTAACACTCCCCCTAGGTCTCAAAATAAGAACAAGCACCGGGGCAGGAAATGGGCCTCACTGCCTCTGGCTGAATGGGAATTGGCACTTAATGAGCATGTGCCTTCCAAATCTATGAATCCTAGTATAGCCACGGCTAACTATGAGAATTGGATCACGGATACTTTGGACCAGGTCCTCCCAAAAAAATCTCTACAGTCTATTAAACGATGCAAAGTGGCCCCATGGTATTCCCCCACCCTTAGATCCATGAAACAATCGTGTCGTAAGCTGGAGAGAGCCTGGAGGCGAGAATACTCACAATCTAAGAAATCCGAGTATAGAGCTGCGATTAAATCATATAAGAGTGAAATGAAAAGCGCACAAATCCAATTTTATGACTCTAAAATCAAGTCAGCTGCTAACTCACCCAGAGAAATATTTAAAATAGCTAAGTCACTAATCTCTCCCCGCCCTGAGTGCGTCTCCTCTGCTGGGGCGCTAGCTCGATGCAATAATTTGGCAACTTTTTTCTCTCAGAAAATTTTGGCCATCTATTCCTCCTTCCCTACTGATACAGAGAAGCGGGACATTACTGCTGACCTTAAAGCGGACGTTCCAGTCCACAGCTCGCTCGAGGAGTTCCCTCTTCTTGACTCAACTGCATTGAAGAAAATTTTTTCTAAAGTCACCTCAGGATCTCCCAATGATCCTGCACCTCCTCAGACCCTCCTTAAAGTCAGCGAGGCAATATGTCCTGTTATCTTAGATGTCCTAAACTCGTCCATTGTTTCCAGCGTGGTCCCTGCCCAGTGGAAATGTGCAATGGTCAGGGCCCTTCTTAAAAAACCTTCATTAGACCAGAACAACTTGGCTAACTTCCGCCCCATCTCCCTTCTCCCTTGGATGAGTAAGTTGCTGGAGAGGCACATCAATAACATCTTGGTAGAGTATCTGGAGTCCAATGACCTACTTTGTGCCTCCCAGACGGGATTCCGCCCTCAACATGGCACCAAAACTGCTTTACTTGCAGTAACGGAAGAAACAAGATCTGTGCTGGACCAGGGAGGGAAGGCAGCCATTATATTATTAGATCTCAGTGCCGCGTTCGACACGGTTAACCATGCCACATTATTACATCGTCTAAAAGGCATGGGCGTGTCGGGCGCGGCCCTGAAATGGCTGACCTCCTTCCTGGATGAGCGCTTCTTCCAGGTGTTTGAGGGCGAGGTAGCATCCTCGAAACACCCTTTGAGCTGCGGGGTTCCTCAGGGCTCGGCCCTGAGCCCCACGCTCTTTAATGTCTACATGAGTCCTCTGGCAGGGATAGTACAGCCCTTCGGTGTGCGTATTATCACCTACGCGGATGATACCCAACTTGTGGTCTCCCTGGATCACACGGAGGGTTCATCCAACACCTTAGGGCCCTGTCTAGAGGCAGTAGCCAAGTGGATGCATTCCTCATGTCTCAGACTCAACGGGGAGAAGACGGAGATTATGCTACTGGGCAACCCCGCACCGACCATTCTGGTTCCCATCTGGCCCGCCTGTCTTGGTGCTCCTCCCTTGCCGAAACCCCACATCAAAAGCCTCGGAGTCTGGCTTGATAAAGCATTGGATTTTTCTGTGCAGGCCACTAAAACTGCTTCCATCTGCATTGGTCTGTTGAGAATGCTCCGGAAGATTCTCCCATTGCTTCCTTTCCAGGCGAGGAGAATCATGGTTCAGGCCTTGATACTCTCCCGCCTGGATTATGGAAATGCATTATATTTGGGTGCCCCGGTAGCAGTGATCAACAGACTTCAAGTTACACAGAACTGTGCTGCTCGACTCTTGTTTGGCATCCCCCGTGGCCAATCAGCAAGGAAGGCTTTAAAAGAACTCCACTGGCTCCCAATAGCTGCCAGAATGCATTTTAAAGCTATGTGCATTGTGCACAAAGCTTTTCACCGAACAGGCCCAGCCATTCTGCGCCCTCTGGTCGTACCTTACGTTCCATCGAGAACCCTTCGTTCCAGCGCCCTTCATCTTGCCACGACAACTAAAGTCAATAAGGCTCGCTGGGGAGGCCGGGCGTTTTCACACTTAGCAGCTAAGATGTGGAATTCGCTCCCGCCAAATATGCGGGAAATCAGCAATCTGATGGTCTTTAGGAAGACATTAAAAACTTACCTGTTCGCCAAAATGTGTTAACCTTGCTATCTGCTCACCACACTACTCAGTTCAAGCGCTGCGAGGCCTTAGGGTATGTGCGCGCTATATAAATATAATTTTTCATTTCATTTCATTTCATTTATCTTCACACTAACATTTTTCTTCTTTCTTTCTCCTTGTTTATCATAAAAGGAGAATTTTAATTCCTTATTGGTGACATATTTTTTAACTTTTGTATAATGTCTTAATAATGTATTTGAATTTGAGTAGGACCTGTACTTGTTATGACCAGGATCAATCCTTATATTTACATTGTCTTTACAGATTACTTTCCTAGGCCATCATGACTACCTGATGAAGGAGTTGAGCCGAAACGCGCATAGAGATGCATTATGATAGCTATGACCATGTATATGCATTTCAATTATCATAAATTTAATTTGTTTTGTTGTTAAAGGTCATCTATTGTTGGAACTCACATTCAGGTTCTATATCGACAACATCATGTTTTGATATATGTTAAACAAACCTAGGCCATGTGTGAATGGATATGTATTTATGATTAGCCTCTTACACAGTTACAGAAGTATTGGTTGTATCACGTTTAGGCCCCATCCGAGATTATAGATGTATTCTTATTATAACCAATAAAACTGTATGTTATTTATTCTTCATTATAACATTTTGAAAATATAGGACTGTTTACTATCTATTTAAATATAATAAAAATATATTTTTGGAAATAACTTTTTTCTGTCCTTCTGGTCTATTATACTGTGTCTATTTATGCTTAGTTCCACTTTGTTATCCATTTCCTAAATAGTTTACTTACACACAGTGGCTCTTCATTTGCTAGCGCTTTGACACCCTAAGGTGTAAAGCGCTTTACAAATGTCAAATACAATAATCATAATTAGGGGAGACACATACAGTTTGAAGAGCATAGGGATCAGTCACAATCCTTTGCAAATACCACACAAGACAGAACAAGCTTTAGATCTAAAAGGAGGCATGAATAATGCCTGCCTACTATGTGATAGAAAAGACGGATTCCAATCTTGGTCTTACCCCTGATTCCCACTTTTGATCCAAAATCATACACCATTCTTATTGGTCAGCATATAAAGCAACCTTTGTGACCCCTGAGTTGGATGGAGCAGTGAATTATTGGGTAGCACAGAAAGAGAAAATCAATATTGGTCTGCAATACCTTAAGAGTTGAGCAACTTGCTGTTGAGTGGAAAATATAGGATGAACAAGGATCATCTGGAGGGGAAGGTTTAATGAATGTCATAAATTTGGATGTTGAATTTGGAGTTAGGGTTCTAAAATGAGACAAAATGAAAGCGATATCCCTGTTCAATGCTTCAGGGAAAGTATGGGAAGTGAGTGTGGAGGTGGAACTAAAAGATAAAGACCAAGACATGAGGTCAATCTAGTATTTGAGATAAGAAGAGCGATTCATAGAGACAATGTTGGAATGGGGAGAGTTGGGTAGAATCAGACCTGGCAAATGCCCTCACAATTTTGAACATTCCTTTAGATGATTGCTGCTTCTAGGAAGCTCTTACTGAATACTGCTGTTTATGTAGCCCTGGTTATTGCTTGTCTGGACCCCATATAGTTTCAAGCTTCTTACACAAAGTTTTGGTAGCAGGAAGTGTAGGTGTGTAGCCGAAACCTAATGGGTGAGGACAATGAAACTCAGAACTGCGAAGAGAAGTGGGGGTCTGCAAAGTAAATTAGATTCAGACAGTGAAATTTTTATAGTAAAAATCTACATCTTCCAAAAGACCGCACATGAGGCTTAAGATGAGCAACTAAACTGAGGACAGCAATTCAGGAGACAATTTGCTTAACTTGTAGAAGGTGGAGAGCAAAAAATATGGGCTGCTGGGCAGTCTGCTTGTAGTCCAGAGAACACAACACTGTGGCCATTATTGGACCAGGTGACTGGGAGATAACTGAGATTAGACCCAACATTCTCTGAAATGAATAGCAGATGTAGGCTGTGGTCTGCCTAGTGTGCAGGTGTGATCACCAGTTCTTTAAGACATACAGTGGCACAAAAGGAAATAAGGTTATGTGAGGCCAGAGAGGATGAGGAGTCTGCCCATTAATGAAAGTCCTCCAAAGGCAAAGAATTGGGAAGACTTCAAAGCTAGCGAGGTGATGCAAGTCCGAGGCAACTTCAGGAGAGAACAAGTCTGATGAAAGAGCTGTAAAAGTGCCATTCAAAAACATCTCTCATAAAAAATTAAAAAATGACTGAAACCTCACCATGTCTCCCAGGCCAGTTGACTTTATTTAAAACAGGAGAAATGTGGGCTTCACCCCTCTGTCCAGCAGCTGCACCCAAAATGAGCTGGACCCCAAATCTATATAACACTGGTAACAATCAAGGTGGGTGGAAAGCAGGTGATGAAAGAGCTGGGATGGCACAGCCACACAGGCAGCCTGGGACCTTCATCCTATTGGTGGTTCACCATACATCAGAAAGACAGTGCTCTTATTGGTGAGGGTCAAAACCCATCCTCTGGAAGTGGTAGTGGGCTATGTGAGGGCGGGAAGTTCTTGCCATTAATATTGTTTTTATCCATTTCCTAATGTGCTGATTTAAAATCCAGGTTTGTTGCCACACTTCACCCATGAGTCGGTCATCCACATTTGTAATTGCCTTCCCTCTCCCTATCTCAGCTCCAAAATGAGTAGGAGCTATGGAGAAAAGTAAAGGACTCCATGGACAGTGTCAATAATTAACATCAGGAAGAGGACAAAGGCAAATCATTTTTCGGAAAGGTGAACTGTTAAAATGAAGCCATGCTTTTATTTCACCTGCAGAGCGAAATTAAACTAAAAAAAACACGCATATGGAGCAAGTGATGAGGGGTAGCGGCCAGAGCTGTCAACTTTGTCACTCTGTCACTTCAATCTCCCCGTACCTTAAAGTGAATGTGGCTTTGCGTAACGTGACTGGTGCTAATCTAAATCCCTCTATTCTGTTCAGGTCGAGGTCGGGGTATATAAAAGTGCAATAATACAAAACAAAAAAAAAATTAAACATGAGAAATGGCCGGATTTAAAGTGTGAACTGCAGGCACTAACCATATTCGAGAAATTATTTAGGGCCAGGTTCATGGCTTACTCACACAGCACAGTGCAGCAGCCGCAAATGCTGCACTACGTGAGAAGGAGAGAGGAGAAGTGTGCCATATATATTAATTTTTTGGGGACTTTTTATATAGTGCAAACTCGCCCCGAATGCATCAGAGCATCTTATATGAGCAACAGCTGCGTTACAGACAGACACATTCATTTTGTTAAGCACGGAGAGATTACGTGATTTGCCCAGAATCATAGTTTGTTGAGCATCCTTGCTGAGACTCGAGATTAGATGTTGACAACTCTAGACGTTAGGCCACATATGGCACTCTTGTCCACTTTCCCTAGCACCGGTGCTGGAATCAGCTGCCGTGCGCAGCAAGGACACCTTTGCACCACAGTGCAAGGGGGTCTCTGTGAGTCTAGCATAGGTTTTGCACTGGAAGGATAGTCTTCCAGTACAAAATACTATGCTTAGACTAACTTTAACCCTTTTCCCTCTTTGTATGTGTGTTGTAAAGCGCAGCACACGTTCAAATTCGGAAAAGGAAGGAGAAATGAAAGCATCCTTCCTTGCGCCTACTTCAAGGGGGAACAGTTTTCTAATGCTAAACCCTGACTACTTTATTTGCTAAATAAGGTTTAGCATCAGAAACCTTGGGTGGTTGCATGGAAGCGCCCATGCACAAACCATGGTATGCCCCCTTGGCGCTAAATAATGTAAAGCACCTCTATGCTCTGCTGTACGTTATTTCCAGCACTAAACAAGTTTAGCACTGGGAAGTGAATTGGTAAAACAGATTTTGCGCCGATTTGCATCATATTTGTGATGCAAACAGGGCATAAAATCTTAGTAAATGGCCCCTTAGTATCTAGCAGTCGATCCATGCCCTCTTCTGCATCACTTGTACAGTAATTGCTCTTGACTGCTGCTTTCAGGCTGATTGCACAAGTGGTCCTCCGTAAGGGTGGATATCCTGATGGCCAATCGGGGGACAGGGAAGAGAGTGTACATGTGCCAGTGCTGCTTTTACAATCATTGTGAACCCATAGATTTCACCACCCTCTAACATTCGCACAACTAGTTGGATCTAATAGAACTATGGGATGCACCATCAGACTCTTCTAATGTCCATGTATAACAAGGGGTTGCATTCAGGGGCACCTAGAAAGATGGAGTGAAACATCAGGCTAAGAGAGATGTCTATGGTTTAGGGGGCAGGTTTGGTCCAGATCTTTGGTTGATGATTCTTCCAAGGCTACTTTTGATGACACCAAAGTATTGGTGAGAGGTCTATGGGACGAGGCAGATGTGAGAAAATCTTCTCACTGCACGCTGGTGGATTGTTTAAACGATGGGTCGTCTTTCGGCAGGGACAGGTCACTTCAGAATGATGACCACCGCTCCTGGAAAGCAGGAATAGTTTGACACACAAAAAGTCAAGACAACTCTACAGGTTACTCTATGGCTATCATAAAACCCTTGAAAGCAGCAGCGCACTATTCGAATTCATCAAATATTGCACAGGGCCTCAAATGGCATCCCCATGCCCAGGCCGGACTGGCTACCGGGCGTTATGGAATTCTGCTGAGCTGGGGGCTGATTTCGTTGATGGGGACCTGCGTGTACTGAACGAAATTCGTTTTGCTTTAATTATTTCGAAGTACACGCTGGTCTCCATGAACGAAATCAGCCCCCACTGCAGTAAAATCGTCCCCCAGCTCGGCAGAATTCCAAAACGCCCGGTAGTCAGTCTGGCCCTGCCCATGCCCCACTTAGGGCCTGATTGTGAGTCTGACATTTTTGTGCAACCTGTGCATTAACCCTGTTTACACACATGACTCAATTACAAGTGGAGTTTTATCTAACGCTTCTGATAATTATAGAATGCATTAAATATCTGAATATTTGTTACATTTCGGCAGATCAAACCTGCCGTTTTTTAACAGAGAAAAACCACACTATAATAACCGTAACATGTGGTTTCTTGTGTGTTAAACACCCATCTCTGCATGTTATTCCCCAGGAACTCATAATAGGAGCTATTTTTTTCACCTAACAAAAAAAAGCTGTGGTATCGTTATATAGCAGATGTGATAAGTAGCACCTGTACTTGTAATCAGGCTCTTGGTAGCAAAATGACACTCCATCAAGCACTTTTTAATGGACACACTTGACAAATTGAGCAAACGCATGGACAGCACTGCACAACTGCTACCATCTTGACCATTATTCAGCAGATCACCCCTAAATGCACAATACTCAATGTATTATCTACTACAAACCTTCCTGGGATCTGCTTCTCTGTTGAGAACAGTGCTGTAAAACAGCCCTCTCCTTTTACTGCTGTGGGTTACTCTGGAGGAGCCCTTCAACCTCTCCTCAGTACCACCAGGACCCCCTTTGGAAAGGACATTTCCTGATTACCTCTAATTAGAAATAAAGCTCCACTCCTGAAAGAAATCATGGAATCCTCGAAGACCTCAGAATACATGCCATTCCTTTCCTTGGAAAGACATCAAACTACACAGTTGCAACAACACATTGCGAGTAATCAGTCATCCCTTAATAACGGCTGCTCCAGCCTCACCAACATCCTCCTCTGACTGTACGAGTCCTTCTCTGAGCATCAATGCCCAGCCCCTCAGTGTTCATCTCACTCCTGGGGGTCCTCAGAGTGCTGCTGCTAAACAATGCAGTCAGGCTCAGCAGTGAGTTGACAATGCGAAAGGTATATAAAAATCCCACTATCCAACAACGTCCACCTTGCAAATTTTTGACTCACCCTCTAAAATTAATCGCCAAGCAAATACACCAAGCTTAATTCTGCTGGAAACAATTCTTACTTAGCATGAACAACGGACCCGCCCAAGTCCAGAATTGGCCGTCTGGCATCATCCCAGAATCATGATAGGTTCTTACAAATCCACTTGTCCTCAGAGTCTGGCAGATTCTCTTTGGCAGGCACAGGTTTGTGCCAACTACCAGGTTAAGTCTAAGTGTAGCCCAGACATCTTTCACCACTTACCTGGAGATCATGCAACTCTCAGAAACTGTCAGAGACTGCCAAAAATATATTGTATTTTAGTGAGTTACTGGAGCACCTTCCCTCAAAGTATACACACACACTAGAAAGCCACACTGTTATTTAGAAAACTTTCATTATCATGTTAATATTCTCTTTTATGGAGATTATATGAAATATCGTAAGTACAGCTACCAACAGTATGACGAGCAGCACAGAGTCAGCTCATGTAAATAACAGAAACAGTGGGAACATGATATATGATCATCTTTATTTGAATCCCTTCTTACCTAGACAAATTTTACATTACCACAAAATATTAATAATAATATTAATAATAATAATAATAATAAAGACATTTATAGAGCGCATGGAAAAATAGTACGCCATCTCGGCGTGTCCCCGCGCTAAAGAACAGGCGATAAACTCATAAGGGGGGAGAAGACAGTACGAGGCAAGGGGCATTAAATTGCCCAAAACTAGGATCCCCATAGCTGGCACACACTCATGCCTACAGCTTGTAGGTTTCCAGTGGGTTGCCTTGTATGGGCGAGAGGGTTTGTAGTCTCTGTTTTGTCAATGTCCTCACAGGGGCCAGGAAGCCAGTGAGAAGCACATCCTAGGCACAGGCTGTTTGTCACAGATGCTCCTGAAATGTGAAAACCTCACTTCTCTCAAAGACATACTGCATTGGGCTATTTTTCGGAAAATTAGCCTTGATGTATGTGTTCTATGGAAAGAACAATAAGGTGCATCCTCTTGCACATTTGTTCAATTTCAATGTATTGTTCTGTAGCTCATTGATAATGATGTAAATAAGGCTAGAAATAGGCTATTAAAGAATAGTAAACCATTGCTATAAATGCACATGTATATTAATTAAATTGAACATAGCAGTTTTACATGATAAAACATATGTAAACCCAATAGCAACAATGAGCATAAATAAAGCCTAATTAAAGAACAGCAAGTGACACTCCTGCCTTATTTTTCTGAAAAACCCTCAGCTTCATTACTGCAACAGCAATTTTTTCTGCAAGTGTCACACCGCTGCAGCTGACATCAACTCTACTCTGGAGAATAAAGGTCATATTTATGGTACAGTGGTGCAGTGCAGCACAGAAAGTCACCTTGCTGTGCTGCACTCAATCACTGGGAAAGGGGAGAAATGCTCTCTATTTAAGGCATACAACACATTTCTGCCCTTTCCGCCTGCGCTGGCGCACACTGGGCTGCCTAGTTCCAATGCCGGCGCACTTGCACCATCCTTCATTGCATGCAGAATTGTTTTTGTTCAGGCTTATTCCACTGTGTACATGTGCTGCAGAATGCAGCAAACATACAAAGAGGAAGTAACTAGAAGAAATAAAGATATTTCTCTTGGTATGCCTCTCCCGAGGAGGCGTGTCTTTTTGACACAATCCCAAGTTTACCAGGTGTTGTGTGTCTGAGAATGTGTCAAAAACCATATGAGTTGTATGGAAACACCCACACAACAACCATTGAACGCCTCCCTTGTGTAGGGTAATGCAACACAGCCATCCAGATGTTTCAAGCCATTTTAAAGCCACGCAAAGTGGCTTTGCGTGGCTTCAAAGATGTGACTTAAGGTGTGCGTCACCCTTGTACCTCGTTGCGTGGTGCAAGAGCATCAGAAATCAGGTCATAAATATGGCCCTAAAACTTTACCCATCATCCCAAGACTCCAGAATAACAGGGCAAGCCCCAGTCCTCTATGACTTTGAGGATAACAGAGCCTAAGACGCAAGTGTGTCCAAAACAGATCTGAACCCATTGAGGAGGCCTCTGCAACAACTCAATTAAAGTATATATGAGTGAAAACAAGAGCAAGGAACCCCACATTATCAAACTGCACGCATGGTCCAGAATGCCTCCCACCACACATACAGCTTTGCTCATAAGTAGTGTACCACAGAAACTAACAAGCAACGTGTCACTTCTAGGAACATCTCTTTCACCTCATTAACTATTCACCTGTTTAGGTTACTTACCAGAAGACACCATTTCCTTACTCTGCCAACATATTCCACCTTGTGCATATGGCTTCGAGTCGCATCCTCCACAATTAAACAGGCCTCTTTTCCCTTCTCAACTAGAATTGAGTTTGCTTTGCAAATGAAAAAGTCATACATTCAATAAAAATTGATTCAGAATTAAAGAGGTGAAAACATAAAACAATAAATACAACGGGGCAGATTTACAAGCCCCTTGCGCCAGTTTTGCGTCACTTTTCCCATGTTAAAAGTGACGCAAAAGTGGCGCAATGGTCTTGTAAATATGACTTAACGTATTTTAGCTTCGAACTGTTTGTATACATTCTATATTGCCCGAGTCTATAGCTGGTAAATGAATGGCTTTTTAGATAACTAATTCAGGCTTATATTAGCTATAGACCTATCCGTGCACATTGTATACTAGAATTGTCTGTTTGTTGAGATGCATATCTTTAACATAATTTATTGAATGATACTATTGTGTGCTTTATATAAAAAGTCTAAGATGACTACTTCTACTAAAAACAGTACTATTAGATTTACTGCAACGTTTACCACTGCTACTAATACCAAACAACTATTCCTATTGCAAGTATGATTTTTATGGTTATAGTTATTTAACTTCCAATCCTTTTGTGTATTTTACTCACCCTTTGCATGTGATAGTTTTGGTCCTGGCGGGGTCTACGTCTCTATCTTGTCTTTTGCAGCATTTATTGCTTTTAGAACATGATCCCTTGGCATCTGTGGGTCAGATCTCAGGTGCAGTGAGCATCATGGGCTCTCTAGCGACTTTTGAACAATATCCCTTGTCTCCTATACTTGAGAAATGAGCTTTTCACAATCCATATGGGATTCATTAAACTTGTAGATCCAGCAAACACACAGCGAGAGGCCCCTGGTGGATGAAAACTGGCATTGGTCAATTGATCAGGATGTGAACTTCACAAAAGGATATTGAGGGAGGTAGAATAGTTTGTGTTTTGCATATTTTTTCTCTCTTTTTCAAGTTCAGCTGTAGTCCCTTCAAAGCACAAGTTAGAACTGTTCTCGTTTGTATGGAAACTGTCACAAGAAATACGGATATCAGTAATGTGTGCACAACAAATTTAATGTAAACCATTTGTCACACCAGTTGCCAAAGTAGTACCTTCATTAATGTCAACCATGTTAGAGATAGAAGGATCTGATTAGACTTTGGCTGAGGCTTACAGCCTCACCTTTGCCAGTGTCTTTCCTCTTGTTGATCAATTTCAAGGTGGGCCATCCGTATGGCTATCAGCAGTGATGTGGCGTAATACCTGCTTACACAACTCCCAGCAGCCTGACAAACCGAAGAAATGTCCGCATGAGTCTGACTTGGCGCAAGTACAAGAAAGAATGGTGAGTGCCCACCACCTCTGAGGTTGTGATAGTTCTTGTATTGACCAGTCTGAGCCGCAGGAAGTCCCTAGGATATTCTTTGGGCTGCCAAAGATATGCATACTTTTTTAGACGAATAACCAGGGATCTTCTGAGTTTGGGAGGGAGAGATGTTCCTGTAACCACTGCATCCTGAGAAAATCAGCAATCATTAATAACTGAAATTTGCAAGTACCCTCCAGAAAAAATGGCCTCCCAGTGATTCCTACACCAGGAATCATGACTTGTTCCATACTGCTTCTGCATGGAGCTGGACCACAAAGACCAGAATCCTATTTTGCCATCCTTATTAGTCTTGGTACCCTGCAGCAATGTATGGGTGCAGGACGTGCCTGGCAAAGAACGGGCAAAGAAGGGCCTGTGTTTTATGTCCCTGCTCAAATGAGCCCAAGCCAGGCCACGCCTCTTCAGTCATGTATTTGAACTCGAAGCAAGAGTGGGAAAACGTCCCTTTACTGCATCTAAACCAATGACAAATGGTACCCATGGAAACGCTACAAGAGTGAACTTGTTGACATCAGAGCTTTCAGTGAAGAAATCACTGAAATTGAAGAGGAGCTAGGCCTGCATGCCTTGGGTTACAGTTCTGATATCCTGATGACCCTGCTCGCAGGCAGGTCGCTCCCCACGCTACTGCACGGCTCTGCCTGCATTGTTTTAGCCTAATCTTTTATTTTTCCCTTGTGCCTAACTTGCTTTCTTGCTTACACACATTATTGACGAAATGCACACCTATATTTTTCTGAATACTTTTGGTTTCTATTAATCTTTCAACCTTCTTGCGTGCAGTCCAGATGTAATGGTTTTAGCCCATTTAACCATTCAAGTAAATAATCAAACGCATGTGGAGCGTCTTACTGCTCCTATCGAACGCACAGCTTCAGTCCTTAAAGAAAGGGTAACTCCATTTGTCTGTTTGGTTCATTTCTTTTATTGTCCAGTTAATCCATAGATCAGAATAACTTCAATCCAGTTTTTCACATTCACATGTTTGACAGTTCATGTATTTTAACACTTCAAATGCTGCAGATTGCCCATCCAGGCCTATCTACTGCAACACGGTGAATACATTTAAAAACATCTTCGTTGTTAATCCAATGCATTTCGGGCTATATCCTTGCCCTTCATCAGGGATTCACTACAAATTTTAAAAATCACAGTGTTAACACAATTGCTCCATATCTTAATCTCAATGTTAATTGCCAAAACAACATTTCTCGATTTTTCTTACATGCCATATTATGTTCTCGCTCATATTTAACGTGTTCCCTCTAATCATTTAACTCTGCTTCAATATCTAGAGCACAACCAGTTATTTATGCTACACAAGACTTTTCCTTCAAATATCGCTATGGCTATTGCCCCTCTTTCCCTCCCTTTGACCTAACGGCTTTCTCACGACTTACTTCAAACAACTTGCTCTCGCGCTTCCCGCCTTCACTGCAATGATGTGCTCAGCGATATCTCAAACCTCCCACTGGTTACCTCCCACTTTTATCTCGGTATCCGCCTTATCTCCACCCCTTCAAATTGCTCAGTACTTCGTTATGATGTTAAAACTGCTAGTCCCAGAATACCTTGCTTTTAGTTTGATGCATGAATCTTATCGACATATGTTCACTTTGTCGAAGTTGAAATGACTCTCATTCCCCGCCCGCCCTAGAGTGTTACACAACACATTAAATATGACATTTTAACACAGAGTTTACTCGCGAACTCGCTGATATTCGAAATTATATGTTTTCTCGAATATGGGAAAAAGGCTCCACTGTGGCTCCTAAGACCTGTCGAATGTATGTCCGAGTCTCACATGTGTAAATCAAATTGCTTTCTTGATGCCATGGTGGGTGCAACATGTCATGCGGGCAAACATCAATATAATTACACACATTATTGACAAAATGCACACCTATATTTTTCTGAATACTTTTGGTTTCTATTAATCTTTCAACCTTCTTGCCTGCAGTCCAGATGTAATGGTTTTTGCCCATTTAACCATTCAAGTAAATAATCAAACGCATGTGGAGCGTCTTACTGCTCCTATCGAACGCACAGCTTCAGTCCTTACAGAAAGGGTAACTCCATTTGTCTGTTTGGTTCATTTCTTTTATTGTCCAGTTAATCCATAGATCAGAATAACTTCAATCCAGTTTTTCACATTCACATGTTTGACAGTTCATGTATTTTAACACTTCAAATGCTGCAGATTGCCCATCCAGGCCTATCTACTGCAACACGGTGAATACATTTAAAAACATCTTCGTTGTTAATTCAATGCATTTCGGGCTATATCCTTGCCCTTCATCAGGGATTCACTATACATTTTAAAAATCACAGTGTTAACACAATTGCTCCATATCTTAATCTCAATGTTAATTGCCAAAACAACATTTCTCGATTTTTCTTACATGCCATATTATGTTCTCTCGTTTAAATGTAGTTACCCTTTACATGCCATATTATGTTCTCTCGTTTAAATGTAGTTACCCTTTCTTTAAGGACTGAAGCTGTGCGTTCGATAGATGCGGTTAACTTGCTTTCTTGCCCAGACTTGTTTTTATTCCCCTGTGCCTGTACTTGCTTTCTTGCCCAGACTTGTTTTTATTCCCCTGTGCCTAACTTGCTTTCTTGCCCAGTCGTGTTTTTATTCCTCTGTGCCTGTACTTGTTTTGTTGCCTAAACTTGTTTTTCCTTCCTGTGCCCAGTTCTCCTGCGGCCCTCCCGTTTTTCCCGCCACTGCGTCCCTGCGGCCCCGCCCACCTGCAATCCTATTCCCACCCTGCTCCCGCCTCCCAGCTGCTCCTCCCTCCCACATCCCCTCATATGGAAGCCACGCACCGGTGAAAGGAGCGACCTATGACCCTGCTCGCAGGCAGGTCGCTCCCCACGCTGCTGCACGGCTCTGCCTGCATTGTTTTTGCCTAATCTTCTATTTTTTGCCTGTGCCTAACTTGCTTTCTCGCCCAGACTTGTTTTTATTCCCCTGTGCCTGTACTTGCTTTCTTGCCCAGACTTGTTTTTATTCCCCTGTGCCTGTACTTGCTTTCTTGCCCAGACTTGTTTTTATTCCCCTGGGCCTGTACTTGCTTTCTTGCCCAGACTTGTTTTTATTCCCCTGTGCCTAACTTGCTTTCTTGCCCAGACTTGTTTTTATTCCTCTGTGTCTGTACTTGTTTTCTTGCCTAAACTTGTTTTTCCTTCCTGTGCCCAGTTCTCCCGCGGCCCCGCCTGTTTTTCCCGCCGCTGCGTCCCCGCCCACCTGCAATTCCATTCTCTGCCCCGCTCCCGCCTCCCAGCTGCTCTTCCCTCCCACATCCCCTCATGAGGAAGCCGCTACGCTGCCAGCGGGCGCGCCGCTGGTGCACCTAAGGCAAGCCAGTCTGTGCCCGTCCGTGCCTGGACCACGCCCAGCACCAGGACCCCTGGACACCACGAACGCCACGACGCCCGACACCGATACGATGCCAGAACCCTCCACGCACTCAACACCGGATGATCACACACCTGCTCCCTGGCCGCCCCGAAGCGCACCCATGGAGCTTTCACCTGCAGGAACTGCAGCTTCACAAGCATCCGCCTCACCATGCTGCCGACCAGGAAAGAACCCAACTACCTCAGATGCACCCTTCTCAACACCCGCTCAACCGAAAACATGCCATTAAACTCTGGGACATACTCGACTCAACCTCCCAGACGTTGCCTTCCTGACGGAGACCTGGCTGAACCCTGCCTCGGCATCCAACATAGCCATAGCCGTCCCGGAAGGCTACAAGATCACCCGCAAGGACCGCACCAACAGAGCGGGAGGACCAATCGCCATCGTCCACAGGAACCCTCTCAGAGTCTTGACCAACACCGACGACGCCCTCAGCACCGCCGAACACCTGCACTTCCCGATCCACACCGACCCCAACACCACCCTCAGAGGAACCCTCATCTACAGACCGCCCGAACCCCGACCACAGTTCAGCGACTTCATCGCATACTTCGTCAGCACACACCCCCTCGCATCCATGGACTACATCCTCCTCAGGGACCTGAACTTCCACCTCGAGAACAATGACGACACCAACTCCACCACCCTGATCGACAACCTAGCCAACCTCGGACTCAGACAACTCATAAAAACACCCACCCACTCGGCCGGTCATGCGCTTGACCCCATCTTCTCCGCAAGCCCCTAAGTCTCCTTCAATCATATCACCGAACTCCACTGGACCGACCACCGCTGCATCCACTTCACCTTCAAAAAACCCACCACGCACCACGCACCCAACAGATGCCTCACCGCTGCTCGAGCAAAGTCAACGAAGACCAGCTAACCACCACCCTCGCCCAGAGCCCACCTGCCAACCATACCGACCCCAACACCGCCGCCCGCAACCTCAGACAGTGGACCAACGACTGCGCCAACACTCTTTGCCCCGATCAAGAAACCCTCCAACAATCACACCAACAAGAAAGCCAGCTGATTTACTGAAGACCTCCGGCCTCCAAGCAAACCTGCCAAAGTTGGAGAAGAACTGGCTCCGTGAACGAACACCGGACAGCCATGCCGCCCACAAGAATGCCACCCGCAGACACCATCACCTCATCAGATCCGCCAAAAGGACCTCCTTCAAAGACCGCCTAGATAACAACGTGCACAACAGCAAAGAGCTCTTCAACATCGTGAAGGAACTCTCCAACCCCAGCTCCAACACCAACAACGTTCAACCCTCGCAAGACCTGGTCGACTCGCTGGCCACCTTCTTCCACCGCAAGATCACAGACATCCACGACAGTTTCAACGCCCCGACCGCCCCGACAATAATAATAATATCCACATTTGTAAAGCGCACAATCACCCGTTAGGGTCTCTAGGCACTGGGGGCCATCGGGAAGATTAAGCAAGCTATTGCCCAGAGTCACATGGTGCTGGGCTAATCTGCCGCCGGTGCCGGGGATCGAGCCGTGATCTACAGATTCCGGAGTCAGTCGCCCTGGCCGCGGCGCCACACCTCTTCCCACTGAGACCTCCGCCCCCACGACCACCATCCGCACCAACCGCGTGCTCTATTGGACCAACATCAATGACTATGACACCATCAAGATCATGAACACCATCCACTCCGGATCTCCGTCAGATCCCTGCCCACACCACATCTTCAATAAAGCCAGCACATCCATCACACTCCATCTCCGGAAAGTCATCAACACCTCCTTCGAGACAGCAACCTTCCCGGAGAGCTGGAGATCAATGCCTTACTCAAGAAACCCTAGGCGGACCCCAAGGACCTTTCGAACTTCCGGCCCATCTCCCTGCTCCCGTTCCCGGCAAAGGTCATTGAGAAGACCGTCAACAAACAACTGACCCGCTACCTCGTGGAGAACAACATCCTGGACCCTTCCCAGTCCGGGTTCCGGAGCAACCACAGCACCGAGACTGCCCTCATCACCGCCACCGATGACATCAAGTCCTTGCTGGACAACAGAGAAACGGTGGCCCTCATCCTCCTGGACCTGTCAGCCGCCTTCGATACGGTCTGTCACCACACACTACAAACACGCCTCCACAATGCTGGGGTCCAAGAGAAGGGTGAAATAGGAAAATCCCATAGGGTAGATTTCTATATACCTAATGGATCTCAGCCGCTAATTTGTAGCCATTCAACTTCACACTAGCCACTTTTACTCAACATTCAGCAATAGGTTGTGCCATATATAACTGGAGGACCACTGTATGAAATTGAATTTCCATAAAATGTATTTGTTACAAACTTATCAAAATCATCAAGTTAAAAAAGCTGAACAATCAGCTAAAGTTATAAGAATTAAAAACTAAAACTGAGCATAGCAATTACATACAAAATTGTCAGTCAGAAAAACAATAAAATACTAGAGAGTTACACAATCAGACCAATTAAATTAGTCTTGATAAGCTACACATCCATTATCAAGAGATATTACTGGCATTGAGAGATAACATTCAAATTTCCTGTTATTCAAGAAATGTAGAATAGATGGATTGTGTATTTTGTTTAGGCGTCGACGCGTTTCGATGGTTCCATAATTTATTCCATCTTTATCAAGACCGATTAATAGCTCTCTTTTTAATATGCAATTGTTTCAAATGTTCACCTTTAATATCAAGGTTGACTGCCTGGTGTTTGTATGATTCTTCTATCTCTAATAGGTATGAACCAAATGTTGCACGTAAGCTCGTGTTCAAACCTGAACAAATTGCAGGCTTACATTTCTTAGTTGGCGCATGTGCCTTATTGGCTCAGTCGGACCTTCTAGATACAGTATTTTCATTAAAGTCTCCCTTTGGATGTGGAGGATGATATTTTC
Organism: Lissotriton helveticus; assembly: GCF_964261635.1. NCBI lineage: Eukaryota > Metazoa > Chordata > Amphibia > Caudata > Salamandridae > Lissotriton > Lissotriton helveticus. The sequence goes on along the minus strand of NC_136069.1, from coordinate 1,641,528,587 downwards.
ACATGTGTATGGAAGATCGTCTTATTCGTCTCCCTAGTTCTTCCATAAAATTGGCTTCTTAGGTCCGTTTGCTGATTTATCTTTTTTTTAAAATGGACCCCAAACACCGTTAGTGCTATTCAATGTGGAGCGCCGTGCGTCTGCTGTGGTCCTATCTTTAGTCGGTAATCATCGATTTTTGCTTACGCGGATTAGGTTGCAATTACTTCATTTGCATTTGGCTGTCCCAAAAGGTTGAAAGGAGTTAAAAAAAAACTTAGGACCTTGTGGCTGCGTGCTCGTGTCTCCATAAGATAGTATTCACGTTGCTATGTTTTATGGTTTTCATAGCCAAGCCAAGCTTTCATTATTCCACCTTTAAAGGGGCTTCATTTTAGCCAAGAGCGGCCAGCTCCTATCTTTTTACAACTGTTGCATAATGATTTTTTAAGTTAATCTATTGCAAGCTTTTTGACTAGTGTTATCAAAATAACAGCTCATTTGATCTGTGATTTGAAGATGTTCATGTTCATTAATAATTTATGCATGTTAGAGGAAAATCCGAAATAAATGTTTATGATGATGAGGATGAAGATTCATGCACCTTGCATGCATGCAGTAGTGTCAGTGAGGGAATTGTGCTTTGAAAGAAGAGATGACCGGATTGTCTTGTGGAAGTAATTTAATATAGCCTTATAGCCCGCCGTATCGGGCTATTACCGGCTATTAAGGGCCCGCTGAATCGTTAAAGGCCCGAGCTGAAGGCGAGGGACTTTAACGAAACAGCGGGACTTTAATAGCCGTATAGCCCGGCTACGAAGGGCTATAAGGCTATTACAACATTCTGCCACTAGAGGGCAGAATGTTCTAACAAATTAAACAATGGGGTTCTTGAAGCTCGAGGGGACATAAATCCCCTCGAACATCGAGAAGCCTTTGTAGAACATTGGAATGTTGCTCTGCGGGCCTTTACCGACCTGTAGAAGCAGGGAGCACTCCATTGTCTGCAATGGAGCTCCCAACATTCCAATGTTCTAATGTGTACTCGCTTGGAAAACAAAGAGCAGCGAGACTGGGTGTCTGACTGAACTCAACCTTTGCTATCTTCCAGCATTTGAAGAACTGAAGAGTCTACAATCATCTCCTCAACACTGTCTTCAGTATAAAACCCATCTTCTCGCAGGAACACCTCACAAATAATACTACTGGAAAAACTGGCTTATGACTGGTACCAGCCAGATGTTCAGGATATCCAATTACAATGGATACATATGTCATTATTATGAATGGAAGCCATAAACAAAGTAAGTGATTACCCTAAAAATCTTTACCAAAGGGGATGATGGACAGAGTGCAAATCAAACTCACCCCCAGTCAACTGATCTAACTGTGCATTGCCCTCTCTAGTACAGAAGCAGAATGAACAGCTAATGCGAAATGAAGTAAAGGGATCTCTACTGAAATAAACAAGACGTGCGCATGCAGTGACCAAAACGAAACCTATCGTGGGGCGGGACTTCCGTCTTGTGAAGCCCTCGCCCACGGAGTACCTGGCCAGAGGAGCAGCGGTGACGCGGGGCTCCCATGCCCGAGGGAGAGCCCCGCGGACGCTGCAAAAGTCCGGATTGCCGGTGGGTGGGGCTTAGTTGCAGGGCGGCAGCGGCGGAGGGGGGGTTCTCTATGTGTGTGTGTGTGTGTGTATGCGCGGGGGGGTTCTCTATGTGTGTGTGTGCATGCGTGTGTGTATGCGGGGGGGTCTCTATGTGTGTGTGTGCATGCGTGTGTGTATGCGTGGCGGCGGGGGTTCTCTACGTGTGTGCGTGCGTGTGTGTATGCGCAGCGGCGGGGGGTCTCTATGTGTGTGTGTGCGTGCATGTGTGTATGCGCGGCGGCGGGGGGTCTGTATGTGTGTGTGTGCGTGTATGTGTGTGTGTGCTTCCAAGGAGCCATAGGATGATTAGCAGGAATACTCCTTAGGACCCTGTCAGGTATCCTGAAGGTCCAACATCATTAGATAACTTTTTCAACAAACATATTTGTTTAGCAGTTTTCGATTCAAAACCAGTCTCAGTCTTCCTTTGGCTTGGGAAATAAGAATAGTTGTTAGTGATACTGGGATAACTGCTCTTTTTTCTACTTGACCCACCATGAGCATTTTATGATCTTTCCGTGGTAATGGGGAACATCTACCAATGATGAGGTGGAGTTTGTGAAAAAGAAATCGAATACCCGTTCATTATTATGTTAAGTACCATGAGAACCGTGATCCAAGTTTGCCATTGATGAACAAAGAGCTTTAACCTTGACCCAACTTCCAGATAGTCATTTCTGGGGTTGGTCTTGGACATTAGAGATGTTAGGTCGTATTGTATTTTTAAACGTGGCCCCTGGACAATGGGTCCGGCCACCAAAGGAACAACTTTCCAGAATATTTTCGCGTGGTCATTTGAAAAGAAAATATTTCTTTCTGAGGATAACATGAAGGGGTTGGGGATTTTTTTTTGCTTCTGCCGCCTTTTGCAACATTTAATCCAGTTTGGGCCCAAACAACTTTAGGCCTGTGAATGGCTCCTTATGGAATACATTTCTCTCAGTGGATTTCAGCTTTCATGACTTCCTCCAAAGAATCCTATGACCTGCCACCATTACTCCTGCCGAGGCCATAGCTGTTCACAAACTATAAAATGTGGTTTCTGAGAGAAATATGGAAAAAAGTTCCATGTCTGCCAACATTTTTGAAGGATCCTCATTTTCTTGAATGCAGTCATAAAGGACTTTCATGGCATAAGCCGCAAATGTATTTGACCTGATGCCAAAGTTAGAAGCTGCGTACGACCTTTTTGATATCGAGTTCTACATTCTTATCTACCACATCTGAAAGAGGAGCTTTTTCAGAGGCTATATTAGATGTAGAGGCCATGGATGCAGCAAAAGTGTTATCCCTTGGAGTTTAAGCAAAATCTTTCTCAAAATCCTTTATCAAATATTTTTTTGTCCAAAAACATGGAAGTGGAGGGCGTGGCCAGCAGCCGGAGAATATGGCCGCACACTAGCGCGTCTCCGGCCTCCTTCACTCATTAGTCACAAAAATCCAACGCATATTTGTGCTAATTGGGCACTTATCAGGGTGCCTGCACACGAGCGAGCCGCAGACTGGCGATCCGGACTACCCTCAGCAGCGGACGGGACTGTTGGAAGCCCGTGCACAAAGAGGCCTGTGAGTGCTGGGAAGCCCCGGGGTGCCGTAGGCGCTGGTGCGGCATACGTGGTGATACTGCCCGGGAGTAGGGCCGCTGCAGGAGGGCACTGATCAAGCTGTGGGCCCGGCGGAGACCTAACCGGAGGCTGGGAGCAACGCTGTGGGCCTGCCAAGACCGCGACCGACGATTGAGCATGGAATAGCGGGACCCCAGCTGAGCTAAGACACACAGCAGGCACCGGTGAGGAGTGAGCGGGCCCCTGGGACCGGCGACCTGCTCCACGCTCGTAGCCAGGGGCGAGAGGTACAGAATGACTCGGCTGGTAACACGGGCTCCCATGCCCGAGGGAAAGCCCTGCGGACGCTGCCAAAGTCTGGAGGGCCGGTGCGTGAGGCTTAGTTGCAGGGCGGCAGCGGCGGGGGGGTTCTCTATGTTTGTGTGTGCATGCGTGTGTATATGCGCGGCGGCGGGTTCTCTATTTGTGCGTGTGTGCGTGCGTGAGTGTATGCGCGGCGGCGGCGGGGGGCTCTATGTGTGTGTACGTGCGTGTGTGTATGCGCGGCGGCGGGGGGGTCTGTATGTGTGTGTGTGCGTGTGTGTGTGTGTGTGTGTGTGCTTCCAAGGAGCCATGGGAGACAGGAAGCGCGTGCGACCTGATCCCAGTTCGCAAGGTTGCGCGTGCACATCACTTGTCTCCTGTCTCCCTTGACTCCTTGAAAGCAGAAACGATTGCAATAGAGTTTTGCAGCGACGATCACTTCGCGATCAGTTTGCAGTGCGAAACCTAAAAAGGAGATTGGTCTTTGCCGGAAAATTACTGACGCACTAAGCTCCAGGATACCGATGCTAAATAATTTGCAGGTGTAATGTTATCTAATCTAATAGAATAGGTAAGAGAAAAGAAGATAATACCTCCTAATCAAACAGGATTTTACAAAAGGTTTAGGTACTACAACAAATATCCTTGTGTTATCTGTTCTAATGGATAAATACCTTACTAAGAAACAATCACTATACTTGTGCTTTGTAAATTTTAAGGTGGCTTTTGACTGTGTGCATAGAGATCTTTTGTGGCAGAAGGTAATAGATCAAGGTATACCACTCTCCCTTTTAAAATGAATCCAACTTCTTTACACTGACACATAAATTAGCCAATACTCCAATATCAAACCTGCTATATGCAGATGATGTTATCTTACTTAGCCAAACAAAGGTTGGACTACAGCGCCTGTTAAATAGGATATCTACATACTCAAAAGAAAATAGAATGGTGATAAATGAATCAAAGACAAAAATTATGGAGATTAACAAATACTGAAGGTCAAAACATAAGTATAAATGGTTTCTGGATAACTCGCACCTAGAGCAAGTGAATACATATAGATATTTAGGAGTACTATTTGATGAACGAGGAGCATATCAGCCACACAAGATTGAAATACAACATAGAGCTAAAATATTGTGAGTGGCATTCAGAATTATACAGAAATCCATAGGAGGGCAGAGTTATGGACCATTGTTGAAAGTACTATCAGCAAAAGTTTTACCAACTTTGACATATGGAAGTGAAGCATTGTGTGGAAAAGACTCAGTCTTAATCAACAATGCAGTCACGAAAATCTATACATAATGCATCACCCGCGCAGATACAAATGGAATTTGGGATGACTAATCAGGTACTTGTGCCAAAAGGTCAATATATTAAAGTGTGGAAAAGGATAAAAATCAATTGTCAAAACTATAGTGGCAGGAAATAAACTTAAACTGGAAAGCCCAGGCATGGAAATATCTATTTACATCTTTAGAGGAGTATTCAGTAAACTCGGTCTGGGAAATGCCAATTAATTTGAACTCTTTTAAAAAAGTGATAAATAGTGCAACAAAGCATTTATCACTACTCCTGGATAAAGATACCTTCTCAAAAAGAAAACATGCATGACCTCTGTTGAATGGCTATACCAAGGTAAAAGTGCAACCATACTTCGAAATTACTTGGTCTGTGAAATTCAAACACATTTTTATAAAAGCTCGCTTTGGAGCATTTCCGGGCACATGTCATCTAATGCCATGGTTGAGTACAGAGGGACCAATGACTTGTAACTTATGCAAACTTGGCGAAGAGAACATTATGCACCTTCTTTGTGTTTTTGCAGAACAGAAAGTTGAAAGAATATCTATTCTTAAGAGACATTTTAATGTTCTTGGAATAAGGAGTTGCAGACATGCACTGATAAGATGCCTCCATACTGATGATATCATTTTAAACTCTGCTTTTGTAAGGTTTCTAACTCGACTGAGAATTAAGTTAGAACACCAAAAATTGAAAGAATGTAATGTAGGAAGTACATAATATGTAAATAGAGTAACAAACTTGAAATTTAAATGTTTTGTATAACTGATGTTATAACTGATTTTATAATCAAGAATTATTGCACATACATTGTAAGGTTTTAATTAAGCAAACAATAAACTCTTCATACTCATTTGAGATGTTACTTTAGATTAAAAATAATGGGAAAATCAATGACATTTCAAGTCCTTGACTTTGTACTTTGAGAAAGTTCATCCTAGCCCACCACATGAAATTTAAAAAGCATGAGACCGCATAGACATTGTGGGGATCAGTGTTATACTTTAGAAGTCTAAATGCTTCCATACAATGAGTTGACCCTAGATTTATATATAACTGTACCAACCATCTATGTCTTATTGAATGATAACCCAGGCAAAAAAAGAAGACATGTGGTTCGGTCTCTTCGCACGTATTGCAAGCTGTGCACCCCACTGGATTGCCACTAAACCATTTGCAAGTGAATGCACGCAAGGTGAGACAACCATGCCGAAACTGCACATAGAGTTTCCTGTTTAGTGCCGGACAAATTTAGTCGAGGCATGGTTCCAACTTGTATGTGTCCTTTACGTCCAGAAAATGTGAGGTACGGTAGCCATAGGCAGATTCTGCATGGATTTTTGCGGTTTTTCCACCCCAGTTACCGGAACTTAGATGTTTGCGTGAGGTTCTCCGACATGATGTGTCAGGGTTGTCCCATAGATCTTTTTGTTCTATTGCACAGAGGCCTTTCCTAATATGTATGAGCCATGGCAGTTTTCCTGAACCGGGGAGTCCCAGTATTTCTAAGAGCTCTGATCTGTACTCTGCCAGTTCCGGTGTCATCCAGAGGCCCGACAAAAGAGTAATGGCCTGGAGCCAATTTCCTCAGCAATGGATCTCACCCCTAGATCCATACGCAGTAGGATCAAAGGGGAATTTATCAGTAATCCGAGTAGTTGTCGGAGATATGTACTCTCAGTATTGACCATGGGCCTAAGGTTAGAGTGCCCCCAAAGTTCAGCATATAGGGCAGCACTCCTGGCCTGGGTTTTGTAGATCTCCATAACCGGGCTCACTGTTTTGTGGAATGACTTTCTAAAAAACTTAGCCATGCCGCCTTTGGTATATGACAGTTTCAGATTTGACTTGTTCATTTGCGCTCCCAAGGTCATGTTTTCAGTGAGAGTCAAACACAAGTAATCGAATACAGATACCCGCTCCAGGGGAATGGCATTCATACGCGGGTTGGACATGTTAATTTACAGGGTTTGAAGACAATTAATTTTGTTTTTTGAATGTTGATCTCCAATCCCCTGGACCTGAAGAACCCACAGAACCCATCTAAGATTCTCTGAATACCCATTGGAGACTTAGAGAGGAGTAGGGTATCCTCTGCAAACATCATGGTCGGAATTTGCTTTTGCACTATTTTAGGGGAGTGTGTATCCCTGAGTTTCCAGCGCCAATTTCAAACGGTCCCACTGTTCCATTTCCCATGTGGATTTAGCAGATGCAATAGTGGTTTTGTAATGGTACATGGCTGCATTTACTGTGATTTTACATTTTGTTTTTATGGCCTCTACCAATGCCTTTTTGGCCTCCTGGCAACCATCATTAGACCAAGATTGCTGTGGCTTCCTCCAAGGACCCCTGGTACACGCTGTCCAAAATGACTCCTCCAGGTTAGCGGTTGTAGACTCATTACTCTTTGCAACCTCTATGAGGTCTCCATGCTTCACTATCTCTGACAGGGCCTTAATGTTAGGAATAATGGCATCCAATAAAAGATTCTATTTTTTCATGCGATTTTTCTACCCAGGCCCACCTGACTTTCCGCCTGTTGTTTGTTAGGGTCAGTCTATGGTCGACGGCGGATGACTCTGCTGTTTTTTCACCATTGAGTGGCAGATTGAGTACAAGTATTAGGGCGTTATGGCCGCTGTCATGTCGCGGGCAGATGGTGAAGTCCTTAGCCAGGGCCCACAGCCTTGTTTCTATAAGAATATAATCCAAAATGGATGAGTGGCCAACTATATTAAAGGTATGGTTCCCGGGGGAGTCTGAGCTAAAGTGACCATTACAGGCTCACAGAGAATACTTCAGGGTAAGTGCCTTGATTTGGAGAGCCAAAGGCGTCCAGGCCCTGACTGGAAGGATTTTGGTCTCAGGAATGGCCCACAGCTCGTCCTCCTCTGTGGCAGGTGCACCAGTTCGATCTTTCTGTGGTTCAAATTGACAGTTTAGATCGCCACCCAGCACTACTAGAACAATGCTTGAAAGGTTGGATAACAGATTATCAAGATGGTCTAAGGTTGTTGATTCTTGGCCATTCTTCATCGGCCTCGAATAGATGTTGATTAGGATGATTTTAAACTCTAGTGTAAAAGTCAGTACGAGGCACAAAATGGAATTGTGCGCCACTGGGGGTATCCTGCATCAGAATTGACTCCAAACCCATGTACATAGCCCGCCTGAGTGTCTGCCTCGTCCCCTGGTTACAGCAGGTATATGGAATGAAGCACAACCCTTACGAGTAGAATTGTCTGTTGATCAGGATTCCTGAAACATGCAGGTGTCACATGTTTCTACAAGCCCCCCCATTCAGAGCAATCTAACTCATTTTTAATACCTGCCACGTTCCAGGATACAACCTTGAGGTCTTTCAATGCAGTAAAAGTGACTAGGGGTTCCCCATGATCTTGGTTCTCTGAATGAACTGCAGTGTCTAGCGTCACTACTTGGCGCTTATTCAGGGAATCAAGGACTAACGCTGTGTCTATACCCCTGTCTATGCTAGAATTTTCCCAGTTTTCATAAGGATAATTGAGAGCATGTGAATGTGTCGTGGTCAAAAGTTGTGCTTCCTGAGTGGTAGTGGGAGATTTAAGACTGGCAGTAGCTATTGAGTCATTGGACAGTTCGGGAGGGCCCAGTGTGGACATTTACAGTAGTCATATTAAGTTCACTTTCTGGAGAGCTAGGTGGCTTGTTCTTAGGGTCCGGAGCCCTTTCCACTATGGGATCACTCACATAAGACGACCAAGATGTCCACTCTGCCGAGCTTCAGTCAACCTCTTCCAAGGCCCAAAATCCATTTTCCAGGGGCAGATTGAAGGCATAGGATTGCATTTGAGGAGCACCCTGACCTATCATTGCCCGTGTCTGATGCCAGTCATCTTGTCTATATCTAGGATTGTCCCTGATATCGTAGATGGATACTGGGGCATAGAAGTGGGTGACTTGGAAGAGTCTGATAGCAGAACCTATGGATAAAAATAATGGCTCAAATGCAGAAGATGTTCTACAATGCATAGGTTCCTAAAATTAACTATGACACAGTCCCCCCTAACATCTTTAGGTCTATTGCCCACCCAGCTCACCCTATGTGTCATGAGTATTATACCAGCATTTGCATAGTTAAATTGACAGTGTCTGGCAAACAAGTGTAAACATTTTTTTTAACTCGAATTGGGTTTCCTACTGGCCATCTGTTAGAGATGAGACTCCAGTAAGGACAATACCATAAGGGATTTAGGCTGGTGTGAGGTCTATTTTTGGTAGGTCAGTCCCTATCCTGCCTCTCAATCTCATCATTCCCACATTACCAGTAGTTATCCCAGATGTACCATCATTTGCTGGTACACTACCCCTGGCTTTATGGCCCTTATCACACCGTGTGCTTTGAGCCTCCGGAGTGACAGTAGGAACCCCACAGGGTGGGCTGGACTTCTCTCTATTCTCAGTTGTTCTGAGTTCTGTGGGATCTACAGACACTGTACTGATCTCTCTAGCTGATGTTGAGGGCTTAGGTGTTTTCCCAACAGTCAAGGTACATGAGTTCCTCTCTTAAGATCACTCGAATTTGACCTCGTAGTGATTCCAGCATGGGAGAAACCCATGCAGCTGGTGTCAAGCACGATGTTGTCATTTGAGATGTCATCAGTGATGTCATCAGTGATGTCACTGACCATGTCATGAATGATGTAATATGTGACATGATCAGCAGTGGATTGCGGGTGCGCGATATATAGTTAGTGCAACTAACTATATATGGAATTTCAATGGTTTTGTGTGAGTAAAATAAGGTTTTTTAAATGCTAATTCCTAACTATATATGGTCTATAACCTATGGTTTTTTCAGTGAATTTCAATGTTTTTTTAATAGCAAATATCATAAGCTGTCGAATGTCAAGTACGTGGTAAGTAAAAACATTTTCGTGTTTATGCACACTGATCTGCTTTGAATGCTGCCCCCCACCCCTCATTTCTATTAGGAGTACTCTCTCTTTGCAGATAGTGAAGGGTAGTTAACGCAGGCCTTTGCCCCCGTTGTAATCCGTCGTGCCTGCTTCTCTCTCCATTTGATTGATTGTTCTCTTTGGTTCATTCTCTATTTACAAACAAGCACAGAGTCGCAATACTCTGTTTAGTCTTTGCAGATAGCGAAAAATCGTGTAAAAAAACAAAAGGAATCGAGCAAAATCAGTAGGCCACTAATGGGATCTCTTTTTGACCTCCCTAAAATAGAAACATTAGGAACAACCTGTTGATAATACCAATGTGTATGTACATAAGCGGCGTTCATTTGTGTTCACAGTACCCCTTGTTGATTGTTTGAATCGAGCATTGAATTGTTCAAAGTTGGTTCTCTTAAGAATCTTCTCTGCCTGCAAACGAGGAAGAATAGGAATATTCTCTCTCCCTTTGCAGATAGTGAAGGGTAGGTAACGCAAACCTTTAACACGTCGTGCCTATTTCGTTCCTCATTGATTGATTGTTTCCCCAAACATTGACTGTTTGGGAATTGGTTCTTTTTGGAGGTATTCCCTGTTTGCAAATATACGTAGGAAAATCTTTGCAAATAGTGAAAGGGTACGTAATGCGGACCTTTCTCCCCCGTTGTAATCTGTCATGCCTATCTACTCCCCACTGATTGATGCACCTGTTTCACCCGGACCATTTACTAGAGATACGTCATCTGGCCCGACCAGAGAGCACCCCTAGTGAAAAGGACATATGCAATAATAACGAAGTGATCACTGTATCCTGTTAACAGAAACTTTAGCATGAAACAACCTGGAAAGAAAAGAATAGGAAAACGAAAATCAGTAGGCCACTGATGAACATGAACTTTTATTAAACAACGAACAAAGAAACGATAACATAACGTAATGATAAAACCTATTAATGTCCTAGAAACAAGAAAACGTTAAAATATGCCAGTGGTGAGATACCAGAAAAACAGTAAGAGAAACCAAATCACCCCTCGCTGTCCCACCGCCTGCCACGCCAAAAAAATCGATAGACTAGGGAAAATGCAAGTCAGTAGAACATCCGCCCCCACTCTGGAAACTTCCAAGGTGGGGCAGGGTTGCGGCTACGCCCAGCCGGGAGCAGCCCATATAAGGCGGGTCCTGCTGCCACGCCTCGGCCAGGAGATCCTAACGTAGGGTGTAGCCGGAGGAGAGGCCGAGGCCAGCGGGACCCGGCCAGGGGATTGCCTTTACAACGCTGAAGAGTTGCAGGGGGGGGAATATCTCCTCGACCCTCCCCTCTCTCTCCCAGTCCGGCCGCGGTGGCCCTTGACAGTTTCAGGTAGTCCCGCCACATGCTCTTCCGGTCCGGCCACCAACGGTCGGGGGGCCGAGGCCGACGGGATCCGGCTGCAGCCGATAAACCAAGGAACCCGTTCATGGGGCCAGAGCCAGGGGCGTCCGGCCGACATCCACCGGAAGCCCGGCCCGAAGACGGACGGGACACTTCTTCTTTCTTGAATAATGGCTGCGACAACACTGGGGGGGATGTCTTGCACATGCCTCCGACCCCCCCCCCTCGTCCTCATCGCCTGGTCCGGCCATAACAAATTTCAAGCGAGACGCCGTGGGGTGCACTGGGAGGGAGAGACGGTGCGAACAGGCCTCTCCCGCCTCCCCAGGTGGAGGCTTCCCAGCTGCACCCTCAGCGCTCCAGGCGCCCGGAAAAGGGTTCTTCCACTGTGGCCATGCTGCAACGTCTCGCCCGGCAGGGTGGAGCCCGTCCGCTCATTTGACCCCGCGATCGCCAGTAGCTACCGAACTCTCAAAATGGCGGTCGACCTGGCAAGAGCGGGCCCAGCATAAAGAAATGGCCCGGTCACTGGTTGACTCCACCACCGTAGTCCTCCACGACCTTGAAGATTCTAGAGGAGCCGCGGGAGTCTCCGACCCCCGATGGGGAATGACTGCCATGATCGCCCGTGGAGTGACGAAACTGTATCCGCGGGGCGTCGGCGCTCCCATGCTGGCGCCAGCCTCACTTTGAATTACTAGAATCCTGCAGACCTCAGTTCCGGTGAAAGCACAGTGTGACCCGGTAGGAAAAATTGTTGCACCTCCTCCCCTTTTTGACTGATAGTTCAAACCACCGATCCTTTCCTTTGCCCTTTTAACGGAACTTTGGACTGCCTCCCCCTCTTTTACATTTTCTAGAGAAAACAAAACATTAACCACTACATTAGCATAGCAGTTGACACCAGAACTGTTTTCAAATTGAAAACCAACAACATCTTCAACAGAATCCTTTTTGTTTCTGCTGTGACCCTGCTACAGCACAGGCATTGTCCCCAGCAGTAATTCTGCAATGCCGGTAAGAATAGCTGTGGTGCCTACTGGACTCCCTCACCCCCGCGGCGCCCCACGCCGTTATTTGCTGGGCGGCAACTTACTAGACATCACTTTCGTGCCATCTAGATTTCAGCGCGTTCTGCTGCCTTGGAACTATTCGCACAACAGACTGCTACTGACGACCCACCCCCAGGCAACATCTTCTGAATTTTCATAATTTGAAAGAACTAGTAACATGTCCTCATCAGGAATTCAAAAGAAATTGCCACGGTCTCTTCGTTGTTTAAATGTTTTTACTGTTTTTGTTTTGTTGTATATATTTATATGTTATTAAAGTTTTATATTCCTACTACTTTGTTGGAGTGCTATATATTTTTAATGTGACACATAATTGTAAAAACTTTGATGTACAAAGAGTCATTCCTGGAATCTTCCGCTTCAGGCTCGGTCCCCTCCCCAATCACAATACAGGATGGTTTTCAGATAGTAGGAACACGTGTGGTGTGACGGATCTCATCGGGTGTGGGCCTTGATCTACTATAACTCCTTTGAAGAGGGGTGATTCTTTACAGCTGGAGCCATAAACTACATCTGCAGGGCTAGCTGATAGCCTGGACAATCGGACACAGAGGAAGAGGAGTGTCAGAGGGTGCGGTAGTGAATAGGGCGAAAGGGAGGTGTCGGGCGGGCACAGAGTGTGATTCTCAGGGAAGAGCAGCGCAGATGGGGGGAGGTTTATTGCCCATGCATAAGACAGAGAGCGGGGGTGACCAGTGCCTGGGGAAGATGCTTGCGAGGGTGGGGAGCCATGCTACGAATCGACAGCGTGCAGAGAGTGGGTCTGGTCAAGGCATCTAAAATGGCTGCCGTGCACGACAAAAGTGTGGCATTTCAAAAAAAGCAAGATGGCGCAGACAATGTTTTTCAACACTTCCTCATTTCCTTCGAATCGAACGTTAACAGACGTTGGTGCATATTACCAAAGTTAAGCGATATTTATCGCTAACGATGCTTACCAACGAATTTTTTACCGCTAAGCATCGTCAGAAATTATCGAAGATAAACCTTGCTATTATCAAGGTTTATCGCAAATGCGATAATAAACGGCCGCAATGCATGAATATCGCTAAAAAGTCAGCGATATTCATGCATTACCGAGCTAATGCTCTTAGCCATGTTATCCACCTCCCATTGGATAACATGGCTAAGAACTGCTCAGGGCAGGTGTTACTTTTTGGAGATATTCGCGCTTAGCGCGAATATCTCCAAAAGTTGGTAATAGGAGATAGATATCTTGCATGTTGTAATGCAAATTATTGTGGTATATGGAACTCATACCATAATCTCTCAGGAAAGCAGAAACTGATCCTTTTGGGACCGCCTCAAAAAAGGCCTAGGGGGTGAGGGGTACTCTACTTTGCCCCCTTTTCACGTTCCGAACTATTTTATTTTACTCTCTTCTGTAATTACACAAAATAGCAGCGATAAGATGCATCGGAGACACACAGTGAGAGAAAGGAGGCCGGAGATGAAGAAGAGATGTCAAATACACATTGGAGATAATATAGTGGCAGAAGGGAAGTAAATATGAGTAAACTTACCATGTAACATAAAAATGTTGCACTCTATACTATAAGTCTCATTTTATACTACAATCACTTCGCTACAACCTCATAAATTAAAAATAAAAATGAATAATGTCTCAAACAATTTTTGATTTCTAAATATAAATGTATTCTTCAGAATTTTCTAAATTTGAAAGAACTAGTAACATGTCCTCATCAGCAATTTCCTCATGAAAAGTCTGCAATGATGATTCTTGTAACTCTATGGTCTCCAAACATTCGATAAATTCGCCATCAACAGATTGATCAAAAAAATCATTCAAGTCATCTCCTCCTTGTGACAATATTTCATTATTGGTGCTGTCAATTTCAATCAATGTAGTGGAATCATTCAAGTCATCTCCTCCTTGTGACAATATTTCATTATTGGTGCTGTCAATTTCAATCAATGTAGTGGAATCATTCAAGTCATCTCCTCGTGACAATATTTCATTATTGGTGCTCTCAATTTCAATCAATGTAGTGGAATCATTCAAGTCATCTCCTCCTTGTGACAATATTTCATTATTGGTGCTGTCCATTTCAATCAATCTAATGGAATCATACAAGTCATCTCCTCCTTGTGACAATATTTCATTATTGGTGCTCTCAATTTCAATCAATGTAGTGGAATCATTCAAGTCATCTCCTCCTTGTGACAATATTTCATTATTGGTGCTGTCCATTTCAATCAATCTAATGGAATCATACAAGTCATCTCCTCCTTGTGACAATATTTCATTATTGGTGCTCTCAATTTCAATCAATGTAGTGGACAATTCAAAAGAAATTGCCACGGTCTCTTCATTGTGAGCCATTTTATTTTGAAATTGCTTGCTGTAAATTGCAGAAAAAAATAATCACTTTCATTTATCGTTTTTAGTAATACATAATATAAAACTAACTTTATCAAGTATTTAGTATAACAGAAGGACTGCAAATAAATAACAGAAAACATTTTTCAAATTATCTTCAAGTGTACAACATAGTTCCCCTTACAAATTAACAACTCACCTTTTTAAAAGTAGGAGAAGTGTTAGTACTGTGTAAATCAAACACCAGAAATTCACCACCAAAAATTCCTCACAAATGTACCTCAGACAGTAGTATCACAAAATGGCTGTGGTTTCCTCTCATTTGACATATATACATAACCAATTATCTTTCATCACACACAAATACAAAACCAAAGTAACATTTTAATTGGTTCTAAATTTCAACACTTTCAAATGTGTTTTCCCCATGTAATTTTCCATAGGACATTTACATACGTCTACAGCCTGAATGGCTGAACGGAATTACACCAAACTTGGCAAAATAGTACATCAAACCTAAGAGGTCAGGAAGGATCTACTATGCCCCCTTATGGTCATTTCCCCCTTCGCTTTGGCCTCCTCTTGTCTCTCGATCCTACCGAGAGACAAGATGGCGGCCGCTACGGACTGTTTGGAATGTTGACAGACGCCGGAGAACCAATCAGCTTCGCAAAGCTCCGTAACGCGAAAACTACGCGAACTGGAGCGCTGCCCGGTCCGCTGTTAAAGATATATATCTTTTTTTAAACGTTAATTTCTCAAAATCCACTGGAGCACATATATTGAGACCTACAAAAGGCACATCGGGCTACCAGTCCCTACAATTTTGCCAAGTTTCGTGCAAATCCATTCAGCCGTTCGGGCTAAAAGTGAGGCCAACCGCCCTATGGAAAACTCAATGTTAAAAACACGTTTTGGGACCCCCCTTTTTTCTCGACCCCCCCTGGACGAACCCCCCCCCAATTTTCAGGGGCTGCTCAGAAACAAAATGTGCCATTTTCCTGAAAATTCCAGCCAATTCCGTCCACAAACGCCAAAGTTATTAGACATAGAATTTTCAAAAAACCCATAGAGAAAAAATCCTAACTATATATACCTACTGGCGACCGCCAGTAGGTAATATATATATATATATATATATATATATATACCCAGTGTAGTTTTCCTTTCCTTTCATTTGGTCATTTATGAGATTAAAGACTGGTAAAACAAGCTGCTTTACATTCCCTCAAGACTTAGCCTGAAGGCTGCTCTCCACAGCTACCACTAGGATAGATTTCTATAAGGTTGTCTTTAAAGCTATCGTCACTAAGGTTCATTTGGACTGGTGTAAGGTGCCCACTAGAATAGTGGACAGCATATGCCAGGCCAACTTCTCACAATCCCCTCACTGAAGACTGCTAAGAAGGTCCCGAAATTCCTACAACAAAAGTATCCTAAAATGTAAAAAAGACTTCTTTAGGCCGGAACTTGCAATGCCAATAGCAGACTGAGGAAACTATTCTAAATAAAAAATAGCAATCAAACAAAATGGCCAAATCTGCACTCCTAACATGAAAATCACATTTAAGGAGCAAAGAAGTATCTTCCTTCACTGCTACAGGCACTTCCCTAAAGAAGGTCCTCCTTCAAGCTCAGAGCCACAGAGACATCACCAAAATCTTATCATCTATAAAACCAAACAACCACTACAACGACCCCCTCCTGTTGAGTTGCCTGTCATCTATCAACAATACTATCATCCCCATTTGGACCAAGATATGCATCACTCTCAATGCATAGCTCCCTGAAGGATCCATCCCGGATTGCCTAAAAACTGGCCAAGTGATCCCCATCCTACAAAAAATCAACAGAGAGACCTTCTGACCCAAACAATTTCCAACCGATAACCAACAATCCCATGCTAGCCAAAGTAATAGAAAAATGTGTTTAACAACAGCTTAACCAACACATAATAGAACTCAAGCTTCTTGACACCTGCCAAATAGGTTTCAGACCCAAGCACAGCACCAAAACAGCAATTCTAGATATTGTAGATGACGCCCTACTAACATTAGACTGTAATGAAACATGTCTGCTTGTGCTACTTGAAATCTCATCGGCTTTCAATACTTTTAACAATTGCAAAATATTTGAGAGACTTGAGAACAGGATGGGTTTATCGGGTTCAGTCCTAAAATGGTTTAACTCCTTCTTAGACAACAGAACGCAAAGACTCCTGGTGAATCAAAATCTATCCATACCATCCCCTAACCTGCTAGCAGTACCACAAGGCTCAATACTATACCCATTACTATTTAATCCCTATACCGAACCCTTAACCGAAATATTACAGCAGGCTAACATCTCCTTCCATAAGACACTCAGCTATATATTAAGATGACTTCCCTAAAAGAGATTAAGATGATGAACCAAGCATTATAAAAGGCCATCAAATGCCAATGGCTAACACACAATCAACTTAAGTCAGAGTCCTTCAATCTGTGGGGCGCATGGGGCGCAACCCCCCAGGGGGGCCCTGGTGTCCTGGAAATGGGGTTGCACATTCCCCAGAATCACCTGTCCTCTAATCAAAAAGGTTTGGTTTATTTTTGGAAAAAGACAGCTGTCCTGGGACAGCTAATTTAGATTGTTATCAGCTCCTTGCCTGAATGAAATGCATATCAGCTAATCTGCAAGTGTAAAGTATGCTCTGGCTTTAATTGATCAAATAACTCCAACGTTTGTGATGACAAAAAAAGAAATCGTTGAGGGGAAGTGCAAAGAGTTACCAATTGGGATGGGAAGTGCTTGATTTTAATTTTAACTGCATTTCACAGCCCTTAGTATCCCTAAAGAGGTGTTGAAGGGACCGTTATGTAAAACAAAAACATTGTAATACATACGCTCTAGTATTACTAAAATCTACATTTTGGAAGCACCATTTTATAGTGAAACTACCTGCACGTTTTGCAGCATTCTATCTTACACTGTGTGTAATGCAAGTATAAAATAATGACTTGCATATTTTCAGTGCTTTCTGTCACAGACTGGGACCTCGTTGCACTAAAAATGCACATCACTATTATCCACTGCACCAATCCAGATTCAGTTCTGTTGCTCTCTAGTTACACACATACCTCTGCAGTGCATTAACCAATTGAAGTTTCATAATGTACTGCAGTGCATTTCCCACTGAGTAACAACTTTTTTATTTATTTTACATTTACACTGCCCATTAGTTTATATGTAGACAGCTGATGGTGAAAGGCTTATAAAACCTACAGAATATTTTGGTGATTATTTATGAGTCGCTTGGGTCACCAGAGCATCACTTTGATTAATGCTCTGGTGGCACAAGCATCTCAACCATACCTATGAGGCGGTGCAAAGTCACCTTGCATGGCTGTGCATGGCCTCATATATATAGTAAGACACAGCAGAGCAATCCACTACATTGCATATTCTGCGTTAGGGAGGTGGGCTTTGTGTGGGGGTTCACTCTCAACACCCATGCATTTTGATGCTACTCCATATTTACAAAATCACGTATACCTGAGGCAGCTCCAAAAACTGATGCCTCCCCAGTGCAGGAGTAACAAGGAGAAATGTTTTATTGTCTCCTCGTTTTCCTCTTTCCATGTGTGCTGCATTCATCAGCTCACATAGAAAGAGGAAAATGTCTCTCAGGACTGTTTTTGTGAAGAAAGGTGGCCCTTCCTGCACAGAAACAACCCTGACTATGTTGGCTCTAGGCAGAAATTTGTGCCCCAATGCAAGGGAAAAGGATAAGAATTCACTGTAATTCATAAATATCGTGCATTCCTTCCCTTTAACATTGGCATGGGGTAGCGCAGCAAGACGACTTGTTTGAAATAAGTGAAGGCTTGCCTACAAGGGATTTTATTTGTAGATGAATTTCAGAGATAATATCTCGAAGGTATTTTTTCTTGTTCAACCCTAATTAGTGGTGAACTGATGATCAATCAAGCATTAAAAGAGTGATTTTTCCTAGCAGACATCGGTCATAAAATCATACGATGTAACACACGGGCCAGACTTTACTACAAACAAAACATATATTTAATATATGAACGAGTAAGGACCAGAGAAAATTAAGTTAGAATCAACCTAACATAGTTCTAGAGGTAACATAAATTGGCCTGCAAAGAAACTATGTATACATCTATTCTGTGAGTTGGTAAAGGAAAACGATCTGACACAACAGAAAACAGTTCCTTCAAATCAACAAATGAGAAAAGAAATCGATGTTGCAGTCGACATTGCGGTCTGTGCTGGCGATGAGACCGTCAGACCATCTTCAGGACATGGGGTTAATGGTAAAACCAAATGGTATCCTTATGTAATCTCTTTTTAGGAAACCACAGAAAATGAACTTGTACGCTGTCCAGTTAAAAAAATATCTTCGGATTAGTGAGGGCACGATGTATTCAATCACTCATAAATTGGCACCTTAGCACGTCAGATTAATCGAATCCTAGATGCTATCGAGGAATCTGGATAATATAGGGAGATCGTGCACATGCTACAATTCCCGTCAGTTTGGAACTGAAAGTCAAGAAGACTTGTGGCACTGCCCTCCGCCAGTTTCTCATAAAGGAGGTCCTTTGATTTTAGCTACGCCTTTGACTATACCATCACGCTCACTGACCTTTGGTTTACTAAACACTGTTTAATAATATTTCCCCACTGTAAAAATTATTTGGTGTGGGAATTTGGGGCTTTGATGGTTGTTGATGATGAGGGGTACCAGGTTCTAGAAATTTTTGTCAGAAGGGGGTTCTTACATCTAAAAATTGTTTACAAGGGGGCCTTGGCATCAAAAAGTTTGAAGACCCCTGCCTTAAGCTAAACTCTCAAAAAAACAAATTCCTTCTTATCTCCCCCCCAAAAAAACAACAACTCCACAGTTAGGAAGGATTGGTCCAAGCTGATCACTGCACTAAACTGCACTCCGATCCTGGTGGACTCCACTAAGTCGCTAGGAATCACTCTAGACAAGAATCTTAATGTGCAATCACACATTAACTTGATGGCTAATAATGCCCATTTTCACCTCAGCTACCTTAGAAAAATGAAACCCAGACATCACTTGCATCACTCACATATTCCATCCCTTCCCATTTTGCCTCTTCAATTTCTGGGGCAGCAAGCTAAAATTCTCTCAGGTCATTGAAAGTCTGTATAGAGTACAAAAGCACGTTTGAGACAATTCCTCCCTCATCATTGAATGGCTCGTCTATGTGGAAGGTGCTGGATTGAAGAGCACCATATTGAGAAATCTTGTCCACATAATGGTTGTCTCTTTTGACCAAAACTTTGCCACTTTTGTGTGCAGCACACTTCACCACAGCAATTTCTTTTGGCAGTTGAAGTGCTTCCAACAGGTTGCTGCACAACGGGCTCTGGTGATGCCAATCAATTCTGCTTCTTATGTTGAGGTTGCATTATACAGGTAGGATGCTTCAATGATCCCGCTTAGGCTGGATACAGCAAGTTTGGCTTTCAAAATACTGTGATGGTCTCTCAAGCAAGAACCATTAACTAAAATGATATGGTTAGATACAAGAAGGAGGACATCCAGTTTCAGGACTCGGCTTTATGCATAGGTCATTGATGCTCACACAATGATAATCAATATCAGCCTCTTCATCCTGGTCTGGAGTGGGCAATACAGAAGCAGGGTTCATGGTGTTGCACATTCTTATAGATACATTTTCTACAGCCACAATGTTTTTTTCATAGCGGGGTAAGCAGCAGTGGTTGAAGAGTCGGTCAGACAGTAGAGAATGAAAACTTACATTAATTATGTATGTACTCTGCAGAGGAGCCCTGTCAGACCTTCAACCTAAGATGTCTGTTGTGGGACTGGCTTTCCCAGGCATAGTAGTAACCGTTATACATTTCTACGGGAGCACAAGACACACCCGCTTAGTAAGTTTCCACAGAAGGCAGCAAGAGACAAAGAGGAGCAAACAAGGATGAGCTAAGAGTCTGAGGCTGGGTACATACTCTCTCTCTCAAGCAATGCCATTATGTTTGTGCCTGAAGCTGAGCCAGTGGTAAGGTATGCAGAAGTATAAACAATACATCCACTAGAACAGCGGGGCACAACCTTAGGAGAAAATGCAACCCAGCAGCTTTCTGCTGAAGCAAGTAGTACATAGTACACAAGGTAGGGGGAGGTTTATAACCAGTGTGATCAGGAAAAACCTGACAGAAAGAAAAATGTCTTTCTTGAGTCCCCTCACTCACCAGGGTTTCCCCATAGTGGCATGCTTCATCATTGGGGCCATCCCAGTTCTCTACGAACTGGGGCGTGCTACGACTTGCGGAATTACGTAGGAGCACTTTTAGTGGAAGACTATGTGTGGCACAGTGTGTGGTGGAGTGGTTAGAAAGTGATTAAAAATACCTTTTTAGTGGGCCTAAACAACTTTATTCTTGCTCCTAGGTTGGTATGTCTCAAAGGGGGGGTTGCACTAGGAAACCTGACTATGATGAGTAGGAATTCAGTGTATGATCAACATGTTTTGAGCTTACCCCTAGCTCTTCATCAGTTGCCACTCCTAATAAACCTTAATAGAAAAATAAAGATAGTGAAAAAATAAAGAAAATAGAGTAAACGCTGCTACTAATAAAGAATGCGTAGTTAATACATACGATCCCTAAGTCACGCTGTATATCTGTAATGGTAAAAATGTAGAAAATGCGTTAGAAAGCAAAACCCCCCTCACTCGAGTGAGGGTACACATTATATTCTTCCATGCTGCAGTGCTCCATATGGGTGATTTGCTCCATAATGGTGTGTGCAGGCTTCCAAGGCAAGTGTGGTTGTGCCTAGAAAGGTTTAAAACATGCCTACCAAACGTGCAACGTGAATTAATTACAAATGTGTATAAACAGTTACACACAACTCAAGTGGTGACACACAAACGACACACACTCCTCACAAACAGGTTAAAAAGGTTTTTTTTGCGTATTTTGAAATCTTTACTTTGTTATATATGAGGTTGCGCTTCATGGACTCGGGGGTGGGATAGGTTTGGTGTTAGAACCCTTGTCTTAGTTTGCTGACCAGTTCCTCAAACCATTAGTACAACGAACACCAACATATTTAAAGGATACTCGAGACCTACTGAACCAACTAACTGGAATGAGTTTCAATCAAGATACAATGCTCCTAGTAGGACTTGACATGGAGTCGCTTTACACCAGCCTTCCCCAGAAAGAAACGTTACAGACTCTGGAAAACCTCTTATTTATGGAAGAATGAAATCATCGCACCCCACAACACTTTGTACTTGAGAGCTGTCGGTTAGCCTTGACAGAAAATTTCTTTGAATACGATGGAACTTTGTTTTTACAAAGCCATGGCACGTCCATGGGAAGTGCAATTGCTCCATCGGTAGCAGGTCTGTACGTGAGCGAATTCGAGTCCCGACATGTACTTAACAATACCAATCCATTTGTCACTAATATATTGTTTTGGAAACGATATATAGATGACATCCTAATGGTATGGAGAAATGACAAAGACCTGAATCTATTTATTGAATGGCTCAACCAGAGGGATAAATGCCTGAAATTCACCTTTACAGCGGACAGAAACAGCCTGGATTTTCTCGATATCACAATCTTCATTGAGAAAGGACTGATCGAAACTAAGACGTATAACAAACCTACATCAAAAAATAGTCTCCTGTCATATAACAGCTACCACCCAAAGCCTCTGCGAGAAAATCTACCGTACAGCCAATTTCTGAGGCTTAAAATGAACTGTAGCAAATAATGCGATTACAGAAGACAAGCTAAAGAACTGAGCCAGAAATTGGAGAATAGAGATTACCCACCAACAACAATAGCAAAATGCCGGAAAAGGGCAAAAGATCAGCCCTGAGAATGTCTTCTACAGACAAATGGAAAAGAACCAATCACTGACTTCATGACATGCGTAACCACATACTGTCCAGCAACTTATGCAGTGCAAAAATTTGTAAACAAGAACTGGCGTATCTTGACATCAGGAAATTTCAATTGGCCAAAACCAAGATTTGCAAATAGAAGAACACGCAATCTAAAAGACTTGCTCATGCACACACGACCACAGAAGCACCAAAAGATGACAGTCACCAGGAATATTGAGATGGTTCCAATAACAGGCCACTATCCATGCGGAACTTGTCTGGTGTGGAAATTAACAACAGTTACAAAAACACTACAACTCACCAACTCACTGCTCTGGACTCAAAGGCAACATACGAATTGTAATTCATCACATGTAATCTACATGCACCAATGCCCCTGTGGAAAGAAATATATAGGTATGACATGTAGGAAAGTCAAGACAAGGATTGCGGAGCATAAGAGTAATATCAAAACGAGAAAGAACACAACGAAACTCTGTGCCCATTTCATTGAACAAGGCCATAAAGCTGAAGACCTGCGATGGACCGTGATAGAAATGCTACACGACAAAACCCAGAATGCAGAAAGACTATTGTTCGAAAAGGAACAAAGATGGGTGGACCGATTGAAAACCAACGTAGACGGACTAAACGACAATATACCATGTCATCAATTTGCAAAATAATGCCTATCCATCTATTGGACATAATATAGGGATGAACACGGTATTCGCATTGGTTGCAGGGACCTTAACCTGACCTTCCTTTACTATCGAGAGCCATTATAAACTCCTAACTGTCTTAGACACGTCAGGCTGATAGGAGTGTGACCAGCAATTAAAGATCCTAATATCACAAATAGAAAGAAAAGACATGCTTACTGAATTAGCACCACACCTACAACATAGGTAGAAAAGGCCACTTGAGAGAACGTGTTAGTCCTTTTTTAGTGTTTATTAGTTTATAGTAGCAAAGAGACATTTATATCGTGTCTAAAAGACGATTTATAAATAAAAACATTTAACAACGACCATTGAACATTTCCCCGCTATAAACACGGAAATTTTCATATAAATTTGTAATCCTTGCCAATTAAGTCGAGAGATAGAAACCGCATCTATATTTATTAATATGAATTAATAATTGTAGTAGTACTCCGCCTAAGCTGGATTACTTATGAAACTCGCAACTTTAACCAAAATGACCATTACACACGTAGTCCTACTTCTATGACGACGCCACACGTGGTAAAAAGACACACGTAATGTGACTTCCGCGTCTAGGGGCAGAGCCAGCACAAGACGCGGAGCAGTCTCCACACGCGGGTAAGACCGTAGCCGGTGAGAGAGAGATATCAACGTATATTTAGACCATCCCACATTGATAAATGTTCGTGCACCTTCCATTTACAGCCTGGGATAAGGACATCCGATTATTACCCTGATGACACACGCCAAATAACTTACAGAGGTAATTTTTTTAGCATAATGGGCGTATGTGTTTGGAAATGAGTAGCGGGTATTTATACATTGCCTATCCATATTTGATACATTTTGCGGGATAGTACCGGAGAAAATGAACTATGAGCATGTGCTCAACGTGGTATTCCTGATACCTAAGAATACCGATTTAACACACTGAACGGTCTTAGAGACAACAAGAGACCACTAAAATTAAAGAGGAAACGAGTAGAGATTTTACATTGATAGAGGTGTTTTATTCAAGTATAGCTTATACACGATGGTCTCCATATAGGCACTACTCTAGTGATAACGAGGGCCTAATGTGGCATATTATAGTTTTAACTCACAGTGAAGATATGAAATGTATATTGTGCTGTATGCATACCCCACATTTGTTGTGTATGTTTCTCTAATTACAGGTGCAATATTGCCTCGACAGAAACTAAGTGGTCACACAAAATCCACTTCAGTTACTGAACAAATCGTGTGAGTATTGTTTTTATTGAGTCCTGACGAATGCCCCATAGACCCGGCTGGGCGAGATGGGGTAGAAACATGTTGACTATTCTTTGAGGTATAAAAAGATCTAGTAACACGGTCTACTACAATACCCAACTATATTTTAAGAACAGGCCCCATCCAATTTTCGATTAAAATTTACCTTAGGATGTAGGCTTGTTTTTATAATTTTTGTGGGCACTTATTAATCACTTGGACACTACTGCACTTCCGAGAGGTTGCCTCAGGCTTGAGGCTGGCATACAGCACATTATTAAACCCGATGATAATGCCATAACGCATGTGTGGGGCGGAGAAACAAGATAAACCGCTATTGAGATAACCATCGCGTTTATGAGGGTTTTTTAAGTGAACCAAGGTAATGCAGTTACAAGTGTCCATTCTCCTTTTTGATTGTTAACAATGCTTTGACTAACTACCAGGTAATGCAGCAGCTACTGGATCAAGGTTTGGTGAAATGTAGCCAATTGGGCATTAGTCTCTCTGAGCAAACACAGACAAAGCACGCCAAATTAGTTTGTGGGGAGAATAGTTCAACTTTGGTGTAGTCTGGCATTTCAAGAGCAGGCACACCACAAAGAAAGCTTTTGACGTCTTGGAAGGCTTCCATGCTTTTGTCATCCTTTAATACTGATGTCAGGGTGCATCAGTCGCTCAATGTATCTCCATGTATCTGAGCAAACAAAGACAAAGCACACCAAATTCGTTCATGGGGAAAACAGTACAAACTCTCTGGTGTCAGGCATTTCAAGATCAGGCACACCGCAAAGAAAGCTTTTGATGTCTTGGAAGGCTTCCATGCTTTTGTCATCCTTTAGTACTGATGTCAGGGTGCATCAGCCTCAGGAAAGGCTTTGCCAATAAAGAAAAAAAATTGATGTCCATTGTTGGCAGCAGCAAATAATGCCCAAAAACATTAGTATTTCTCTCTGTGTTGTCAGAAATTTCATCTTAGGGACCATTTCAATGGCTCATGGAACACTCTTCTATCTCCCTTCTCATTTTGATGTCACAGATCCTTGACATCCTTTTGACAGAATAGAAGGTTTTTTGGGAAAACTGTGTGCCCTTTCTCAGATAAATGTTTGAGCAGGGCAATGGTATCTTGCCTACAAGCTACTTGTGTCATTGATTAAATTAGCAAATCATTATGTACTAAATTAGAGTCAAACTATGGGGCAACTGTACAGTCTCTAGATTTTTGTGAAGTAGCTAATTGAAGTGCAATGGGGTCTCTGTATACCCTTGAAGAGCGCATCCATATTATCTCTTGGAATCGATATGTGAAGAAAAACTACTTCTCTTCATGAAAATCAACCAAAAACAATGCCTGTGATCCATTCCGCTTCTGGAGGAACGGAATATGATTACCGCAGAGTACAGTACCACAGGGTAGCATGGAATGACAATTTAGTTTATTGTTCTTAAATACTATACTATGCTCCATTTCTCATTTGCCTTTTGCATAACAATATTCGGGAAGATACATACATTCTTGATTACCTCATTCGAGATGCCATGTGCTACATACACTCAATGACAGGCGTTATTCCCGCAAAGGCTTCTGGGGTCATTTCAAAAGGATGTGTTTGAGGCAACACTGCGTCAGACCAAAAGGTTATCGTTTGGGGTTTAACACACTTAATCAGCCCAATATTCTTTCCTGTGAGATCCCATAAATCTTCTCTTTTAGATCGGCATGTAAATCTTCTTTAGTGATAACCAAGTTGAATTTGACCACAGATTGAGGTGGCTGCAATTTAAACTCAGTGTCTGCTGCTTGGCTTTCCAAATCCAATCTGTGTGGCGTCCAATATATGACACACTTAAGTTTACAGAGCAGATCCCTCCCCAGCAAAAGCAAAATTACAGGACTTGAATCACATACAACAAACTGGTGGTGTTCTTTAATGTCTCCGATTTTGACTGGGACTGGGCCAGCAATCTGTTTTGCGATCTGCTGGTTCATGATGACAACAACTTGGACTTCCGTTTCCTAGAGGGGTAGTTTTGGGACCTTAACTCTTCTAACAACCAAATGAGTGGCTCCTGTGTCTACCAGGAAGAATACAGGATGTCCATTAACATCTCCAGCTACATATGGGTCATTCTGCACTTCTCTTGTTCTCTCAGGCACCTTCATTGAGCCTGTACAAATCCATAGAACTTCCAAACATATCAAACATTGGTGCAGGCTGGGGTGTAAATGAGTTGTGTGGAACTCTGTTGCTGTGTTGGAAGTGGGGATTCCCTTCTAGCATCTTTATGGGCACAAGGGAATTCTGTGATGTACCTGGTTATGGGATTTTTGTAGTAATCATAGGGTGTCAAGGTCCTGGGGGAAACACCTCCTGCACTGTGAAATTTGCAGTGTGGGCATTGAATATTGCTCAATTAGGATTATAGTGACATTACTACTTTAAAAATCCGACTTTGTTGCAACTGTGACAGAGGGCAACTTTCTTTAAAGTGCTTATGCTGTTTCTTGGCATACATCCTCCACTTCTCTGGGCATTCCCTTCATAGGACGTGGAGGTTGCCTGCATGCTTACGCCTGCACTGGGGTCAAGCTCTAGCCCTCGACTGCTCCAAAAAGCAGCCCACACTGCGTCTGTTAAGCCATGATTTTCTCCTTCAGTCCCTTTCATTTAGCATCCAGCATGTCACTGCAATATTTTGCATACTGCAGAATTTCGTCTATGAGCTTTCTCTACCAGCAGAGAATACCTCATATGATTTGATACTCTCAGGCTGAAGCCCTTGCTGAAAAGAGGCAACAAACCCTTGCATATTATATCCAAGTGAGTCATTCAGGCCTCTATACTCCCTATATATCTATATTAGCCTCTCAAAGTAAGAGTGCACAGATGTTTTAGACGTTTGTAAAATCTCGGGCCAATTTGTATTCTTTTGGGTAACCTTGTTCTTCAGGTGGGCAATGACAGTGTCACACTTAGTTTTTACCAATGATGATGGGCCATTTTTCTGTTTTACTGTATAGGTTCCTATGTCAGCCAGTCAACAGCTCTCTTCCATTCTGCCCAAAGATCATTTGGAATCACCACCTTGAGCAGAACATCCAAATCATCCCGCAAAGCTTTAAAATAGTTAATATCTGTACTATTTAAGGAGGCCATCTGTACGGTTTTCCTCAATCCGGGGAGAGAATCATTTAAGTGGAAAAGACCAGTCCAAGAAGAGGGGTATTTGCATATGTTCCTCTTTGCACCTCTTTCAAGGGAAATTCCTTAATCACACCCTCTGTGACTTCTCCCTCATCCTTCCTCACATGCTCTTTCTTCCACTTCTCTTTCACTCTTTCTTTCTTAGATTAC
This sequence comes from Lissotriton helveticus, assembly GCF_964261635.1. NCBI lineage: Eukaryota > Metazoa > Chordata > Amphibia > Caudata > Salamandridae > Lissotriton > Lissotriton helveticus. Next base: position 1,641,500,831 of record NC_136069.1, on the reverse strand, counting down.
AACTTCCTGAACAATTCCAGTTCACTCCAATCCCTGATGTTCTCGGTTGGTTCCCTCACATGTCTTCAATCCTCTCAGTTTTAAAAGCTTCCATTTCTTGCAGCTCATCCTCAGCCTGAAATTCTTTCACAATTTCTTTCTCTGTGTTAGATCAACTCAGTATGCATCTACCAGCTAACTTCGCGAGCCACCCCTGTTGCTTCTTTACTCATGTAAATTAATTCACTCTCATTGTAATGCACTAAATCCATTCCTATGTTACCCTTCACAACTTCTTCAAACTCAGTTTTTAATTCGACACCCTTAAGTCTCTGATGAATTTGTCCTTTTCCTTGTGGAATGCTTTATGAAAGTCAAAATGATTGTTTTATCTCCTACCACAGGAGAACTCGAGGCCTTTCCCTGCAGAGGGCTTGAATCAGATGTTCTTTGATTATCTAGTGATTGTGATTTGATCAACACAGCAGGTGTTGAGGCCTGGACTGTGGGTGTGGCACTAGTTGTGTTATAACTCAGTGTGTGCTAGGTCTGGAGGGTTCACAATGACCGCTGTGTTTTCAGCAGCCACCTAAACTGTAGCATCCAATGCCAGTTGTGCATTATACGGAGATTGTCTTATCCTGAGGAATTGTTTATGAAGGCATCCTCCTTCTCACTCTTTCCTTCTGCCTCGTTTTTTGATTGTGTTTTTTATCAACAGGCTTTTCCCTTGCTGTATCCGCACTCTCTAACAACAGGTATGCTTCCCTCCATCTTGTCTGCGTCTCACGGTCCTGTGCACTCATCCATAAGCAAGCCTTATCATAAAACTTTTATGCAGATTTCTTTCTCTTCTCTTCATTTTGAAACTTTTTTCTGAAGACAGCGTCAGACTGTGTGGGCCTAGAATGAGGTCTTAAATTATACATCCTACTTCACACATTTTTTAATCTTCGTATGTGGAAAGCACTGCTCAGTAGGAATTTTAATTACCCATCTTTGGTTGTATAATCATGCCATTGACTAAGCCACAATGGGACCAAACAAGGCTTGGGTATATTTACTACCTGGCCTAGACCACTCAAATTTAAAAAACAACAAGATGGCCAGATAGATTAATTCAATACCTTATCACCCCACCTAGTCAATAATCCTTTTTGTTTAGTAATTTTTACTTATTCCATATCTTTGCAAAACATTTCAAAATGTCCAGACATAAAGCATACCCAAAAAAATGACAATCACAAATGAACCCATAGTACATAAACATATTTCATGAACCGTGTAAAAAAACATTCATATAGACACCATATACAAAAATGATAAACAAGAAAAGATGCCTCTAGTCATTCAATTCATGGGGCACCAGTCCTAATAACAAAAACACAGACAGGCGGCCAACCACTCTTAACTATAGGCCTGCTTGTCTAACTGTACTGGAACCTATTAATTTAAAGGGGCTAATAACACCCTTTATGAATCCTGTTCCAGCACAGGGTCAACGCGTTTCGAACCCAAGTTCTGTTTTAAGGGTTCTCCTCAGGACATGGACTGGAAGATGGCCTTCACTGTAGTTCTTTGGGTCATCACGGGACAGCTGTATGTTGTTTGTAGGGATGAAATCCCACTCTCGTGGTGATTGTACTGCCACACGATGGACTGTGAATGATGCAGGGCGCGGTCCTTCGGACCTCCAGATCTATTTGAAACGTCCGTGTATGCTCTTAATTGAATTTCATGGAGCAGCGATTTTCTGCGCGTGTCTTTATTTATGGAAACGATCCGTTTATGCGTGCTCTTTCAGTCTGTTCACAGCCAGGGACTTCCGCGAAGGGGGTTGGCTCGCATCATGTTAGAATGGCGTGTGCGGGCCGTGATGACTTAAAGGGGCCACAGGCATGTGTGTAACCGTTTCTTCCGCTACGTTTCCCTAGCTGCTGTGCCTTCAGGTGAGAATTTCCCTTTATTATTACCTGTTTTTGCTTTTTGGAAAAGGGATTCCATGATCTGTCGGCTAATCCTAGTGCGCCTCTGTCAAATGTTAATACGTAGCAGTGCAGCTTCAGCAATTGCCAGCCAATCCCTTTGAGGCACCTTAAGACGCAAGCAGCCGTAAATTGCCAGGTTCTCTTGAACTACTTTTCTCATGGTTAATGTTTGTCTGCTACTTCTAACTGGAAAATTCAACAAACAGGGAATACTACATACTTTTGCACAACATCAGGCTCTCGACCTGTGGTAGCTTGCCACACCCAATGTGCCCAGTCCTGTGCACTAAGGAATGAACAAACACTAAAAGGCCGATTAGGATGGCGGTTTTTCCGCATCCTCCGGGCCGGCGGAAGTGTCCGCCGGCCTGGAGGATGCGGAAAAACCGCGGCGGAGACTCCAAAGACCCACCGCCAAATTAGGATGGCTGGTGGGTCTGGAATTCCGTCCGCCGCTTTTCCGCCGCGGTCGGCTTCCGACTGCGGTGGAAAAGCTATAACATGGCAGGCGGTGTCTATGAGACACCGTCCGCCATATTATGATGTTGGTGTAAAATGCTTTTCCACGGCGGCTTTTCCGCCATGGAAAAGCATACGGACATTCACTTTGGGGGCCCGTTGCGGGCCTCCTGGGTGAATGGGGGGTGGGGGGTGCACATGGGGGGTACCTATGGTACCCCCCTGCATTTGCGTACACAAAGCAGCAGGCACCGTGCGGTGCCTGCCGCTTTGTGCATGTAAATGCAACACATGCATTTTTAACATTGCGGCGGGTGCAGCTTGAAGCTGCACCCGCCGCAATGTTATAAATAGAGGATGTGACCGCCACCCTGGCGGTCACATCCTAATTGCCATGGAGGGACCGCCGCTGCCCATGCGGACGGTCCCTCCTACTCAGGGGTGGCGGACGGACGCAAGTCCGTCCGCCATCCTAATCGGCCCCTAAATGTGTTAATACACTTGCACAATACAAATGTTACCTCCCTATCACGCCACACAGTGCATCTCAAGTGAGCAGGCAAATTCAACAATTCAACAAAACTAACTGAGGTCCTTCTCTTCAACTGTATGCCATATAAATAAACAATTCACACACTCTCATTCCCAAAAATTAAGTTGAAAACACAAGAACTGTCATCCCCATAAGTCCAAGATCTAATGCCACATAATTGTTGCATTCAAAATCAGTCTACTGCATTTCATCATAACTTTTGACTACAAATCTCAACAAGCACCACCACTTTGTGCCTCACTTCTCCTTCAGTCTTGGTGTGCACATGAATCCATATTGATCCATCTCTCATTTACACCGAGTTACCGCAACAGCCACCTTATCTTTAAAAATAAAGATCTGGTTGGGGCTAGTTCGATTTGAATCGCAGGGCACAACCACATGAACCATGAAGGTACAGTAATCGGTTCTATAGCCAATTTATCTAATCAAACTAGGTCCATTCAGTGCCAAATAGATCCAACCGGAACTATCAACTCTGCTATCATATCTGTTGGCGAGCACATTTGTCTTTCATTTACTTACCCAATGCTCACCAACTACTTGGACCAGGAGGGATGTACTCCCTCTGTAGACTTTGGTGCTCCCTAATTGGCCCACTCTTGTTTATTAAATCTTGCACATTAAAATAAGGCTATAACATTCTCAATTATGAAGACAGACATGGGTTACAGTTCTAAAGTTTACTCAACGAACATAAGTACAGAAATACATTGCTGGGTCAGTCAATGTAAAAGCATATAAATGATAAAGTACAGGAAGGACTCAGTAAAGTTCACTGATAATCCAGCATATAATTGCATTTTAAAGTGGGGAAAAGGTGGGCCAGTACAACAGAGAAGTGTCTCCTTTTGTAGGACTTTTGACAAAGGATTTCTTACATTCACTATACAAACACATGGTTCCCCGAATATACACCAATAGGGAGCAAGTAAGAAGAAACATTTTACTGGAGAATACATTAGAAGATTATGGCATAATACAGTTACAATTGATTCAGATGTTCTCAGAGTCTGTTTAGATAACTTGAGTTGATACATGGTAAATAGTGCAGTCTGGGACAGCCAGCATTGTCCTTGATTAAATACATTGTGTTCAGTGTGACCGGGAAAGCTACAGTTTTTCAGTGCAAAGCTCACAACTCTCTGTTATATCGAAGAAAACAAAACCAGCAATGGTCACATGATATGTTATAAGGGCTGGGCATAGATCACGAAGTAGCGATATGCGTAGCTACGCGAAGGCACTCTGCACTACGCGAACTACGCGTAGCACTATGCGAACTGCGTAGTACTCTGTTCGCACTGTGCAAGATGCTGTTTTCAATGATTGCATAGTGCGGACAAGCATCCGGCACTGTGCAATCATTGACAACGGCATCTTGCACAGTGCGAGCTGTAATTTTCTGCCGCTCAAGGAGATTTTTACTCGAGTGGCAGCTTTCTCAACGCGAGCATATGTGACCACTTGAACTGAGAAACCAGACCTCCCCCCATTGAGAATCTCGCCGGGAGAGTTATTTTCCATGCTCGCGATCGGCAACTTGATGTTGCTGATCGCCAACGAGGATGAGGTCCCGCCAGGATGTCATTTTGCTTGCTTGCGGTCGCCAACTTGATGTTGCAAAAAAATGACATCTGCACTATGATACGCAACGTGTGTCCCCACTGTGCTACGTGCAGTTCGCGTAGTGCAAAGTTGCGCAAACTTCACAAACTACACAAGCGTAGCGTAGTGCTTTGCCCAGGGTTAGTTACAACATTTAAAATGGAAAAAGACCCAAAATTGTCCTATGAAAGTGTGAGCTTGATTTTTAGGAGATTGAACACCACAATACAAATAAATGGACTCCACAAAGTCCAGTTACACAGATTTAGATGCACTGTTGGGGTTTTGATATAATTTTACTTTGTGCAGCGCCAGCCAGGTTTTTGATTCTAATGTAACATTGAGTTTAAAATTGTTTGATGCAAATGTGCTTTTTTCATTGCTCTTGCCTTTCACCAACACTGTAGGTGAGTCTGGGCCACTGTGTCAGAGAAAAAATACAGATCAATTATTGTGTTTTGAAGACAAATTTAAGATTGATTTATAGTTCTCATTATCAAATTTTATTTATCCATGCTTCCAATGAAATTTCCCCTAATATTTTTAGATCCATTAAAAGTTTATTGTCACTATCCTTTTAAATTCACATCTCCTTAATCAAACTTAAATAACTAACATGTTATCTGATTATACTCCGAGTTCCCAAAATATTTTGTAACGGTTGGAATACTTTTCTCTTAAATAAAAAAGGTTTCATATTTATGTCATAAAAAGCTGATTGCTACACATCTACTGTAGTAAATCTGGCTTATCCTTTGCTTGTTCATACTGACTCCAACATTCAAAGTTTTATGTTTTCTCCTATGTGCAATAATAAACAACTTGTCTTAATAATAAATTACTCTAGTTGAGTGAGTGGATTACTGAAGGGATTATAATTGAACATCAGCCCTAGGCTAGGCCCTATCCAGCCAACAGGACAGAGTGCAGTGCATTTAAAATTTTGGACAGGTACTTTTAACTTTTACATGTCCTGCTTGTGAAAAACTCTTACATTTATTTTTCACTACTGCAAGGCCTACCTCTCCCAAAGGACAATATTGAGTTAACTTATTATATTTAATAGGTGATAACTTTTAATTTGGGATCAGAGAGACAGAGTTTGGTGTCTAAAGAATTGTAATTACAAGTCCTCTTTAATGGTTAAGTCAGAACTCTACGAATTTATTTCCCTGTACTACAAATTTATTTTTCTAACAGGGGGTCCTTGTTGTTCACATTACAAGTCAGAACTCTAGTCACAATTGTAAAAATTCAAGTTTTAGAAACATACCCGTTTCTGGTCCCAACCATTGGGAGCCTGCAGTCAATAACCTAGGTCACATGGCTAGTTTTAGCTGACTTCGTGTCTTTGTATATTGCTCCGAGACAGTGAGACAAGGCGCTGGCAGAATGGGCCATCTCTGACCTGATAAGGGCAAGGAAATGTCACCTTCCATCCACACTTGAATATCACAAAAGCTGTGCTCAGCACACTTGCATAGCGTTGTTGACATTACCTTTTTGTGACCTCAGACAAGCTGGGGAAGGGCATGGAGGCAGGAAAATCCAAAGACCTCTGGGCTGAAAACCTCCAGAACCCTCTGTTGTGTGGTTCCTGTAAAACTATGCAGGATCTGCCGGTTCGGAGAGCATACACTGTAGGATTGGTGACTGGTTCTGAACACCCCCACTGGGAATGTTGACCTTCTGTATCAGCTAGCTCAAAGTGCCACTAAAATCTCCTCTTACCAAGGAGAGAATGGTTCTTGGCAACCATCGAACATGACAACCCTGATCCCTCAGGACCGCTGAAACAATATACTGCTTTTAGTTCAGTCACTCATGCTTACTTAGTCTGTCCTGGAGAGATATACAGAATACATGGTTAGACGTTTTCAAGAAGTATCTATTGAACATTTGTTATTCTAGTGTAAAATATATGAGCTGCCACAAGCATTACTAGGCAGTCAAGGCTTTCAAATAAAATAAACAAGTGAAGGACCCAAAACAAGGACACTTGAATGGCTGAGATGACTTATCTAAAATCATTAATTTTTAATAAAAACAACATAATATTAAAAACAAAACACTAGTAGTGAATCAAGAATAATTCAACTTGATTGATACAGTAATGACAATTACATATATGCAACACATATCAGAGCATAATACAATTAAAATTATGAACAGAACACCGCTAGTAGGGGTATCCGACAAGTTTATTAATACAATACTCTATTAATAAACTTGTCGGACACCCCTACTAGCGGTGTTCTGTTCATAATTTTAATTGTATTATGCTCTGATATGTGTTGCATATATGTAATTGTCATTACTGTATCAATCAAGTTGAATTATTCTTGATTCTCTACTAGTGTTTTGTTTTTAATATTATGTTGTTTTTATTAAAAATTAATGATTTTAGATAAGTCATCTCAGCCATTCAAGTGTCCTTGTTTTGGGTTCTTCACTTGTTTATTTTATTTGAAAGCCTTGACTGCCTAGGAATTTTTGCACTCAGTTGTTTACCCTGCCCTAGGAGTCTATTTTAGCACTACCCAGGGGGTCCTTGTTAATTCCACACTGCCACAAGCATTATACAGTAAAAGATATACATGATTAGCAGTATTACAAAAGTAAAAAGATGGCATAACTCTACCCTCTTGCAGTAATCATGAATACATACAAGTATATAAAATAAATAATAATAAAAAGATGCATAGTCCTACGATGTCTCCCTAACTAAATGTACCTATGTGTACCAAGCATGTGTGTAGGTGTAAAGCCAAGAATCCCTCTAGGATAAAGTCAACCCCATTACCTCAAGTTGAAGACTGTGGGACCCCGTCCTGCTCTCAAGTTGTACACCCAGCGAGGGATGTGTTTAGACCACTGCTAGCCGGAGTGTCTGCATGCAGGAACCTCAGCGTCTTTGGTCAGTGTGTTGGCCAGGAAGTCCTGGTCTCCTCTGTCTATCTTAGCAACATGTGATGTATATATACCCATAGGTCTCCTCAGGGGTCCTACCTTGCTGTATTACTGAGTCGGACTAAGGATGACGTTGGTACATAGATATTATACAGGAGATGGTAGTCCTGCTGTGCTTCCAAGAATCCTCATTCATAATGTATGAGATTTCGAACTAGAAAAGACCTGCGTTCTAAAAGGTCAGTCCCTTTAATTCATTATAAGTGTAATGTAGGGAAGAATATAGGTGAATGGTAACGAAGTTAATAAAGCCTAAATTATGGTACCTCTATGGAATATAACTTCCACTCCTCTTCCCAATGTAAGACATAGTTAATTTCTAACTGTGCTACTAGGCTGACTAGATACTGGTATGCAACTAGTTAAAAAACATTCTTTTTTTTTGTTTCGCTAAAAACAATGTTAGAAAAGTCTAATAATAAAATATAAAAAAATTACTAGATGTAAATGGAAATTGTCACTAAAGCTATAGCTCTAATATGTCCATCGGTATAGTTTGAACTAATATAAGCATTTGAAAGCCATGCATGCTCAAAAAGAATGTCAATTTTATTATGGTATTCCAAATTTCTGTTTGTGTTTCAAAAATCAAATTTCTTCCAGCACAAGATGAGCCAAAATGAGTCAAATGTTTATGTGTCCTAACTGGTAGATGCAAAATTCTTGGTGCCTACCTCTGCAGGTAACGGTCCCTGTAAGTTCTAGCAGATTATGTCAATTGAGCACAGACAATCTTTTGTACTGTCCACAACTGATGCTGGGCAGCCTGTGGGCCATTCAAGACCTTGGTGTCAGAGGAGGATCTGACGTCCATAACAACAGGAGCTGATACTACCTGTGGTTGCTTTAGGAATAACGCAATCAACATTGGAATATTCTGGGGACACTGCAGAACAAGTCCAGTAAAGCATCAACGTCTGGTTGAGCACATGATGGGAGTGTCAGACAGAGATCCAACATGCATTCTTCTCCGCAAAACAGGCATCGGAGGACAGGTAATATGCAGTCCATCCAGACTGGTCTAAATGACAGGAACCAAGACACACTTAGTTCTATTAGGAGAGGTTTGCCTTGATGTTGTAACATGTGATCACTGTATTTTTGCTCCAAGAGTACTGTTTCCATCTTCTTGGTGACGGGTACATCCATTGCGTAACAGAAAAATAACAATCAGGATAACTGCTATTAGAAAGAAAATCAGTGGTAATCCTCCAAAAATGCTTCTGAACACGGAGTGTATAAAGTTTGGTTGAACTCCGAGGACCGTCTGAAAGGTGCTCAATTGTCCATAAGCTATGTTCCTAAATAGGTGGACAATGCCTGTCATATCAGACATGTTAAAGATACGATTTACCACTTCTGTGAAATGGAAGGGGCAATTTGTACGCATGAGTGCCTGTATCTTTGATGTAGTCCTTGCTACCTGGAGATCAAAAGTCTATTGAGCGGAGGTTAAGGGCACGGACTTCTGTAAAAGCATTGCTTTCTTTCTGCTCAAAGTATCAAACCATACTAATGAAACATTTAGTGAAGGCCATAACAGTGCCTCCCTGTCGGTATGTGTCGGTGGAAGCAATACTTGCCTACAGCAAGTAACCCTGGAACTGACGGTCACCAGGTATGCGATGCCCAGAAGCATTCCTCAGCAACCTTGATCGTTCAGCATCAAGTAACTCCCATTCGAAAGTAGCCTGAACACTGGAGTGATCATGGCAGCTGCGGTACCCCTCAAGTGACAGGATACGTTTGCTTCTGAACTGTCACAGGCGTCATGCAGCAATATATCCTGGCACATGAGTGATCGACTTAAAGGTTCTCAGTTTGTACCGCTTAAAAAAATTTCTCTATCCCAACTCTGGCATACAAATATGTATGGTAATTCCCAAGATTCCTTGATGATTTCCCTACCCATTTTTTCATATCTGCCTGCCTGTTTCTGTTCTAGGCGATATCGAAATAAAAAATTAGTGACCGGAAGAGGTATGTGGCCATGGATTAAACATTCTGTGGATGGTGACTATAACTCTGTAAAAGCTAATCTGTGCAGTTTTTCAATACACAACATTGTATACTTTGCTCCCCGTTGTGCCATTTCTATCATTTTTTCTGTTAGGTTGTATACAGAAAACAGAGACGTGCTGTTGATGAAACGGCAATTTGAGAGGTGCAAGCTTCAATCACTCCTTGGTATTCAAAGTTGATCTAAGATCTCCATGACCTGCTTTTCAGCTTCTTGCTTTATTGGATACTGCCTCTGTGGAGTCAGAGTATTTTTTAATGGAAACCAACAAGTGGAAGGAGCGTACAGGTCATCACATTATTAACAATCAATTATTAAGTTCATGAAACATTGAGATCCAAAGTAAGTTTCCTTTGTGACAAGTCCAGTCTTTTTATTGTTGTATGAAGATAATTATTTTTTCTTTTCTTTTTTCCAAATCATTCAAAATCTTCAAGAAGATATTGACAAAACACAAAAACACAAGGTACACTCCGCAGTCTACGCGTTTTGTCCCAACCGGGACATCATCAGGGTTGTAAAGGAGGGAGAAATACAAAATAAGGGTTTCCACAATACTGATAACTAATCACTACATATCGTATTCCGCCATTATCAAATACAACACAATTTTTACATCCAGTTTGATAAGAGCCCCTACTGGAAGCCTGCCTATATAACATTCTGGTCCGTGTGGCACCTATTCGCCTGCCCATTTTACAATCTTAATTTCTTATGATTGCAATCGTCTGAACACAAAAGGTGAGCACATCTCACGAAAATTCTGCATTCTATACAACTGGTTACGTCATTCAAAAAATCAAGCTAATAAAATTAAAACATCCTTTAAAGAGTTTATAATGGCCAACCTGTCCCCTCTCAGTTTCTTCCCAGACTCCTCAGTCTGAATCTTAGACTCATGCTCCTCCCCACAACCATACGACATAGGTGGAAAGTCCCTTTATCTTTCCATCTACTGTTGCTTGCCTAATTGAATATCTCACCTTAATTCCAAACACTTCTGAGTTTAATAACTGATGCGGTCTCGCTGTTGCAATTCTTGTAATATAGGATTCCTCCGTCTACTGTCTGCAGCCTGTTTATCTGTTAAAAACTGAATCAGATACCCTGCATTAGACTCAACTCTAATTTTAACCTCATTCAATGTTCACTCAAATCTGGTTCACTCACCTACAATTTATCTCTAATTATAATATCCTCATACCACAGTCGTCAAGTTTCCTGTGCGGAAGAACACCCCTCAGAGAAGGAACTTCTGTCTGTAATGAAAATCAACAAATCACCCATTCCCTTTGAATGGACTTGCGAAGGTGAGCCTAAAATCTCATCTGTATACTGGTGCTGTATCCTCACCTTATATCTAAATTTAAAAGGCCCCGTCAAAGATTAATATATCGGAGACATCCTGTATTCTCCTTATCCCCTGTCCTAAATAAATCAAATGCTGCAGCAGGCCTCATCTCCCCACAATACTTTGTTTGCTAAACTCCACTCAACTTAAAATCTCATCTGTAAGCTGGTGCTGTATCCTCACCTTATATCAAAGTTTAAAACACCTTTTCAATTCACCCCGTCACAGATTAATTTATCAAAAACATCCTCTATTCTCCTTATCCCGTTGAAAATAAATCAAATGCCAGATCAGACCATGTCTCCCCATACTATATAAATCCACAATACCTCACTCAACTCACCTCCCCAAGATTCAGAAACGATCCCACTTTCAACCAAATCTTATCCAAAGTTTCTCCAAAGTACTTGTCTTATGTTATATAGGCAGGCTTCCAGTAGGGGCTCTTATCGAACTGGGTTTAGAAATTGTGTTGTATTTGATAATTGCGGAATACGATATGTAGTGATTCGTTTTCAGTATTGAGGAAGCCTTATTTTGTATTTCTTTCTCGTTTACAGCCCTGATGATGTCCTGGTTGGAACGAAACGTGTAGGCTGTGGAGTGTACACTGTGTTTTTACGTTTTATGAATATCTTCTTAAAGGATTTGATATTTTGAATGATTTGGAAATCAGAAAAGAAAAAATAATTATCATCATACAACAATAAAAGATTGGACTTGCCACAAAGGAAGCTTGCATTGGATCTCAATTTTTCATGGACTCACTAATTGATTGTTATTAATGTGATGACCTGTACCCTCCTTCCACTAGGTGGTTCTCATTATTGCAGTGGCTTGAAAGGTGGGTCATAGGAAGTAAAACGTAGCTACTTGATAATAATTTGAAGAGATTGAACTATTTACAGTGCGCACAAATTGTCCCTCCATCATTAGCGTATTATAGGAGTATTTTTTAATGGAATCATTTGGTGTGTTGAATCCTCATCCCATCCAACATGGTTTTTATATTGTGCTGGGGCTAGGGCTACTGCCCACTCCAGTGCATATGTGTATTTTGGATATTTTGGAACAGGGTGGAAAAGGCTGGTAAAATTACTTTCACCCCTAGGGCAGTCCATTATAAATATTGGTGGCCAATCTTGTTAGGCTAACAAAATGTCATAACCAAATGTCAGGTTCTCCCTAAAGAGACCTCTAACTTTCCTGGGCTTGCCCCTCCATTTGCAGTGTTATTTCATGCAATTTATGTGGGACACTTACCCTAGTATCAGGTGTTTCCACCGTGATATATTCATTCAAGTCCGCTGTCACCAGAAATTATGAGTTATTGTCAGTCTTGCGTCACTGTCTAGCATTGTCAGAGCCCATTACCCATTTGTTAGTTGAGTTTTCAGACTTCTGGGCATGTCTGATCTTCAGACCTGCAACCTTCTTTCTGAACTGAAGTTTTGGTTTGGATTTATCTTCTTTTTTGGAAGTATAGTCTTGAGCGTGTTGCTTGTCTCTCGACTTTGTATGTTCTTCTTAAATGTCTAACAATCCTTCTCTCTCTGAGTTTTTCATTGAACCCTGAAATGAACGAGATGAACGTGTATCAGTATCCTGATACCTGTCAGGTTTCCTGATATTGCCCCTATTCCTAAGGCTGTACCTCCTGTCGGAGGGCTCCTGTGTAGGAAATCTACCTCTGGATTGATATCTGTGTTCTTTAACTTTTTGCTTTTTGCTATTTTCCCACTTCTTCTTTGATGAAGCAGGTGTCTGTTTGAAAGTGTATTTTTCGGGACTTCCTATCAGTTGGGGTTTTACTGCTTTTCCACCCTAGCGGTCTCTGTCTAACTCTGCACACGCAGTCTCAATTATTTTAGGTAATTCATTGTTCTGTTGTAAGGGACTAAACTCCCTAAGGTGTTGACGGATTGCCACCGATGCTGCTTCCCCTTTAATATTTGCTAATATTATAGCTGATACCTGGGCATAATTACCTAGTAATTTCATTCCTAAATTCAGAGCAGGTTCTGCTCTGTACTCATTTTGCATTTGTCTTAATACATCTGGTATTACTGCTAATGACGGGATACCAAGAGTGCTAGTATATATGGCAGCAAAAACTGTATCCCAAAAGGTACAATCCTCTATCTGTTGTGTTATGCCCATGGGCAAGCAGAATGTCAGCTTTCTGTGTTTTTCATATGGGCTAGTATTCAGGAATACTGCTTCTAGCTGTGTTATTTTTCTCAGCTACCCAGAACACATTTGTCCACGTTTTGCAGGCATTTTACACATTGTTGCATGTAAAGTTTGTGGTATGATTTTAGTTGCTGTATTTTTACCTGTATTTGTGTTTGTTCCCGATCTGTTGGCCTTTAGGAAAGGACTCAAAACCTGGCTTTTTATCTCTTAGTTCTGGCCCCTAGTTAGTTTTTTTTTTCTTCCTCTCTGGTTTCTTCTTATGTTATCTCCCTGTTGTGTTAGTGTGCAATTCAAAGCGTCGGGACACTCTTCTGAGTAGCCGTACGCTATACAAAACTTTTATAACATAACATAACATAACATAACATAACATAACCATTGCCGGCTGTACCGTAAGTGTCCACATGATAAACTGTACATCTTTCTTTACATTTATATTTATTCTTTGTGAAGTATAAGTAAGTTTCCTTCTGGCATCACTTCAATGTCAGGATGTGGTGTTTAGGCTGCTAATATCGGCCACATCGCTCCATCTCTTCCGAGCGGACCGAGTCTTACTCTATTTCTTGTATGGGGAAGGGTGCCTTCAAACCAGTATAAATGTCCTTGGTAGGTGACTGGAACTTCAATGTCTTCGTAAGGACAAAATTAATTTGGTATGTCACTCTCAGTATAGAAATGAAATGTTTTTGCTCTTGCTTTTGCAACCGGGAATGCAACCTATGAATAGAATACCTCTAACCTAAATGATTCATGTCCCTCAATCACAAAAGCTACTGGTCCACCCCTGGATTCATAACATTTTCTGCAATCTGAATTGCATCTGCATCTTCTTCATCTGCTGAGAGATTTAGCTTTTGTACAATGTTATTTTCTGACTCAGTAATTGTTTTAGTAGAGAAGAGCTTTTTCAAAGGAACTAAGATAAAATTTAGGAACAAGTGTCCTTCAAGTTTGATTAACCAACAGCCAATAAATAATATTTTGCCTACTCAGCTGCAGCGGAGTTTGTGCCCTCCCACTCCAGACGTCTCTGGCTATTTGGGAGTGGGGGTCTCTGAGATTAGCACGACTGAGCTACTCAGATTCTACTGTTAAATAAGTACCCAACCAACGTTGGCAGTGCCATGTCATGTAGTTCCTACAAAATCTATACAGGATCTGCGAGTTCAGAATGCATACACTGTAGGATTGGTGTCAGACTGGTTCTGAACACTCCCAATGGGTATGTTGGCCTTTTGTATCAGCTAGCCCACAGTGCCACTAGAATCTCCTCTTACCAAAGAGAGAATAGTTCTTGGCAGCCATCGAACATGACAAGCCTGATCCCTCAGGACCATGGAAACAATATTCTACTTTTCGCTCAAGCACTTGTCTTGTCTTAAAGAGATACACAGAATAAACAGATGGGCGTTTTCAATAAGTATTTATTGAAGTTGTTATTCTAGTGTAAAAATGAAGAGCAGCCACAATTGTTAGACAGTGAAAGATATAAATGATTAGCAGTATTAAGAAAGTAAAAAGATGGAATAATTGTACCATCTTGCAGTATTCATGAATACATACGAGTATATAAAATACAAGATAATAAAAAGATGCGTACTCCTACAATGGCTCCCTAACTAGATGTACCTAAGTGTAACTGCCATGTGTGTAGGTGTTGAGCCAAGAATCCCTCTAGGATAAAGTCAACCCCATAATGTGAAGTGAGAGACTGTGGGACCCTGTCCTGTTCTCAAGTTGGACACCCCGCAAGGGATGTGTTTAGATCTCTGCGAGCTGCAGTGTCTGCATGCAGGAACCTCAGCGTCTCTGGTCAGTGTGTCTGACTGGAAGTCCTGGTCTCCTCTGTCTATCTTAGCAAGATGTGATGTATATATATCCATAGGTCTCCCCAGTGGTCCTACCCCGCTGTATTACTCGGGTGGTCTAAGGATGACGGCGGGTATGAACTTTATACATAGATATTATACAGGAGATGGTAGTAGTGCTGTGCTTCCAAAAATCCTCATGCATAACGTATGAGATTTCGAACTAGGGAAAACCCATGTTCTAAATGCAGTGTTGTATCTACGTAAAAGGTCAGTCCCTGTATACTACATAAGGACTGCTGTGCTGCTCTGCTGCCAGAAAGGCTGCTACTTTTCTCCCCTGCTACTCTGCTGCCCTGATGTCTGGTGTTTTGATTTCTGAGAAGGAAGACTGGACTTGTGTCCTTCATTTCAGGCTGAAGTGACTCCAAGTGTCAGCTGACTGACCTCTTGTTCTGAACTAAAAGAACAAAACAAAACAAGCTTGAGCGGCCCCAGCAATCTGCCCAATGACCTGCTGCCTAGACTAGCAATTGGACCAGCCTAAGCTCTGCTAGCCTCTGCTGGAGTGAGTTCCTCACTCCTAAGAGGCGATCATCAGGCCCTGGACCCTTTGTTTATCATCATTTCGGCTCAAAAAAAGTAGAAGTCCTGAAGTTTTGGGCTCTTGACGACTGTGAATGGGCTTGTTTTTGTCAAGATCTAGCCGCCAGCGCCAAGACCAACACAATGTTCCAGGGAGCCTGACTCTTCAAATCACGGCAAACGCATATGATGCACAGCAGGGCAAGATCTGCACTTTGCGCTACAGCATTGACAACCCATGGTGACCACCAATGTGAAGCTCCAGCAACAACTGTCTGCAATGCTGGACAGGATCGTTGCTCTACATCAATGACCAACCACGAAGCCTGGCCTGCTCTTCTTGCTATATCGATGACGATCCGGAATGCTCTCATGGTGCTCCTCCACCACAAATGTAACTCTTTTCCACTGGATGTTTGAAGTTATCTCTTTCAGCTTAACTAAGCTGGTTTCTGTATCCGAGCTATGCTCCATTGAAAATGACCTGTACTAGTGATTTTCGCTTGGTCACACATGACCAGATACCCATGAGAGACACCATGTGATTTTAGGCACTTTATTTACCATACATCTTTAAAATTGCAATTATCTAGTTCTACTGATTGGATTTGTAGCGATTTCACATCAAACAATTAATTAATTTTACTCAAGTTTGCCAAATTGGTGTGGGATTTTCCTTGTGTTGTGTTTTCACTTTATAACTAACTGAGGTGCTGTAGCACAATACCTCTAAGTTAGCCATGACTACTGTGTGCCAAGCTACCAAAGAGTGAAGCATAGGTTAATTTGGGGCTTGCGTGTGACTTCACCCTGGCAGGAATTGTAGATGGTACTTGAGTAGATTTTCACCCACCTCAACCACTAACCCAATTTTTAACAATTATCAACTATTTCATAATTTAATGAAAACGGCAAACCTCCTTTTCAAGAGTTACAGCATTAATGTAATATTTCTAATGCATTTAGGCCGAAACTTTACATGCAAGTACTCCTCCGTTACTAATATCATATCAGATGTGCCAAATGTTGACTTCCTGTCTCTCCAACACAATAATCACTCTCATGATGTCAACATTGACGTTTAATCCTCTTTTTTGTATTGTAAGTGTCATTTACATGATATTAACAGGCCAAAAACAAAGACGGAAATGCAATAGGAACATAATCTAGATTTTACTTTTAATATTTCCACATGGGATGGGAATGAGGCCATCATTCATGCTGAATCCTTATCAGTCAGTACTACTGTAATCATTTTTATAACAGGATATTTGTAACACCTATATCATTTTACATGAGAAACCTTTAATTGAACATGATTATTTTTCTTGCGGTAAACCTGATAGTAATGTATTGCTCATTTTTCTCCCCCCAGTAATTGAAAACATTTGGATTGACCTTTTTTAATAATGGAATAAGGAATGTTCAATATTGCAGAGGGGATCACAGCGATGTTTGGCTTTCTAAAGGTCTGAAAGATACATTTGTAGACATCCTTAATGCCATTACTTTACAGGTAATAGCATCAAACTGAAAAAGTACTTAAAAGCTCTCTTTTAAAACATTGTGTAATATAACGTTCCACAACTACAGATTAGATAGAGCACAGCTTCCAAAAGAACAAACAGAAATTAGGAGACTTTATGGGTGGTCTTAATGTCTTAAAATGTCAAATTTAGCAGCTAAACCAGTATGATGCACTACTACGGTTTTTGAATCTCCTTGAACACTCATATTGCATTATAACTGTGTTATATGTAATGTTTATTCTTACTTTGACAATAATTGTATTACTGAGTAATTCAATTCTTGACTTTTAATTTAATTGTAAGAGTAATTTATATACAACACTTATATTGTGGGTTTAGCACATCACATTGAATGACCAGTATATAATAATAATAATAATAATAATCTTTATTCGGTTTTTTAGCAGTTGCAAAACCATAAAAGATAACATAATTATACAAACTTTCAGTTAAAAAATTACGATTAAATATACTGTAAAAAGGTCAAATTGCCAGCAATTTACATAGGGTATGAGTTATTACTTTGCTTTTACAAATTGTTTCTGTGTCTCACAATACACTTTAAAAAATTTAGTACATGGTACACAGTGCATTCAGAGTCCAACGATTGGAGTGCCAGGAGGGCTGGACGACATTGTCTAAAACCCCATTTTTTTAATAAAGGAAGAAGCCATGTCTTACGGTGAGTGTAATAAAACTTGCAAAAAAATATTGTATGGATGGTGGACTGTTGTGAGTGATCGTCACAGGGACACAGGTCCATCTGAGTTCTCCAGTTATTTTTATCCGGAAATGTCACTAATCTGAAAAATAGGTTCATTCTGAACCTTGTTAAGATCATCTTTTCATACGTGGTAATTTCTAAAGTCAAATAAGGCTGAATTTTTGGAGATTGCTGTATGATGATTGCGTGTATAACAGATTTTTTTGTAATCAGCGAAGATAATCTCAGGGAATCCAAGTGGTTCAATGCAATTTGCTTTAGTTCTTTTTTAGATATTTCCTTTAGTTTTTCTGGATTGTGATAATATTGTTCAAGACCCAGATCACAAAAGAAATGTCTTATATAGGAGAGCCAAGCTATTTTATTGGCATGATCCAACTCCATGGTGTCCTGAAGGATGCTTTTTGTCAGGGTATTTTCTTCGGACAGCCAGACTCTCCTCCAAAGCATAAGAGGTTGGATTTTAATGAGATCTTCAATATAAGAGATTCCCAGTTCTACATGTGAGGCAAAGGTGGAGGTACCTCGTGGGGTTGATAGAAGGAATCTCATGAAGATATTTTCCTCTTTTTGTATGGAGCCAATGTTTGTGTGCCCCCAGATCCCTGCGCCATATAATGCGATGGATTGGCACTTTGCGGCATAGATCTGTAGCAGTTCCACTGGGGATCTTTTTCCGAGTTTATTTGAAAATTTCATCAGTGCCAATATAGCTCGTTTAAAAAGATGTCTCCTTGCCTCTACCGCCACTTTCCAGTTTAGGGCATCATCTATCATGATGCCTAAGTAGGGGTATTGTGAGGTTTTTTCGATTTTTTGATCTTTCAGAAAGATGGACTTTACAGGTTTTCTTGTTCCACCGACTACCATCACAAAAGTTTTTTTGGCATTTATGTGCAAGTCCAAAGCGGCCATAAAATCTGCATATTTGGATAATGATTTCTGCAGTTCATTCGGGGTTCGAGCTAAAATGACTGCATCGTCCGCGTAGAGCAGTGCGGGGATCAGGCGTGCTTTTACTCTTGGGAGGTCTCTCCCCCCTCTCAGCATAGACTCTTCAAGACCGTTAGTATAGAGTGAGAAGAGAAAGGGGGCCAAGACGCAGCCTTGCCTCACTCCCCGCTCTACCCTAAATGGTGCTGTTAGTTCTCCTCTTGTCCCATACCTCACTCTCGCCGTGGCTTCACTGTAAAGCTCCCTTAGGAAGTCCAAAAGGGGAGGATCTACCCCCATTTCGCTCAGTAGCGACCAGAGCTTGGAATGTGAGACACAGTCAAATGCGGAGGACAAATCCACATATGTCATATAGATGGTACCTGTTTTGGCGTGGATGTATTTAGCTGTTAATAGACTAAGGTTTAGTGCTTGTTCGATGGTACCAAAGCCCTCCCTGAAGCCGAACTGTAGGTCCGATAAGATGTTTTTGTCTGAAGCCCACTGTTGCAGCTTTCCAAGGAGGACTCTGCCAACCACTTTGCCCAGGGAGTCAAGAAGCGAGATTGGACGGTAGCACTTGACATCTTGTCGATCCCCCTTCTTGAAAATTGGGACCATTATAGATGATGACCACGAATCTAACAACCCGAGTTTCATTGTTGCTGTACAAACTCTCGTGATTATTGGAGCCCAAAGGACGGGGAGAAATTTGAAAAGGTCAACTGGGACCCCATCGGGGCCAGGGGCTTTCCCAGACTTACTTGAGGATAGTGCCATTTCGAAGTCCTGTAGATCGAGTTCCAGAGAAATAGGGAAGACGACTGGATTGTTATTAAAGTGATGCGATTCGCTATTGGGTGTCTGTTGGAAAATTTTCGAAAAATGGTTCACCCATGTTGACTCATCAATAGCCACATCTAGTTTTGGACCGCTGGAATCCGTTAACAAAGGAGATTTAACTATTTTCCAGAAAGCCTGGCTGTCTTTCAAGAGAGCACTCTCGTGCAAGGCCTTCCACAGAGATATTTTTAGTTCTTTTTTCCTTGTTTTCCTAGCAGTGTTGTATTCCCGTCGAAGGTCTTGGATCTTTGTTTTGTCTCTAATTGATTCACCAAGAGCTTTCCTCAATTTGGTCTGAGCTTTAGTGCAGTCTCGGTTAAACCAACCCGTGTGGTTTTTCTTATTTTGGTTAGAGGTTCTGGTTCATAAGGTTTTGACCCGGTCTATTATAACATTAAAATTTTCCAGGATTTGGTTTGGTTCCGCATGAGGGTCAAGGCAGATCAATAAGTTGTTATATGCAGAAGTAACTAGCCTTTTTGTAAGAGCATTGGGATCTACTTTATCCCATCTAATTGTAAAACCGTTACTTTTACCCAGTTCGATCCTGTTCTGTGTTAGCGTGTTAGCTATGTTTGCCATCAAAGATTTTGGTTGATGTGTTTGGAGAAGTAAACTTAATGCACAGTGATCGCTGAGATGATTTTCCAGGATTTTGAAAGTACTGATTTGAGCTTTCATGCCTTCTGTAGCTATTACGTAGTCTACAGTAGTCTCATGTCCTCTTCCTCTGTACGTAGATTCTAATTTATTGGTTGACTGTTGGACGGGATTTATTATTTGCAAGTCCAGATCAGAAAGTATTTTATTCATCACTGGCCCCACTGCTGAGTGGATAAAATGGGTTAGAGGATTGCCATGCTCGTCAACCATTCCACATGTACCGATGTTGGGGCAAGGATGTAGGTTGAAGTCACCACCCCATATTACGTAGGCATTAGCCGTTTTCTGTTTGATATGAGAGTGTTCAGTTATTTTGTCTTGAATTAGAGATAGGACACTCACAAAGTTATCAGCATCCATATTATTGTATATATTTATTATTGTAATAAAAAGTTTTTTTCCTATGGTAAGAGTGAGAATCTGAAAGTTCAAAAAGAGGTCTACCTTGAAAATCTTTGTGTCGGCAATTGTGTTGGCCATGTATATTACTAAACCCCCTTTGGGTCTTCCTGAGGTACTGGGGAGGGCGGAGGATATGAATGTCCTGTACCCCACAAGATGAAGGGGTGTCGTGGCCCAGGTCTCTTGTAGGCAAATGATTTGATTGTCCTTCAAGAATGCGGCTGCCGAGCCGTCCTCGATCTTGTTTCGGAGACCGGCCACATTCCAGAAGATCACAGAAAGCTGGGTAGGTGCATATTCTAATACATCATTAGTTGTTTGTGATGGAAGTGGAGTAGAAGAGGGAGGTGCCAGGGTTATTAATGAGGGCTCTGGGGAAATTATTGGTCAATCGACCATTTCCAGGCCGCTGAACCTGTTCGTGGTCGGGATGCTTAGCCAATGTTGCCCATTATTGGCGTCTCCATAGTTAGGTCCGTAAGATTGGTGGGATGGTCTCTCCCACTGCTCCCAGTTTCTGAATCTGTTTTGTGGGCCCACGACCTGCCATGGTGCTTCTCTCTGATGGTAATTCTGATAAGGTGGGCACCAGGAATTGGTAGAGTCACTGAATCGCATTGATAAGTTTGGGCCGGCAATATCCAACTCCCATGGCTGCGGGATTGGTTTCCTCCAGATGTTGTTGGTGTTACGTGTAAAGTTGTTATTATTATACCTCTTTGGGTAGAAATAGGACAAGGGTCTTGTTACAATCCCCCCTAAGGAGTTGTTATATTCCCCGGAACAGATATATTCAGCTATACTGGGATCCTCAAACGTAATTACTATGCAGTCTCCCCGGATGGATTTTTTCTTATAACCTACCCACGGGGCCCGGGATACTGATGCTATTTTGCTTTTCCAGTGTGGCGGGACGGGGCGATTTGTATTCAGCCAATACTGGACTTTGTTCTTTAATGACCAGTTGGGTTCCGACCCCTCGCCTGTAAGTTCGGGGACCCCCGTCATAACTACCACATACGGGGAAGCCTCAGGTGGCAAATGTAAGGTAGGGGTTTGTTCGCTTGTCCCTCTCGGGGCACCTTTTGTTTGTGGTGGCTTTGTGTTTGTTACAAGAGGAGTTTTAGGGGCAGGTGTTTTTACAGTTGGGGTATTTACTGTTGGTGTTGATTGGGAACTGGCTTGTGGGGGAATGGCTTGGGACGTGGAAATTGACTTTTGTGCAGTGGGAAGATTTATTGGAAGGGTTATTGTGGTTTGTCTTTTAGACTGCGGGGGAGGTAGATTTGCAGGTTTCTTAAGTATAGGGGAAGTAGTTGGTGGATTTGAAGGTAGTTTAGTGTGGTGGGGTTGTGGGGATATAGATTTGAGAGAGCCAGTAATTTTTGTTAGCTGACATTCTATATTACTGAGTCTAGATTCTAACGGACGAATGTAGGAATTTAAGAGGGAGGCTATCTCTTTAATTAGTCTTGCTGAATCTCTTTGTCTTCCTGAGTGTTGTGGGCTTGGAGGGTCTGGAATTAAAGATTCTCGAAGGTCATGTGGTAAGTGATGAATTGTTACCACGTTATTAGTTGAGGGAGTAGTGTGATTGGGTAGCAGTGAAGGAATTGTGTCACTTACCAAAATTGGGTGCTCAATTACTACGGAATTTGCAGTGTGTACTGGCTTTTTCTTTGAATTCCGTTTCTTTATGGCTCCCTCCCGTCTCCCTCTTATTTGCCTTGTTTCTTCAGGTGTAGGATCAGGAAAGATATCCGGGGTTTTTTCAAGGTCACTTTCTGTGAAGGTTACAGATAATTTGGATGCTGAAAGGTCAACATTATTTGGGAGTCTAAGTCTATTTGTAGTCACCCCCGTTAGAATTGTGGCTAGCTGTGCTTCAGGAGTTTTTGCAGTTGCAAGTGGTCCCATTGAGGATCGGCGTGCAATTGCAAGGTCAGTAGAAACTCTACCCTCGATTAAACTTATACTCTGGTCAATAAATGAATTCGCTTTGGCCAAGAAGTCATCCATTGGACCTAGTAAAATTTCTCCTATTCCGTTTTTCTTAGATTTTTTCTGCTTGGAGGCTCTCGTGTTCATTTTGCAACGAATGTTCACCTTAGAAGGTTACTATATTGCCTGACCGGTTGTGAAAAAAGATCAAGAAGATAATGGACACCTGTGTAGGGTTGATCAAAGTGTAGTTTTTAGGGGGGTGGGCCGGACCGGACTCTCCCGTTCTCGAACGGCCTCAAACGGCCCGCTCTTTGCCCGGTCTTCGCCCTAGGCTGCGACCCGCGCGCGTCCCGCGAGGCGCGTTCCAGGGGTCGAGTTAAGTGGTGTGACCAATTGTGGAGGCGTGGTACTGGGAGGGGGCGCGGCTCACGCGGGAAGAGGACCAGCTGGGGATGGTGTATGCTGGTCCTCGCAGTCCCGGGGCCAGCGCCTCACCCTCCTCTGCGGCCACGAGGTGTCTTCAAATGTCCCAGCCAGTCCAGCAGTAATGCGAGGGGTTGATCAGCGACTCCAGTTGCGCTGACAGTACAAACAGGGAAACAGAGCCGGGCAGTCAATTTACGAGTGGCACCCGCGAAGCGGGTGCCGCGATAAGTTAGCGGGCTTGGCTGGAGGCGTGGCACTGGGAGGGGGCGCGGCTCACGCGGGAAGAGGACCAGCTGGGGATGGTGTATGCTGGTCCTCGCAGTCCCGGGGCCGGCGCCTCACCCTCCTCTGCGGCCACGAGGTGTCTTCAAATGTCCCAGCCAGTCCAGCAGTAATGCGAGGGGTTGATCAGCGACTCCAGTCGCGCTGACAGTACAAACAGGGAAACAGAGCCGGGCAGTCAATTTACGAGTGGCACCCGCGAAGCGGGTGCCGCGAGAAGTTAGCGGGCTTGGCTGGAGGCGTGGCACTGGGAGGGGGCGCGGCTCACGCGGGAAGAGGACCAGCTGGGGATGGTGTATGCTGGTCCTCGCAGTCCCGGGGCCGGCGCCTCACCCTCCTCTGCGGCCACGAGGTGTCTTCAAATGTCCCAGCCAGTCCAGCAGTAATGCGAGGGGTTGATCAGCGACTCCAGTCGCGCTGACAGTACAAACAGGGAAACAGAGCCGGGCAGTCAATTTACGAGTGGCACCCGCGAAGCGGGTGCCGCGAGAAGTTAGCGGGCTTGGCTGGAGGCGTGGCACTGGGAGGGGGCGCGGCTCACGCGGGAAGAGGACCAGCTGGGGATGGTGTATGCTGGTCCTCGCAGTCCCGGGGCCGGCGCCTCACCCTCCTCTGCGGCCACGAGGTGTCTTCAAATGTCCCAGCCAGTCCAGCAGTAATGCGAGGAGTTGATCAGCGACTCCAGTCGCGCTGACAGTACAAACAGGGAAACAGAGCCGGGCAGTCAATTTACGAGTGGCACCCGCGAAGCGGGTGCCGCGAGAAGTTAGCGGGCTTGGCTGGAGGCGTGGCACTGGGAGGGGGCGCGGCTCACGCGGGAAGAGGACCAGCTGGGGATGGTGTATGCTGGTCCTCGCAGTCCCGGGGCCGGCGCCTCACCCTCCTCTGCGGCCACGAGGTGTCTTCAAATGTCCCAGCCAGTCCAGCAGTAATGCGAGGGGTTGATCAGCGACTCCAGTCGCGCTGACAGTACAAACAGGGAAACAGAGCCGGGCAGTCAATTTACGAGTGGCACCCGCGAAGCGGGTGCCGCGATAAGTTAGCGGGCTTGGCTGGAGGCGTGGCACTGGGAGGGGGCGCAGCTCACGCGGGAAGAGGACCAGCTGGGGATGGTGTATGCTGGTCCTCGCAGTCCCGGGGCCGGCGCCTCACCCTCCTCTGCGGCCACGAGGTGTCTTCAAATGTCCCAGCCAGTCCAGCAGTAATGCGAGGGGTTGATCAGCGACTCCAGTCGCGCTGACAGTACAAACAGGGAAACAGAGCCGGGCAGTCAATTTACGAGTGGCACCCGCGAAGCGGGTGCCGCGAGAAGTTAGCGGGCTTGGCTGGAGGCGTGGCACTGGGAGGGGGCGCGGCTCACGCGGGAAGAGGACCAGCTGGGGATGGTGTATGCTGGTCCTCGCAGTCCCGGGGCCGGCGCCTCACCCTCCTCTGCAGCCACGAGGTGTCTTCAAATGTCCCAGCCAGTCCAGCAGTAATGCGAGGGGTTGATCAGCGACTCCAGTCGCGCTGACAGTACAAACAGGGAAACAGAGCCGGGCAGTCAATTTACGAGTGGCACCCGCGAAGCGGGTGCCGCGAGAAGTTAGCGGGCTTGGCTGGAGGCGTGGCACTGGGAGGGGGCGCGGCTCACGCGGGAAGAGGACCAGCTGGGGATGGTGTATGCTGGTCCTCGCAGTCCCGGGGCCGGCGCCTCACCCTCCTCTGCGGCCACGAGGTGTCTTCAAATGTCCCAGCCAGTCCAGCAGTAATGCGAGGAGTTGATCAGCGACTCCAGTCGCGCTGACAGTACAAACAGGGAAACAGAGCCGGGCAGTCAATTTACGATTGGCACCCGCGAAGCGGGTGCCGCGAGAAGTTAGCGGGCTTGGCTGGAGGCGTGGCACTGGGAGGGGGCGCGGCTCACGCGGGAAGAGGACCAGCTGGGGATGGTGTATGCTGGTCCTCGCAGTCCCGGGGCCGGCGCCTCACCCTCCTCTGCGGCCACGAGGTGTCTTCAAATGTCCCAGCCAGTCCAGCAGTAATGCGAGGAGTTGATCAGCGACTCCAGTCGCGCTGACAGTACAAACAGGGAAACAGAGCCGGGCAGTCAATTTACGATTGGCACCCGCGAAGCGGGTGCCGCGAGAAGTTAGCGGGCTTGGCTGGAGGCGTGGCACTGGGAGGGGGCGCGGCTCACGCGGGAAGAGGACCAGCTGGGGATGGTGTATGCTGGTCCTCGCAGTCCCGGGGCCGGCGCCTCACCCTCCTCTGCGGCCACGAGGTGTCTTCAAATGTCCCAGCCAGTCCAGCAGTAATGCGAGGGGTTGATCAGCGACTCCAGTCGCGCTGACAGTACAAACAGGGAAACAGAGCCGGGCAGTCAATTTACGAGTGGCCAAGTGACCAGTATATACCTCTTCCTAGCTTTGGCCACATTCTTTTAAATGCTAAAACAAATCTTTATTTTTAGATTGTTTTCTCAAAATAATATCATATTTGCCTGTTTATTATTATTCAGTCAATATTTCTTAACATTATGCTTTTGTTCTCACTTTATTGAATTTGAGCACATTAACTATTTGGCAGTTGGTGACAATCATGTGTTCTGTTGGTTGAGTTTTAATTAAAGCATTGTGAACTCAAAAAGAGTGATTTATACTAAATAACATTGGCTTTTTACAATAAATAACTTCTAGGAATTACTGATTTTTCATGGGCAAATGTCTGACTGGGCAGAAAAGAGTACATTTGTTGTCCACCAATTAACAAAGGGCCATTTCATGATATCTGCACACAGGTGCACAACAGAGATATTCCCTTGTTGTCACCATTATTGTATTGTGTACAGGCATACCCAAGATAGTGCATTTGCAGCAGACAGCACTGTTCAAACACACCAAAGGGCATATTTTCAACCCCCTATCACCACCGCAACATCACTTTTCAGGACTTTGTAGTGGTAATAGGGGTTTTACCTTATTTACAAGGCAGCGCAAAGCCACTTATTTGAGGCTTGTAAATAAGGCACCCTGTTGCTATAATAGGCATGGAAGGGGAGGGCAATGAATGTTGCGGTGTGCATTCCACCGCAACACCCATTGATTTTGACACTGTCCCATATTTACTAGGGCAGTGCCGAAATTGTTTCTCCTTGTTTTTGCTTATCTGTGAGTGCTGCGTTGTGCAGCACACATAGAAACAGCAAAAGGTAATTGATTGTTTATGTGCAGGAAGGTGGCCCTTCCTGCACATAAAAAATCTTCCCCTCAACGCAGACATCCTTCCACTATGGTACAAGGGTGCCTGTGTTGGCGCTAGGATGCTAAATGTAACGCCAGCACCGGGGGGAATCACACGGTTGTACCATATTGTTGTAAATATGGTGCAGTCCTGCATTTGAAAAGTGGCAGAGTGCAGCGTTAAGCCAGGAATGCTAACACCCCACTCCATCCCTTCCTAGTAAATATGCCCCTCCGAGGCATGGTGAGCCTCCCGCCCCCAGATTGTTTAAGGGCTCTATTGCCACTTTAGTTTTGAGTGATAGCCTAATGCATTCTCGGTGTAATTGTCTTGCTGTGCTTCCATTCAACTAACCTGGAATCAATGGTTTTTAGGTTAAATGTTGAGGACTAGACAGTGTCCAGAATGACCAGGTGCGAGGTGGTCACCCTACTTAGAAGAGGTCAGTGTTTAGTGTTCGCATCTTTGGCATCCAGAGCTCCAAAAGTAGCTCTCAGAATGTTGTTCTTCTAATAAATATGTATGGTTGATAAACATTTGTTGGTAATTTTCCTCTTTAGAGTCCTTTTCCAAAGTTTTCCTCAAATAAAGATTGCAGTATTAGTCTCATTAGCTATCACCATTTTCTTCATGTGTATCCTTCTTTATTGGCATTGTCAGAAGCACTAAAATCATCTATCTACAATCATACAATTGTTTTGATTTTCTAAACAGATTTTTGATTGCTACACGTAGATCTTGTGTTCTGATACCATAAACAAGAGGGTGTAGAGCCGGCGAGCTCAGGTAGCGGAGCATAGAAAGTAGGATATGAGCATATCGTGGAATAAACGCTTTCATCCTGATTGAAATTGCTGCTAAAATCATAAAGCAGTAAACAACGCCTGTCACAAGCAGGTGGGAGCTGCAAGTGCTGAAGGCTTTAAGTGCTGACTCAGCAGAAGCCAGCCTTAGTACAGCCCGGATGATCATGGTGTAGGAGAAGACAAGGCCTAGTGTAAGAATGCCTCCCATAACACTGAGGACAGCTAAGGCGTAAACATAGTAGAGACTAGTGTTCCCACATGCAATGTCTACTAAGTCTAGGAATTCACAAAAACAGTGTTGCACAGTGTTTCTCACACAGAATTGCAGCTTTGCAACCAGGAAAGGAAAGGACAAGAAGAGCGTGAAGTTAAATAATAGTGCCAACACTATTGCTTGGGCTGCCAGTTTCTTGCTTATAATAGACGCATAATGTAAAGGTCTACAGATGGCAATATAACGATCATGAGCCAGGAACAGGAGAAGTGCTGCCTCCATCCCCTGGCTAAAGTACACCAGGTAAGTTTGAGTGAAGCATCCAGCCACACTAATGGTCTTCTGATTAAACCAGAGGATGATCAGGGCTCTAGGTGAAATTGATAAACTGAGAAGCAGATCAACCAGGAAGAGTGCACACAGAAAGAAATACTGTGGATGGTGAAGTTGTGGTGATAAGTAGATTGTTGTTACAACTGTGATGTTGGCAGGCACAGTCAGCAAAAGGAGAAGAGTAAGAGGGACCGAAAGCAAGAGTTGCCAGTTCTGAAGCCCGGGAAAGCAGATCAGCTCAAATTCAGATGTAATAGTGACAGTGCTATTTGTGGCACCCATGCCAAAGGATCTCAATACTCTACCTTAGAAAAAAATGGAGATGTGAAAATAAAGGACAATACACCAGTAGACACATACAAATGAGCAGCACAACTGATCTATCTTAACAATGGAACCTAGAGTAACTGATAGTATGTGTTGAACCTATGTATGCATTTTTTAGTGAATTAGCACAGAATGTACTGTATACGTTTAGGGTTACTTCTTAATTATGTAGTTAGCATTTTTAAATACCTGTACAAATTACCTATGTTGAAATGAAAACATGCATTTTATTAATTACTACATTTAAGGCATAGTTTGCGAAATAATTGACAAAATAAACATACATTAAAAATGGACCTATACCAATCATTTCAATTTGCTGAATTCCCAATAATTTGATTAGTATTTATTTACATACCTTTCAGGTGTGAGTATGCTACCTTACACATATGTCATCTACCATCTGTAGGCTTCTTGACTGATTTGTCTATTGTTTAATATTTATATTACTAACAACTATAACAGATGAGGAAACGTAAAAAGATGTATATTTTGTTTTTGGCAAACTTTAATGATTGATACGATAACTATATTGAGCAGTCAGGTGATAGATTATGACACCCACTAATGGATTAGGAAACAGTTGAATGACTATAATGGGCCAACTACTACAATAGTCAAAGTCCATAGGATCTAAGGGGTCTTGAACATGAATATGCAAGAAATGATGACTTCTTACTTTAGCTGGAAACCACATTGAGAGGTCAAAATTGTTAAGACATTATGGTTTACTGGGTTACATCTGGTTGATGGGCAGCATTTCAATCTGATACATCAGAAGAGGTTTTGGAGGAGATAGAGCATCCCACTTGTTCTAAGTGTTCATTAATTCAGGGTCACAGGGTCTATGGGAGCCCTCCTACCATCCTTTACCTTTACGGATAAGGCCCCATGTCATCTTTCCACCCAAAGAAAGTAAAGCCTAAATTTGACTTGAACATCAATACCTCACCTTATGACAAGGATATTGACGAGTTTTCATATTAACATGGGCAACACATTTCTTAATCCAGTCCTCTTGGTTCGCTATTATAACGCAAAGCATGCAGAGAATCACTACCGCAATGGCTGAGATAGTAATAAGACACCAGGGTCAAGACATCATTTTATTTGCCATTCACACACATGAACGACCCTTCCTTATTCAATTCAATATCACATTTGAATTGACTGCTATATATTGAGTGTCATGGCTCCTATTCCCTCCATGTTCTTGGATTCAGTCTGGTGGCCCTGGTTTTGGGATTACAAGGGGGCCATCTATCCAGCATGTGCACCCCAGCACCCAGCAACACAAAGCCCAAAATGCCTGGACCCTCCACTGAGCCTCACTCCAGATATAGCACCAGCAACTCTCAACTAGGAAAACCTCATACATGTCTAAGAAAAAACCTCTGCGTTTCATGGGAACTTGAGTTCTTGTGAGATTTATGGCCATGTTTGGCATAGTTTTCAAGATAAGCTGCACTCAAACCCTTAAGTCCCACTTGCCTTTGATGATTCTGATCGGTGAGGATTGGGTCCTGCGTACTCCCTTAGTGAGCTGCTCCACATTGCCAATCTCATCTGGCCACACCATCAGTCTACTCAGCTGGATATGGGTTTTCTAACTATAAGAAAAATAACAGTATTAGCACAGAGCAATCTGTATGGCACAGATGTGTCCCAGATAAGCTTAACATATCTGTTTGCACTGCATCCCCACAAGCTTCTTCAGATCAACAATCTTCTCTAAACGCCACACCTAGAAAAAAAAGCATAAAATCATTGAGCTCTTGAACTTAAGCATCAAAGACCTGTGAACTACTCACCACTGCCAACCTTATATATGTAGATTTCCAGTTGCATTCTGTTAATGCTAATATAACCAGAGATGCTCTCCTCAATTCTCCGGAGCAGCCCCCAGAATGTGTAACTCACTCCTTCCAAAAATTAGGAAAATTCCAATCTCGGCATCATTCAAGAGGGAAGCAAAGATCTTCCTAATGAGCACGTTTCTGCCTTAGGCAAGACCGTTCACCATCAGCATCGTGATTAACTTTTAGCATTTTTTACCCATTTCCATTTGTGTAGGGAACTACTACATAGACCTCTGCCACCCATGCAATGTAAGAATATAGACCTGCTTGCATTGCTAGTGTAGTGTTTTATCTAGGAACCTGAATCGATATTCCAATTTATGCCCTTGTCCAGTTATAATCAATAATGTCAATACAACGGCATAATAATCATATCCATAATTCAGTCGTAGCACATGCTGTCACATTAACCACTTGGCTGCTAAGGCTTTTCCCCTCCTGTACTGACATTTATTGAATCCCATTATACATGACGAGTTCACCTTGTCATGAGCACAGCTCCAGTGTGCCTCATGGCGAGCTCACCTTGTCATGAGCATGCAAGAGGTAAAGCAAGGCTACTTCTCCGGCCCCCTAGTAAGCACACCGAGTGCTCTAAACAAAACCAAGCATCCAGCAACTTGGGAAATCCCCCTTGCTTTTGTTTTGATTTCATCCTAGAACTCCTGTAAAGCACTGTAAGAACGGCCAGTTCTTAGTGACATCTTTATTGACGTCTTATGTCCAACCTTACGTCAAACCCAGGCACCTTTCAGGTGTAAATATACCAACGTTGCCTTAAGCAAACACACGGTTGTGATTCTGGAGCAGAGCAGCTATCTACTTGCCCGAGAGCCCAGCTGATGCGAGAGCCCACAGCCGCTGCCCCTCCTCTTTGACGCACTGAGAGAGATGCTGTCTTTTCTCCTGCCGAGAAATCCAGCTCCGGTGTTTCCAGGTACCTTCGCGGGTTAATGGGATATCGAGTCCTGAGAAAGAGATATAAGACCTCCTGCTTTCTATTACCCAGGTAGGGAATTGACTAAACCCTTACAGAGAATTCTTGAGTCAGATTCTTGGCAAAACAAACTTTACTTAAACTGCTACTTACTTACTCCTTCCCATGTATTAGGCTTAGGTCAGGTACACCGGGGTAGGCGTATTTAGAAGCACCAGTTGAGTATGATTAGTCAATGTATATATGTCTGTATATATTTTATCTATTTTAAAGTATCATATGGCTAAGAAACCATATCAATGCTTTTACAGTATTATTTTATAATCCTCCTTTTATTGTACGCACTTTACTTTACCATGAGTATTACAATCATGGCAATTAATTTCTCTTGTATTAGGAAGAAGACTGCTCAATAAATAACACCTTGTATTGAAAACGCCCGTCTCTCTTTTCTCTGCATTCTGGTGAAACTAAGTACGCACATTTGACTGAGTGAAATAGCTGTCTATTGTTTTCACACGACTCTAGAGATACACTCTTATTCAGGGAGAGCAAAGTTGTCATGTTTTATGGTTGTCAGAAGCTAATCCCTTCTTGTCTATCCAGGGAGGTTAAACTCCTCCTCGTTTATTCGAGAAAGTTTCTAGTGACCTCTGAGCTAGCTGGCAAACCTTAAGTCTAATATAGTCAGTAGAGACCTAGATAACCTCAGTCCTATGTCTACACTGCTGAATATATTATTCCAATGCGCAGAGCCTATTGGGAATATAGGAACTACACTACATGGCGCCCAATGTTTGGTAAGGCGATAAATCTAACGCAAGACGTTAGAGTAACTCAGTCGTGCTTTTTCACACAGACCCTTTTTCCCGTAAATACTCCAAAAGACGTCTGGAGTGGGTAAAAGGTTAAAATCCGCCGGAACTTAGTAGGAAGAGATTTCTATGTATAGTTTTTGGTTTGGTCAACGTTGAAGGATACAGTGTTCCAAAAATATTGTGCACCTAATCTTTGTTTCCTTGAAACTTGATCTGCAACAAAAACCTTTCTGTCAGTAAAAATGTCAGAAAATGAAGAAGAGAGGGAGGCAGCTAGAATAGCAGCTCAACTCCTAGAGGATGACACAAGTCTCCTACAGAATGACCCGAATGCAATACTCATTCCGGTCAACATAAGAAAAACTATAACTCTTAAACTTATAGAAAATGGACTAACATCAAGAGATGGTACAGTCATATTCGTAATTGAGGCACATGAATATTGGCAGACAGAGGTATTCTATTCATGGATAAACTTTCCAGCAGCAAACGCTGTCACACACGAATTCCACTATTACAAAATAGAGGAACCTCCGGATGAATACACTCCTTTCGAGGAGGTGGAAATCCCATTAAAATACCAAGAGCACCTGCTCTGGTTTAAAGGCGCCCTAAAACATAATAATCACATCACCAGGTTCGGTCCACTAGGTAGACCAGGAGCAACGTGGCCAGTTCTAGCCAGCTACACACCACATCCCGACATTGAAAAAATGTCAAGTGAAGAAATCTTAATTAAAATAAAAGAATTAACAAAGGCATATAGAGAGTTGGTTCAATTGGCAACTGAGGATATAACATTCCTCCTGAAATTGAAAGAGACAGATATAACAGAACAACCTTTAGAACTTGCCAGAATCATAGAAAAATCCTATGAAGAACTAGAAAGAGATAGTTTGGGTGGGAAACCAGTAAAACCCCAACTAACTGAAAATTCTGAAAAAATATTCATTAAAAATAATCTAAACACTCCAAAAAAGAGCTGGGATGGAAATAAACAATCCACTCCCAAAGAAAAAAGATTCCAGTCCAGAGGAAGGTCTCCTCGGCGGAGAGAAAGATCTCCGGACCAAGGACACAAGTCTCCCCAGAGGGTGCCCTCTGAGAAAATATACAACCTTAGAAATAAGGATAATCTAAAGAAACCTGATAGATATCAAGATATTGATACAAGTCCCTCTCAATCTTTTCAGACTTCCTCGCAGAAATCGGAAAGAAGAGGACGGTCAGAACAAAGGGAAGAGCACGTCAAGTCCAAAGACAAAGAACCTGCTCATCAAAGTAAAAAATTAAAATTTCCAAGAAAGAAGGTAGCCAGCATTAAAATAATCAAACATGCCGAGGATACTGTGGACACAGCTGAAAAATGGAGAGTGGGCCCAGACAGTGCTAGACAGCGCAGCAGAAGTGACCATAGCTCGCAAGATCCTGATGAATCATCTGGAGACAGTGGACACGAATGAATACATTCAAGTGGAAACTGCAGACAGCAGAGTTAGCAAACCTCATAAAATATACGAGATAACATTACGTATAGAGGGAGATAAGACTAGGAAAGTAAGGGGTCTATTTTGGGATAACCTTTCCAAAGGCTATGACATCCTTTTAGCTGAAAAGGACTGGCCACCAAAGTTTGTCAGGGAGTGCCCTCATGGCGAAGAAATGATTATGCCTGCCTTCTCAAATCACATTCCATTTCACAAAAAATATACACTTGCAAGAAAGTGGGCAGTAGCCCAAGCTCCTGCATTATATAAAAATCATGTAGGATGGGATGAGGACTCTCCTCCTCACAAAATCCAATTAAAATGTCAACCAACTGCACAAAGGCAGTACCCAATTAAGCAAGAAGCTAAAAAACTGTTCACGGAGATCTTAGATCAACTTGAATACCAGGGGGTGATTGAAACCTGCACCTCACAAATGAACAATCCTTTGTTTCCTGTCTCCAAGCCAGACGATTCATATCACCTGGTTTTGGACTACAGACACCTTAACTCATGTTGCAAGACATTTGCAGTACAAAACTCACACAGTGCAGCACTAATAACATCGTGCGCAAAGAATACAGAACAACATTAGACATCTCTAATGGATTCTTTTGTTAAAACATTGCACCTGAAAGCAGGTATTTGACCGTTTTCTCAATAATGGGCTCGCAGAAAATTTCTGTCGACTCCCACAGGGGTTCAAGAACAGCCCAGGATTATTCTCAGCAAGGGTAACAGAGTTACTACAAATGTATGATGATGAGGCATTATCTTATGTCGATGACATCTATCTGACAGATGATGACTTGAATACTCACTTGAAAAGAGTGAACACCATAATACTTGGGTTCGCAGCAGAGGGTTACAAATTCAACTTTAAAAAGTCACGAATTGCCAATCTGACTGTCCTGTTTTTAGGACATGAATTATCAAGTGAAGGCAAAAGCCTAGCAGACAATTTCTTAGAGAAGTGTGCTATACTCCAAGCACCAAAAACGCTGAGGAACTTACAATCAATACTAGGTTAAACCTCTCTATGAATTAATAAAACCTGATTTTAAACCAATCAATTGGCTCAAAAACACACAGAAATTTTGAGATCATTGCAAACAGACATGTTAGCAAAAACAAAATTGCAAACTCGTGATAACACACGCAACCTTGTAATCCGAGTCATCCCAGGAAGATGCGGATTCACGTACCTGACCTCTAATGAGGGAGAAAAGGTACCAATAGCATACAAATCACATTTGTACACAAAAGCTGAAATAAAATTTAGTTCAACGGAAAAAAATCTAACTGCGGTTCAGACTGCTGTAGCAACAGAAAGAACTCTAGCACAAGGTAAACAAATAATAATCGTTACACCAGTACCAGCCCTAGAAGCGGTAACAAAGGCAAGCATTCCGAATGCTAAAGCGCTACATCTGAGATGGATCCAATGGGTTAATTCTCTTGTTGCAACAGACGTAGTTTACGAACTTGATCCTAATTTGAAAACACAAGAATTTCTACAATATGAATATGAATGTCCTCTGCCGACCGAAATCCTGCCTCTAGAACACTACGGCTGTATAATATATACAGACGGATCAGCACAACCCGCAGTTGGGGGTAAGCAGGCTTACAGTGCTGCGTGCGCGATTGTTAAAGGTCGTTAGCACGAAGGAAAATTTAGACCACTTGTCACTAAAACACAATCTCTAGGAGATTGTACAGCTCAGAGAGCTGAACTACTAGCATTTAAGATGGCGCTTGAAAATACCGATCGCGAATTTCCCACACTAATAGTGTGCGATTCATATTACTGCGTCCAGTCTTATAATGAATACTTGCAGAACTGGGTTCAAAACGGTTTCAAAGATGCAAAAGGTGGCACAATCAAGCATAAAACGCTTTGGGAATAAGTAGTTCTTTTACAGAAAGAACTACAAAAGACTCACGTGATCCATACACTGAGTCATCAACGTGATAGCGTTCACGTTGCGGGGAATTCATTGGCTGATGAGGCCGCGAAGGCAGCTGTGCAAACGGCTTCCGTAGCTGCTATCACCTGGTCAAAAACAAAAATAGACAGGGATATATTGCAAGCTGTCAGTGCTACGGTAAAAGATGATATAATACCACTCCCGAAAGGCTTTCCAGTAAAGTACTCATACATAACTGACGCAAATATTGTTCCATTTGCTTGAATCCCTGGAGTGGGGATAGGGCAATTCCAAACATGGAACACAGGTTAGGACTAATTACAGCGGCACACGAAGGGCTTGCTTCTGCACACGATGGCGTTTCCGCCACAGTATTGTTATTAAAACAGAGATATTGGTGGCCATGCATGAGAAAACAAACTAGGAAGTATGTTCTAGAATGTGAAATATGCCAAAGAATGAAAGTATCAACAGTGAAACGACCAGAACAGACGCCCCTTCTAATCTCAGATAAACCCTTAGCATGTGTTTACCTGGACCACTGTGGTCCCTTACAAAGGGATGGCAACTATAAATATATCATGGTCGCAGTGGATTCCTGCACGAGATTCATTTGGATGTGGCCCCAGCGCTCGGCTCACGCCAGAACTGTTCTAAAAGATTTGCGAGTCTATATCGGCACATACGCAATTGGCATGCTACATTCTGACCAGGGTCCTGCTTTTAGCTCTCGAGCTTATAAGGAGGCCATGACCAGCATGGGCATTGCA
Organism: Lissotriton helveticus; assembly: GCF_964261635.1. Taxonomy (NCBI): domain Eukaryota; kingdom Metazoa; phylum Chordata; class Amphibia; order Caudata; family Salamandridae; genus Lissotriton; species Lissotriton helveticus. Next base: position 1,641,464,861 of record NC_136069.1, on the reverse strand, counting down.
TTGCGGTACTCTTGTCCCTTCCATCCTGAGGGAAATGGGATTGTGGAAAGAAAAAACCGAGACATAAAGCAATCTATAACGGCAAGGGTATTAGGTACGGGTACTGGGTGGGTCCAACATTTAACAAGTGTCCAACGTAGTCTTAACAATCTGCCAAGAAATTCTCTAAAAGGTTTCAGTCCGTATGAACTGTTGTTCGGGACTAGAATGCACATTCAGGACCTCGATAGTCAGACTTCAGTGGTAGAAGAAAAATGCTTTGATATCAAAGATCGTTTAGCTATTTTACAGGACTTAAATTAAACAAGAAAAGACCTGAGCAACGTAAAGCAAAAACAGCAGCCAACAGCCACTGAAGAGAAACCACCTGTCCCAGCAAGGCCTGTCTGGATTCCAAAGATTGGGGATCTGGTCAGAGAGAAGATCGCGGTGAAGAAGGAATTTGGGCCTTCTTACAGGAAAGCAGTACCTGTCTTAGCGGTCAATGGAACAAGATCAGTTGTACTACCGCCCCTTGCTGGTAAAAAGGAGAACCGAGTTGTATCCATCGACCTGGTAAAACCACAATCATGTGGCCGATAATAAGTAGTAGGCCCAGTGGACTCCCAAAAAATAGCAGATCACCAAAGTTTGCTACAATACAAGAGGTTCAAGCTGAGAGACTAATCACATTTGATAAACCTGCAGTGATTAAAAAAGGACTATGCCATAATGCCATGGAACTTGTGCCTCTTGAAACCCAAATTGCAAGCGTTCATCAAGAAACACCTGTCTACAACGATGTAGCCACAGACTATGCTAATGAAACAAAGAAAATTGCAAAAGCAAATAAAATCCGGAAGCGATTCCAACAATTGACAGAAACTGCATCTGGCTACTTCATCAATTTCGATGACTTTTCTGAGGATCCAAGCAAGCCTGAGGATTAGCCAACAACTAAATCTTTTAAAAACAAATTAACAGAACTCTTTCATCAAATCAAAGAAACCTATCTGATTTCTCTATGGATTGAATTTTGGATTGTGTTAGGTGTACTTTTTCTCCTGCTTTGGCTCATCATGGTTCTTAGTTTGGGAAAATTAATTGAGGGAAAATATAGTACAATGTACACATCAACTTGGTCCTAAAGCCACACAAGCCATCTCACATCAAGAAAAGAGAACTATCATCCGTGAATGTCACAGCCAATCCAATACCCGGTGGGGTAGCTTGGGACAAAACAGATTACAAAATCTATGGCCCGGTCGAGCTCTTGAAGTATCCACACCAGTTTAAGATTTCATTGAGTGACTTTGTAAAACCGAGCACATTCTCTGATGATTGGGACTTCGAAAGTATTAATGATATGATGTCAGATTTAGTAATGTCAGCAACATTTACAGAACATGATTACTTGCAGGGTTCATCTAATTATGAAGAATTGTACTGCTACAACTACTTTGCACATCACTATTTGCATAAATCTGCTCAACCTAGAAATGTTTTAAATTATAATCAATGGGAACATTGTGCAACTGCACGAAAAGGCAGATCTAAAACATTTTATGAGAAATTCCCATACTTCTCAGGGTTTAACACAAGTGAAGCAGAAGCCTTTTATTTCAAAAGGTTAAAAAAGACAGGAATGAAAACAATGCTGACAAACACTAAATTAATCTATTCAGAAACATTTTAAGAACAAATGACTACATTTGATTTTGATTTTTGGAAAAACAATATTGAAACAAAAACCATCTGGGGTACCAAAGATTGGCAGGTCCAAGGTATAGAATCATTATTTAGAGCCTGCATGATCCCAGAACAAATTATATTCTTGAATGATACCATTCAACAGACAACCTGTCTTGGCCTAGCCAAAATTAAAGACTTGAACAAACCGTCTATTCCAAAGCCAACACCTGACAGTAATAGCACTACAGATGTTGAGATAGACATATCCCATATTCTTAACCAAAACAGAACACATCCTGATTGGAAAAAATGGTTGATCTGGCCCACAGACACAAATAACTGTCAAGATAGATTCCTGAACAAAATACAGGGGTTAAATTGACCAGGCCAGACCCTAGATACTCCTAGAGACAATATCCAGGGATAGTTACAACATACAGTGTACGAAAACTCTGCCTCGAATGGCTACAGAAATCCACACTGGCAGAAATTAAGCAACACTTGACTTTACTTAAAGACGGTGCTGACTTGCGTGATTTCATAATGGGACCACGCAAACAGCGTCCAAAACGTTTCATAGCGGCCGGTATATATGCAGCTTACAACGAAGCTTGGAAAGAAACGCAAATTGAAACAGCAGAAAAGATACGGGAAATTGATCGTTTTAATTTGATAAAATCACTTTCTGTTGTAGACAATGGGTTAATGACTCTGTCTTCCAGAATATATTCACTGGACAGTATTGTATCATCTGCTATAGATATAATAGAGCAGGACTTGCTTATGTTACAACACGGTCAGTCCCAATTACGTTCTATTGTACAGCTTGGCTGGACGTTACAAAATCTGCGTTCAGGCTACGTGCCTTGGCGTTTAATCAACACAACGTCATTATTCTCTATCTTTAACCTTACTGATACACAAATCAGCTTGGCACAGAAAGGAGCAGAATATACAATTCTGAGCATTGAAAAACTTGAGAGATTACCATTGACAATGTCAGAACGACCTGTCATTGAATGGATAATACACGAAATAATAACTATTCCGATAACAACTTTCCAATTTAAATTCTGTCATGAGTATATACCAGCAGGCCAGTGTGAAAGGTTGGGTAAAGGGTACATTAAGTCATCATGGAAATTACCTTACACACACACATGTTATAGTGAAAAGGAACAGAATGTATTTCTTAGTGGTAATAATTGTAAAAGGTCACTAAGTGGTATACTTCTGTGTCAAGGTATTAACCTGCATGGGGCCTGTGAGGGGACTTCAAATAACCTTTCATGTCACCAGCATGGCACACCTGCAACTCGGATAGAGCCATTCTTTAGACAGCTTTCTAACGGGAGCTATATTCTAATAGTGGACTACAGATGTTGTGGCATGGTGCCAGGAAAAGCTTATCTCGTGAGCGTTAGTTCCATGGTCACTTGCTGTATGCAAGCATTGTTTCCAAACAGCACTCCAGACGAGGAGGCAAAAATTTGGCCATTTTTTAATATCTCTTCTATTCGAATTGATACTTTAAGCAGAATAAAGTCTGTTCTTTTACAGACAACTGTGCCCTTGACGTCATCAAAAGAAACGTATGATCTGCAAGTCGCAAGGACAACGGCAGAGATACATAGCCTTTTATCAACAAATTGCCCCCTACATTTCGCAGAAATATTAAGCCAAATCTGAAATATGTCTGATACCAGCGGTATCCCACATGTATTAAAGACAATTTTTCGGGACTGTTAACACCCTTCACAAAAGTTCTGGACATTATTCCTAATTTTGTCCATTCTGTCTTTGGCGGCCTACCACTCCTGTTGGGACTCGTAGCAGGCATTTTATTTTTGATACTTCTGCTTCATTATGGCAAGCCAAAACGCAGACAAGACTCCAGCCACGATGGAAGAAACGATCCTAGCTATACGCTATCGGGACCGCATAACTAAAGTCCTTGGATTAGCCCGGCTAAGGGATCTGAATATGACCTGGTTTCTTTCATTCAGACCCATCTGGCAGAATTGTATCTTACCTGTGCTTCGATGTATGCTATGCGGAGAAGAATGCGTGTTGGACGTCTGTCTTACACTACAATCAGCAGTACTATTGGATACAGATACTTTGCTAAGTCCTGTAACGGCTCATGCATCGTGTTGTCCCCAGCGGTTACCACTCCTGATGACGGCATTCGTTGAGACTTCACCACTGCGATTAAAGGGTAGTGAAGTACGAGATGAGAGCAACATCACCCAGGTACGACCTTCTGTGAGCATTGCTGATCCTGACATCGATGATAGCAATCATTCTCACGACTGCACAGTTGCGGCATTTTCCAACTTGGTCGAACTTTCACCTGAAGCGGTAAACCACTTTTTTGAAAGTCTGTCTGAAATGATGTTTTCCCCCGAACAGAAAGAATAACTTTTAAGCAAACTAGTACACAGCGTTCCCTGAACTCTGAATTCGAAATTATTTTTTTCCCGATTCCAAAATATTTACCTTTTTTCTGGCACATGTACTCTGCTTGAAGTAGAACTATTCTTAGAGAACAGAGCTTCTATTTTAGGAACTCTAAAGACAATATATCACGTCAGCCTCTAGCACATTTACAGCAACTGTATTTATATGTGATGGAATGGTCTCAACCCTTTTTTCTGTATTAAGAGCCATTTCTTGTGTAAATTTCGCAAATCATTCATGCCGATATATATATGCATCCTTTTTAATGAATGATTACACTGCTTGAAAAGCGTACAGTACCTATAATCATTTTCATGTATTTCGCATACATCATTTCAAATGCAAAAATCTATTTTGGGGTGGGTTGGTATACACATGCACCTTTTATGTTTACTATTGCTTAAGTTTTAGTAATGATGGACATTAATTCGTGGAGTGGGTGTAGTGTTTTATCTAGGAACCTGAATCGATATTCCTATTTTATGCCCTTGTCCGGTTATAATCAATAATGTCCATACAACGGCATAATAATCATATCCATAATTCAGTCGTAGCACATGCTGTCACATTAAGCAAGGCTACTTCTCCGGCCCCCTAGTAAGCACACCGAGTTCTCTAAACAAAACCAAGCCTCCAGCAACCTGGGAAATCCCCCTTGCTTTTGTTTTGATTTCGTCCTAGAACTCCTGTAAAGCACTGTAAGAACGGCCAGTTCTTAGTGACATCTTTATTGACGTCTTATGTCCAACCTTACGTCAAACCCAGGCACCTTTCAGGTATAAATATACCAACGATGCCTTAAGCAAACACACTGTGGTGATTCTGGAGCAGAGCAGCTATCTATTTGCCCGAGAGCCAAGCTGATGCGAGAGCCCACGGCCGCTGCCCCTCCTCTTTGACGCACTGAGAGAGACGCTGTCTTTTCTCCTGCCGAGAAATCCAGCTTCGGTGTTTCCAGATACCTTCGCGGGTTACTGCGATATCGAGTCCTGAGAAAGAGATACAAGACCTCCTGCTTTCTATTACCCAGGTACGGAACTGACTAAACCCTTACAGAGAATTCTTGAGTCAGATTCTTGGCAAAACAAACTTAACTTAAACTGCTACTTACTTTCTCCTTCCCACGTATTAGGCTTAGGTCAGGTACACCGGGGTAGGCGTATTTAGAAGCACCAGTTGAGTACGATTAGTCAATGTATATATGTCTGTATATATTTTATCTATTTTAAAGTATCATATGGCTAAGAAACCATATCAATGCTTTTACAGTATTATTTCATAATCCTCCTTTTACTGTACGCACTTTACTTTACCATGAGTATTACAATCGTGGCAACTCATTTCTCTTGTATGAGGAAGAAGACTGCTCAATAAATAACACCTTTTATTGAAAACGCCCGTCTCTCTTTTCTCTGCATTCTGGTGAAACTAAGTACGCACATTTGACTGAGTGAAATAGCTGTCTATTGTTTTCACACGACTCTAGAGATACACTCTTATTCAGGCAGAGCAAAGTTGTCATGTTTTATGGTTGTCAGAAGCTAATCCCTTCTTGTCTATCCAGGGAGGTTAAACTCCTCCTCTTTTTTTTTTTTTTTTTTTTAAGTTTCAAGACCTTTATTCTCGATATGTACACATGTTACACAGCTTCGTGCCCACAACCTTGTATAGGCCGGCAGCAATTTGATGGAACATAGAGAAACGAAACAATAGTAATGCGCAACAGTTGTTAAAGTACACAGCAAGTCGCCTACAACCACTGTGGGCCGGCCGCGTTGAAAATTGGTCTCAGTTTTGCAGTTTTAATTAAGTAACATACATTTAACAGAACCTGATCAGTCCGCTACCGCATTCCCACTCCAGCTCCACCATGTAATGACTCTAGATATATGAAACCTCCATCCAGTAATCTCTATGCTAGGCACCATCTATGGTTAGTGTCGTCATCCAGTCTTTACTCCACTACTTGTGTGTCTAGGTATGTCGTTAAATAAATCCAGTAATCTTTAGGTCTAGATCTCGGAGGAAGGGATTCCTCGTATGTCCGAAGAGTATCTTGGCAATATGTCATGTCTTTCATCCAGTGTGTGACTTGGGCTGTATGTGAACTGTCCCAGTTCATCGAAAGTCTGCGTTTGGCCAGCAACAATGCTATAACTCAAAATTTGCGCCTTGTCGCCTTTACGTTATCAAGTAGTCCCAGTAGGCAAACTGTAATTGTGCATGCGATCTGTATTCCTGCCATTTCGGACAGCTTTTCCACCACTGCTGCCCAGTATGCCTGTATCTTCACACAGTTCCATGCCAGGTGTATAAAGTCTGCTTGGTCGTGGCCACATCTTTTACACCTTGCTTTCCAACGCAGACCATATCTATACAATTGGGCTGGGGTGTAGTATACCTGGTGTAAGTATTTGTAGTGGATAATTCTTAGGTTACCATTCGGTGTGAGTAGTTTCGTGAGCGTGCATGTGTTTTCCCAGTCCTTGTCCGTCAGTGGTGCGTCTAGCAGCGCATTCCATTTTTCTTGTGCCCTGGTTGCCTTATGGTCTAGTTCTGTCTGAGCTTGAGTGTAAAGTCAGGAGACCAAATGTGATGTGGCCGTGGTGGTGATCAACATTTGTAGGGTGTCCATTATCTGGGGTTCCTGAGGGAAATTGGGAAAGAGCTGTTTTAGCGCTTCTTTTAGTCTGTGGAACGTGAACCGAAAGAGTAGTGTCGGGTTTTGAATAAAGGCTAAGTCTTGTTCCGTAATGAAAGCCCCTTCTTTATAGATGTCACCCATGGTCTCTAGACCCACCTGTTTCAATAGTTTCATGCCCACTTCTTCGCCAGTGACTGACAGGCTTGGGTGGTGATGCAGACGTAGCGCAGGAGCGTAAAGCGGGAGTTTGCGCATTATTTGGCCTAGGGTTTTCCAAGCAGCGTTTGTAGTGTCGATTGTGTTTATGTCCTTATTGTGTAACGGGGGTCGCATATGCGTTATGATTGCATCTAATGGGATTGGTGCTGCATCTCCTTCCTCCACCGCTACGTGGGTCAGGTATGGTGTTTTGTGATACCACTGTGAAGCAAATTGGGCCTGTGCGCACAAGTAGTACAGCCAAAAATCTGGTAGTCCCCAACCTCCCCTATTGATAGGCAGCGTTAACGTGTCTAGTTTTATGCGTGCAGTCTTCCCTGCCCATATCAGCTTCAGTATCATCGTTTTAATGCGTTTGAAGACCTCTTTTGGGGGTTGTATTGGAATATTATTGAAAAGATTTGTCTATGGAGAGAAGGGTTTTTTAGGGTACAGGGAAATACCAGGCGCACAGCACACGATAGTGTACAAAAAGGGTAGGTCCGGGTGCAAATAGGTGAGGGGACAAAAGGCCCTAAACCCCTCCGAGTGTGTGCAGAGCACACGCAATACAAGGCAAGAACAAATACCAATTGCACACCAAATTACAGTAAAGAAGGAGATGCCTCAATGGACATAAAGGTACAAGTAACAGTGATCGAGGCAGAGGAGAATAGTTGTTGAAAGAATCCTCTTTTATTTCATGAAGGGCCAGCCAACACGTGTTTCGTCGTCAAGCGGTAACAGTGCTTGCACGACTCATCAGGGCTGTGACGAGAAGAAGAAGGACCACAGGTCGCTTAGCCGGTGATACTTCCGACCCGGCCCTCGCTCGGGACCAGGCTGCTGATGGGTGCGGACCGGAACTTCTGTGTGGGAGCACCCTCCCCGCCGTCTGCCTACCTGATTTCTGATCCCGTCGAAAACGAGCGATTTCTCGCCTGCCACTTCCAGACTTAATACTCGGACACCCCTGCATCCTAATGTGAATGCGTGTCATTATTGTGTGGCACCACGAACTTCTTGCCTTTGGGGCACTGCCTCCGCCGTTGAGCATTCCCCTCAGCGCAGCCGTCCACGGGATCTGGAGCCACATCCATCCACCCATCAGCAGCCTGGTCCCGAGCGAGGGCCGGGTCGGAAGTATCACCGGCTAAGCGACCTGTGGTCCTTCTTCTTCTCGTCACAGCCCTGATGAGTCGTGCAAGCACTGTTACCGCTTGACGACGAAACACGTGTCGGCTGGCCCTTCATGAAATAAAAGAGGATTCTTTCAACAACTATTCTCCTCTGCCTCGATCACTGTTACTTGTACCTTTATGTCCATTGAGGCATCTCCTTCTTTACTGTAATTTGGTGTGCAATTGGTATTTGTTCTTGTATTATTGAAAAGATAAAGTAGTTTGGGGAGTACTACCATCTTTACTATCGCCATCCTATCGGCCAGTGATAGCGGGAGTTGGATCCATCTCGTGACTTTGTCTTCTAATGTATCTATCGCTCTGCCGTAATTGGTCTTGATAACTACCTCTGGGTCACGATGGAACCAAATGCCTAGATATCGGATAGGGTCTGTCTGCCACTCTAGGGGATATTCTGTTGCATGTCTTTGTGTAGAGTCAGTCAGTGGAAATATGGATGATTTGTCCCAATTAATTTGTAGTCCTGAGTATCCCCCGAATTTAATATAAGCTCGCAGGAGCGGATCTAGGTTAATGGCTGGATCCCTAACATACAGCAACATATCGTCTGCGTATAGGGATATGTGCAGCGGTCTGCTGGGGAATTGGAGCGCGAGATGGTGGTGTTTCTGTCTCACGATGCAGGCCAGTGGTTCCAGTGCTAGTGCAAAGAGTAGAGGGGACAAGTAGAAGCCTTGTCTCGTCCCTCTCCCTATAGCAATCGGTTCTGACACATAGCCATTGATTTTAATCCTGGCCACTGGTTTGGTGTAAAGCAGCTGTACCCATTGAATGAACACCTAAGGGAAGCCCATTCTATGCAGTACAGTTATTAGATATGACCATTCGATGGAGTCGAACGCCTTAGCCGCGTCTAGCATGATCGCTGCTGCTTTGGTATCCGGTGTAAGGTAATGTGCCGTGGCAAAGAGCGTTCTGGTGTTGTGCGTGGTGTTTCTGGATGGGATGAAACGCGATTGGTCAGGGAGGACTAGCGCTGAGATTAGTGGTTGTAATCTGGTGGCGAGCGCTTTAGCTAATATTTTGGAATCCACATTTATCAGCGACAGAGGGCGGTATGAATGGCAATTTTCAGGGTCTTTATCTGGTTTTAGTAGCGCTATGATCACAGCCTCTCGTAGTGTTGGCGGAAGGATCTGCGCCTCAAGTGCCTCTCCAAACATATCCACTAGGTGGGGAGTTAGTAATTCACTATATGTTTTATAGAATTCACAAGTGAATCCATCGGGCCCTGGGGCTTTCCCGTTTGGTAATGACGTTATAACATCGGCTATTTCCTCCCTTGTTAACGGTTGGGCTAAATACTGCCTCTGGTTATCTGACAGCCAGCCAATAGCAACATCGTCCAGGTATCGTAGGGTTTCAGATTGTGTTGCAGTTGGTCGTGAGTTCTATAACTCTTGGTAGGAGTGGACGAAGCTCTGCAGGATACCCGCTTGGTCAGTGTGCATTAGTCCATCATCCCCAATAGTCTTTGTAATAATGTGTTTTTTGTGACCAGTACATATGTTAGCTGCTAGAGCCCTACCTGGTCTGCCTCCCTCCCCGTACGATCTAGCCACGTGTCTTTTGCTTAGATATTTAATTTCATCGGCTGCGAAGTTTTGGTGTTCAGTGATTGTTTTCCTAATGTCACTCAGTATACTCTAAATTGGGGTTAATTCATATTGTCGCTCTAGTGTACGGAGCGTGGATTCACATCGCGATATCTGCTGCCTGATGTCTTTTAGTATGCCTACTGTCGTGCTTATGCACACCCCCCGTATTGTTGCCTTGAATGCTTCCCATAGAAGTCCCGTGTCTTCCGTGGTGTCTACGTTAAGACTGAAGTAATCTTTTATAGCTTTTCCAATGGTATCAACTTATAGTGGGTCTGCGAGAGAGTTAGAGTTGAAACGCCAACTAAACGGTGGAGGTGCGTAGTTTGGGATGTTCAATGTTAACTTGACAGGGTTGTGATCGGATAGTGTTTTGGGCATGTGTGTTACGGCGTGTGTCCACAACAAAATGTCGGTTGTTCCCAACCAGTAATATATCCTTGACCAGCTAGCATGAGGTATGGATGTGTGTGTTGCTTCTCTGATCCCGGGGTTCCGCGCTCTCCAGATGTCTTTCAGGGATAAATCTCGCATAATGTCTAGTAGTTCGATTTTAGCACGTTTATGGTGTTCCATCGTGTTCCCTGATCTATCTAGCGTATCGTCTAGTGCAACATTGAAGTCACCTCCCCATAGGATTATTTGGTCCGGATCAGTGTTTAAGTGTTGCCAAATTTTTCGGAAGAAGTCTGGTGCGTCCGTGTTTGGTCCGTACGTGTTCACTAGTGTTATCTGCCTGCCCCGTATGTTGCCGTTCACTATGACATACCTCCCTTCGGCGTCTAGTTTTGTTGTGTGCACTCTGAAGTCTGTGCCCTTTTTGATCAATATTGAAACACCCCTAGCATAGGACGAATATCTTGAGCACTACATCGACTCAGCCCACCTTCTCCCCACTTGAGCATGCGAGTGTGGAGATTCATGTGTTTCCTGAAACATAACAATGTCAATTTTCCACCTGTCTAGACATGCGAATATTTGGCGAATTTTCTTGGGATTGGTGTAACCTCTAATATTCCATGATAGGACACTCAATGCTCTAGGCTGAGATATATGACTAGCCATAGTGATAATTGTGTACAGGTATACTTGCCTCCCCTACCCCGTCCAGGGAGGACCACAAAATAATGTAGTGACAACATGGAAGGTTTTCACGTTTACAGTGATATAAGTGGCTTTTCTGGTTGCAGGCAATGCATCTCAAGCAGTCTGATCTAAACATAACAACTTTAGCCCCTCCACCCTCCCTCCACCCCACAACAGCAGCCCAACCCTGCTGAGGCTATACCCTTAACGAACATCCCAGTAGCATTTAAACTTTGTCGGGGAACACCCAGATGGGGGTCCGCCTGGACTGCACTTCTCCATCCGAGTAAACGGATGTGGACGGTTACGTAATCACATAAAGTCACAAGATCTCTGCTATGTATATAATAACAATGCATATGATACTCCCAGCATCTGGTAGCCAAAAATTGTATATCAGCCGGCTATTATAATCTCTCCCACATTGGAGCGGGTATAGAAACAGAACTGGCATACGACATGCATTTAACATTGTAAGGATACAGTATGTCAACAACAATGTGCTATGTGTGTTTCGACATCCTATACTGACGTATTGCAAATCGGCTTTGGGGCACTGTAACGTCCACAGAGGAACTGTGTCTACGTAAAGAATAGGGGCCCGCAACGGCTGTCATACCCCACCCGGGCTGCCAAGTAGGGAGTACGGCCCAGTACCGAGTCATGATTCATTTGTCGGATGAATTGTTTGGTAGCCGACAGCAAACAGTATGCAGCATATTTTACATCCACCAACGACAGTGTGTGCTACATCGTCGTACATCCATACGTAGGAAGCTGTCAAACCCAAGTATGTCCTTGTGTAGCAGATGTCTACCATTTACCTAGGTAAAGCTTGTGTGCAGCCTTCGACTATGCCACCTCATGTATCGTACACAAGGAGGAAATTGAAGTCCCAGCAAAAGTCTGACATTACAATTATTTCTTACCCTGCATGTTGATCAATATCCGTTCAATGTACAAAACAGTGTACGCTGCCCAGCGTGACTCGTGAAGGGTATAAATCCCATAACAACAGGCATTAGCGAGACATAGTTAATCCTCACCTATCAGTGAAGTATTCGGGCCGTCCCGTTTGCATGGAAATAGCATCGCCTTCGTCACCCGCATTTAGATTGTGAACCTCAGCAATCTCGACAGATTGGGCGGATCATACCACCCATTTTCAGTCTTCATCTTGATCCTGCTGATGCCGCTGGTTGTTCTTGCGGTGCTTCGCGATTTTCTTTATGAAGTCGTTTGCCGCTTTAGGAGAGGTGAGAATTGTAGGTTTACCTTCCCAAGTTACTTTCAGCCTCGCGGGGTATAACATGGCGTATTCCACTTGAAGTTCACGCAGCTTCGATTTTGCACCGTTGAATTCCCTTCTAGCTTGTTGGACCGCTTGTGTATAGTCCGGGTAGAATTCCAGTTTGTTGGATTGATATTTAATATCTTTCAGCTCCCGTCCCATGCGTAAGATTGCATCTCTATCCCGGTAATTTAGTATGCGGGCTACTATCGGTCTTGGAGTTGCTCCCGGTGGTGGACGAGGTGCTAGCGTTCTGTGCGCTCTTTCCACAATGAAAACGTGGGATAGTTTGTCTTTGCCAAAGATGGAAAGGTACATGTCTTCCACATATTTTTCCATGTTGCCCACGTTTGTCGATTCCGGCACGCCCGCTATTCGTACGTTGTTGCGGCGTGATCTGGCTTCAAAATCTTCAGACTTGGACCTGATAACTTCTAGAATCTTGTCAAGCCCCACACATTTAGAGGGGCTCGCTCGTGATTCATCTTCTACTGCAGATAATCTGGTCTCTGCCTCTTCCAGTCTTTCCCCATGGTGATCCACTTTGGCAGCCATGGTGTCCATTCGTGTTGTGAGGTGATCCATTTTACCATGCATATCTTGTAGGCTGTCTTGTATGGCTTTCAACATCGTCTCCATGCCTTTGGATGATGTGCGCTCTGATTCAGTTTCGGTGTCTGAATGCGGGTGTGATCCTCTAGCAGGTCGTTGTTGCTGTTCAAAGTTCAGTTCCGGCTGCTGCCTGTCCGATTTCCCCATGTTTTGAGGTTAGTGCGTCCTGCAGTTCTGTGCTGACTGTGTATTCCGCTACTTCCTGCCTGTGTATTTGGCGTGGCAGGTTACGGCGACACGCCGGAGCGTAGGGCTGCGGTTGACGCTATAGTTCCAGTATCGTTTTTGGCGCAAGAAGCGTCGATTGGTTCATACAGATGAGTGTTGGAAGGCAGTCCGGTGGCACAATACTGTAGACAGCGCCTCACATAGGTGACATGTATGGTGACAGCGAGAGAGCAATTGGTGTGCTTGTCGCCGTTGTCGCACACTGCAATGAGCTAAGGCAAGAGTATTATCGATATTGAGCTCCAGCTGTGTACGCTATCACTTCTGTCGTGCCCCATATACGACCTGCACCTTTCGCAGCCAGTAATATCACGCGTGTGGTTGCAGAAGAGGTGGATCACTATAGCGCAGCGAGGTATAGCAGGAACCTTATATATCCCGTAGTTGACCGGTGTTACACATTACAGCGAATTCCGAGGATCTGTGCGTTTCAGAACATTTCCTGTGTCAGCCGCGTGAAATTGTATACGGCGCTCATCTATTCCATTTGCGCGTATCGTTCGTTGTCCTGCGCTTCTGTGGACAGGCGTCGACCAGCATTGACGTAATGAGCTGTGCGGGTGACAGCACCTCCAGTCCCACCTCATAAAATTCTATTACGAGGCGTTATGTCTCGTGTGTAGTGTGCTCTTGCAACAGTTCCCATGCCCGGCCAGCCATTACAAATGTTGCAGCGGTCCGTCCTCAGAGCTGAATGCTGCTCGCAACGTTTGTAGTCTTGCGTGTAGGGGCATGCTGGTAGCGCTCGCACTTGTGTGTCATTCGCACTCACAGTCTGTTCGTCCCGGCTACAGAGCGGTGTCCGGATCGTATTATCAACTACTGGGCGCCGCCATTTTGTCGCTCCTAATTCGCGCCTCTTTTGTGCCTCTATCTGTCGGTAGCCGTATCTGCCCTATCGCTAAAACAACAAGTCTGTGGTTAGCAATGCGGCGTTTCTTAGTAATGAGCCGTATTTGTTTGATCAAGCGCTGGTGCGCTCCTGTAGCGCTGACACATGTATTCCCAAGTCGAGACAAAATCCGTAGCCAAACTCCTGTAGTCCCACGGTCAATGCTGCAACTAGCAGAAATCGTTTACGTTTTATGTGGCTGCCAACAGTGCATTCCGCCGCCTCAGGTACTCACGATTTAGCTATTGAGTGCCGAGCTTCTCTCTCAATGTGCTTTCCGGGATCTCGCGTCTCCTACCGCTCCCGTAGTATCCGAGCAGTCGCCATCTTGCCGGTTTCAGTCCCTGTGCCCGGCAGTACTCTCGAGTGGAAATTTCGCCATAAAGGAAAGAGTGTGTCGATATTTAAGCACACCGCCGTGTGCTGGCCATCTTCCGCTGTCAGACGTTCATGTCGGCATCGAAATCCGTGACCTTATTTGCGTTATTTTAGCTAATAGACGGAGCCGTCCGGCGGAGCTGTCTAGGTAGCCAGCCTTTCCGCAGTGCGCCCTCTAGGGCCCCCAACTCCTCCTCGTTTATTCGAGAAAGTTTATAGTGACCTCTGAGCTAGCTGGCAAACCTTAAGTCTAATATAGTCAATAGAGACCTAGATAACCTCAGTCCTACGTCTACACTGCTGAATATAATATTCCAATGCGCAGAGCCTATTGGGAATATAGGAACTACACTACACTAGATTCTGCATGACAAATAGAGAGGAAAATTGCCCAAGATGGCTGCCAAGATGGAGCTTCTTAACAAAGCTCCAGGGCTTAGGATCTTTAAATTTGCCTGCTTATGTCCTGTTATCTACCCCTTGTCCAGTTATCATCACAACAAGTTTACAACTGGAACTCATTTGATGAGACAAATTCTACCTATGAGATGAATTCTACTTACGGTCAAGATCTGTTTACCCTCTCCACCACCTGAATCCCAAGTCACTTGATTTGCAGCTTTTCCTATCGGGCTGAGTCGATCTTCCTTTCCGCTCCTAAGTGTCAGATTCATAATCCTTGTAGTGCCTGCTTTCTCTCAGACAGGGAGCTGTGAGATGCCTTACTATTGCTGCAGGTGGGGTTTGCTCAGACTCCGAAGGAACATACTGTGAAGAGAGGGGGCCGCCCACTGACCTGCCGCCTTTTCCTTCATGCAGCTATCCTATTTGGCTGCCCAGGTGTGTGGAAGGCTGGTTCCTCTGTAACATTTAATGAGCAGTGAGTTCTCCCATATTGTGCCTTTTTCTGCTGCTGACACGCCTGATGCCCCTCTCCTTGTTTGTGCCGATGAGCTGCCTGGCATCCCATCACCTGCACCCATTGATGCAGCTGTATCTCTTTCCCATGGGGGATTTTCGCATTCCTGCTCGGTCTTGGTTTCTTTTTTTTTGGGCAATTTGTGGACAGCTGCCACCCTCTCCTGAGAACACTGCAAGCCGTGTACAGGCAACATTCAGGGGTTTCTCCATTTATGGGGTGTCTTTGGTTTGTGCGTAGGCATTCATTTTACCTCAACAAATCTACATCCTTGCTTTCATCCTAAGATGGCCGTCTGCCTCCATGCCTTTATAGGACATGGACGTGACATACACATGCTCACTAAAAGAGAAAACGGTCATAAATGAATCTCAATTCCTGTCATTGAAATAGACATAGGATTTTGCTATACAGGTATACCAAAATGAAAGAAGGACTCCAGGCTCTCCAGCAAGGTAACTACACCTGACCCCAAAGAAGCAGCCATATTACAACTGTTTTTGGGTAATATTTCCGCACACGTATCTTGAATACATTTGCAGTTTCTGTCATTTTTAAAAGCTACCAACCTGACTAACTGAGCAAGTGCCCCTTCCTTAATTTCAAAGGTTTATCAGCTTTATAATTGTAGTTTCTGTTGGATCCCAACATTTCCTTGCTTTCATTTGTTAATCATTGGGTTGTTTTTTCATTCTAGGGGGCACTGGTTACCTGCCAATTCCTCACTTTTATTTACATCGCATCATCCTCTATGTACCTCTCTGTTGTCAGTGTTGCATTACGTACAAGGTCAAAACCACCTAACACTTCCTACAGCAAATTATTCATCTGTGCAGCCTCTCTATCTCGAATAATTCCAGACTATTAAGAAAGTGATAGGGAACTGACAGAGTTACTCAATTGTTGTGCATTAAAGAACACCTAATGAGGCAGTGTTGGATAAATAAGAACACTGACAATTTGTGTATAACCTGATGCACTTCTCAGTTGGATATAATTTGTTTTGCCAGTTGCCTCTATGGAGTTACTCAACTAGTGATAGCTTACTGACACAAGTAGGCCAATCTGCACTCAAGATTATATACTGCCTAACATATCTAAAAACACAACCAAAAACTTTGTAAAAAAGCTAGTCAAAGGGAACCTTGAACACACACATTTGGAGTCCTACTGTTGTCCCAATCGAGGATGCATAGGGACTGACTTAATCTATTTTACCAAGAAAAGAAGACAATGGAGGAGAGCCTTTTCCTCAACGCTCAGAATTAACGCATCTAGGAAAACACCACATGGCTTACAAATCACCATCTCCCTTTGCAACAATAGAAATGTTCTCACTCAATCTCCTGACCATAACCTGGTGCTTTTTGATGACATTTTCATTATGATCAAAAACACGCTGTTGGGTCATGTCCCCAGCTCCTCCAAAACTCTATGTCTGCCCTTTTGCTCCACGATGTAAACACAGGCATCTCCCAGATCCACCTCTACCTTGTCATCCCATGACTAAACTCTTTACTTCAACTGGGCAACAATCAGTGATGGCTCCATACTCCAAGAGGGGAATCTTGCACTGGCCATGTAATCCATTTATCTGATCTGCCCCAACCAGCTGCTCATTTAAGAACCAATACCAACAGTCCTAGAACCAGCAACAGCCCTAGCCAGGTAATACTCGTGGACACTATCCTGCTTCCCTCGATCAATGGCACACACTCCCCTTCCCGATAAGATGGTATGCAAACTCCAAACGATTTATGACCCATCAGGAAACAAAGTACCTTTCATTTACCAAATAATGCAGACCATCTCTTAAAACTCAAATAAGCACACAAACCATATCTTCCTTGGGGATTTTAACTTATGTGGGAATAACTCCATACCAATATACTTTCCTCAAGGGCCTCAACTCTACCGAGTCATTCAGTGGCCCAACACACAACACAACACAACAGAGGTTCCACTCTTGGTCTAATCATATCTAACAATAATACCTTTCAACTTGAAGGCATAACCAACTGTGATTGGTCAGATCACTACCTAATCCCCTTCCTCATCCCTGAGAAGGTGTTCATTAGAAGGGGCCAACCTCTTACACCCAGACAATGGTTCAGAGACTAGAAAAACATTAATCCGTATGAACTAAACCCCTACTATCAACATCCCTAAAACTTGACAAATGACAATGATCTTGCTGAACACTAGATTCAATCCCTGTCCGACATACTGGAAATGATTGCTCCTAAACTGCTGAAAACTAATTCCGAGCCAATACTCCAAACCCTGGCTCAAGGGCCGCCTTAATGAGGAAAGACACAACTTAAGGCTTGCTGAAAGAACATGGAGAAACTCTCCCCACCACGCACCTCAAGCTCCTGAGGTCGACTTTAAGCACCTACTATAAACATATCTGAAGTTCCAAAAAAGAATACTTCAGGGCGCAACTAGACCACAACAAAAATATCAAAATCCCAGCTGATGGAGCTTTACTTAAAATATTAACTACAAGTCCCTCCATACTCCCTCTCTAGACAGAAATTATTGATGCATCTCTGTAATGTCTCCACCCGCGCGCTTCACGCGCGAGAGCATTGTAATGTTTGTGTCTCGCGCTGCCCATTGGCAAGCGAGCTTAACTGTGTTTGACAGTTGATTTATGTCGGTTGGACTATGCCATCTTGAGCAGTGCTTGCACGCATGCCCGGCGGTCTGTGGGAGCTTATTTAAGATAATAAATATATATCTTATTTCTACAATTGTCATCGTGGATTATTACATCATTTACTGGCGACGAGGCTGAGAGTTCCCACACAGGACCCAAGCAGCCAAAGCAGAATCGTTTTCAGAATTAAATGAAGTAAGAGAAAAAAAAGTTCTACTTACAGAACTTAAGAAAACGTTGTGCTTCTTAAACTTGTATCCAGGCTTGGAAAATCAGCCGCAGTCGATCTGTAGTACTGGGCGAAGTAAAGAACAGACTGAAGCTCAAGGAAGAGGATTGAGAGGCATCTTTGGGTCATGAACCCTTAATCCCCGCCTGCTATCTACGAAATCTGAGAGGGATAGTAAACACGGAAGACGGAGAAGCTTCATTCTTCCTGCTCAGTCAGACAGGGTAAACCAGCCCCTCCATTCGTGTCTATATATATTTATACATTTAGCAACATTGTCTCTCATATACAGTATAATATAGCTATTTATTGTGTTGTTTTAGTCAGTACTTACTTACCATGCAAGCGGTCCATCCTCCTCCTCCTTTCCTCGATGCACCAGGTGAACCACCCATAATATGGAGGAAATGGTTTGATGCCTTTGAAAATTACTTAGGGGCTATAGGTGCGCCCAGATGAAGGCCAGAACGGAAAAAGTTCTTGTTACTACATTTGTTAGGATTTGAAGGTTGGGATACGCTCAAACATCTACCTGAAGCTGAAACTGTTGAAGGTGAGGATCCAGATGAATATCAAAGCACTGTCAGGAAATTAGCTAAGAGATACGATAAACAACCAAGCATAGCTGTATTGAGGTATACATTTTTTAAAAGAGCGCAAAAGTGCGAAGAGGATGTTGACACTTACATCACTGCTCTCATGAAAATGATAGCAGAATGCAAATTTGAGAATTTTACTGAACAGCTAGTCCGTGACCAGTTTATAAGTAAATGCTCAGATAAATCTATCAGACAAAGTTTACTCTCTTTAGTAAACCCTTCTCTTGATGAATCCATTTAAGTAGCAAAGAGTATTGAAACATCTCAATCATCCATCAAAGAGCTTGAAACGAAGAACACTGAAGTGGTCACTCCGGTGCGTCTTACTAATACAAAAAAAAAAAAAGGCACCCGACAAAATAGCTTTTTTAAGAGAACGAACATTTGTTTTAGATGTGGCAACTCGTTTCACATTGAAAATGGCAGACCATGCCCTGCAAAAAATGTGTATGTCGTTCTTGTGGAAAAGTTGGTCACTTTGATAAAGTGTGTCAGACTCCTAAGAGAGGAAATGTACGAATTGGTTGTGTAAAAGACTCTAGTGACAGTGAAAATGAAGATACTCTTGGAGAATTAAAAGACATGGTGCTCGTTGTACAAGACAGAGAGGTTAAAACTGGTGATCCTAATGATTGCGTTGATCCCTATGTTTCCATTGTTGTTGGTGAAAACAATTTGCGCCTTTTAGTGGACTCTGGTGCGCGCATCACCATGATTACTGAATCTCTCTTTAGAGCAAACTGGAGTGAAAGAACACTTCTTCCACCGGATCGGGCACCCGTGTCCTATGAAGGGCGCAAAATTGATCTACTAGGTTACTTTTAGGATGTTATGAAATTCAAAAATAGGCATATTCATGGCAAAATATATGTTGTAGTACATGGCTTGAACATTTTAGGGTGGTTTCACCCAGGTCTGTTTAACATGTTGTTATGTCCAGACGCAAAGGAACAAGTGTTAGCAATCAGTGATGTAGCACATGTTGAAGATCAGCTTAACAAATACCCCAAAGTATTTTCTGGTGAGTTAGGTAAGATCAAACGATTTAAGCATAAAATAAAGATTAGAAATGATGCTGTTCCTGTGAGACATAAGATCAGAAGTGTGCCTTTCAGCATAAGAGAAGACTTGGAAAAAGAACTGATGTCTATGCACAAAAGACGTGTAATCGAACCCATCAAGTCGCCTGACTGGTCTTCATCCTTAGTGGTAGCACGAAAAATAAATATTGAATTGAGAATCTGCATTGACTTACGTAGCCTGAATAAAGCGATTTGGGTTGACTCAAACCCCATACCCAACATCACAGAAATGCTGGGAGTTGTCGCAGGGGCTAGTGTATTTTCAAAACTAGATCTGGCCTCTGCATACCATCAGATAAAATTTAATAAGGACTCACGTCATTTTACTGCTTTTAACTCCCAGTCAGGTATGTTCCAATTCTGTCGTATGCCATTTGGCCTGCCTTCGGCAGCCTTGGTCTTCCAGCGAGTCATGGTCAATTTGCTAAAAGGGGTCAAAAATGTTGCTATTTCTCAGGATGATGTCCTCATACATGCCAAAGATCAAGAAGAACACAACAAGATTTTGAGTCAGATTCTCTCCATTTTCCAAGAGCACGGTGTAGTCCTTAAACATGACAAGTGTGTGTTCTCCAAAGACTCTTTGGAATATCTGGGACACGCTATCTCCAGTGCGAGAGTCACGCCCAAAGCGAGTCTCATCCAGGCAATCTTGGACGCCACTGCACCTAAAGACAAAGCAGGAGTAAAGTCTCTGCTAGGACTTACAGAGTTTTATGCCCGCTTTTTTCTGGACTATGCACTAGAGTAAGACTCATATCTAAATTGTTAAAACACCGAAATGAATTTATGTGGGATGATGATTGTAAACAAGCATTTGTTTGGCTAAAAGAAAATGTGAGCACTGTTAAATCATTAAAACCTTTTGAACCCTCAATACCCTGCACGTTGACAGTAGATGCAAGCTGTTACGTCCTTGGGGCAGTCTCGACCCAAGAGATTGGACATCAGGAACATACCATTGGTTTCGCATCAAGGGTATTGAGGGACACAGAAACACACTACTCAGAAATTGAAAAAGAACACTTAGCATGCTGGTGGGGCATTGAAAAATTCAAGACTTATCTATGGGGCATGTATGTTACAAACAGACCACAAACGCCTAGTTGCCATTTTGGGGAACACCACTCACCACAACACTACACCACGTATAGCACGTCTTGCACCTAAACTTTTACAATTCAATTTTGAGATCACACACATAGCAGGAGGGAAAAATGTTAGGGCTGATGCCCTATAACGTTTGCCCTCCACTTCCAACGTATCGGTCCATGGTGAAGTGTGCACTGATGATGATGAAAATGACGATTACATAATCGCAGCTGTTGAGTTACAAAATGTGTGTTCTGTGGTGAAAATCAGTTGGAAGGCTGCTATTGACAATGATGACACCTTGCAATTTGTTAAACAGTATATCATCCAGGGGTGGCCTAAATAAAGAAATGTAGATATTGAAATTCAACCTTTTGTCAAAATTTGTGATGAGCTATCATTAGAGGATGGTCTGGTATTCAGACTTGACAAGATAATTCCCCCTATCAACATCAGAAATAGCCTTCTTACTAAGGCTCACGATTGTCACCTGAGTGCCACTCTTACTAACCGCAGGATTAGAGAATACTTTTGGTGGCCACAAATGGATCGGGACATTGATGCCTTAGTACAAGAGTGCACCATTTGTGCAGGTAGTGACAAGAGTCTCCGTACGACCAATCCCCCTCTCACCCCCGCACCTCTTCCCAATTCCCCTTGGGAAAAATTAGGTATCAATGTTTTAGGACCATACCACACCTTACAACTTCAGACCAAATATGCGATTGTCATGATAGATTACTACTCAAAGTGGCCCAAAGTGAGATTTGTATCCAGAGCTGACTCTAACGAGATTCTTGATTTTCTGAAAGAAGTTTTCATGAGGGAGGGTTTTCCTAAAATCATTATCTCAGACAATGGGGGGCAATTTGTTTAATCTTAAAGAATCTTCTATTATTCACCTCAGAAGCTCTCTCTACCATCCCCAAACCAATGGACGTGTAGAGAGACTTAACAGAGTCATTGTGGATTGTGTTAAGTGGGCCATTGAACACAACAAAATCATACCACCTACTGTGAGAATTATGTTGTGGTTTTACAGAACCACTCCCCACTCAACCACAGGTGTATCCCCCTTTGAGTTACTTAGAGGTAGGAAACCATGCACGGAGTTTAGGCCTGCATGGATGTCTAAATGGTTTAAATCCAACGCTACGCCCCAGGAGCTTGATCAAAACGTTAAGAACAAAGTCAGTGAGGTCCAAAGTAAGCAAAAGAAACACTTTGATGACAGGAAACATATCTCCATAAGGAAATTTGCAGTAGGAGACAAAGTAAAAGTAAAGAAACAAGGCTCTGTTAAAAAGGGGGAGTCCAAGTTTGGCAAATCAGTCATTGTTGACAAAGTATATGGTAGTGATGTTCGCGCCGATGGACGCTACTGGTGGAATATGAACAAAATAGTAAAAGTAAATGATATTGCAGGTGAAATGCAAGTTTCTAATTCTGATGTCGCTTTGTCACGTAGCACAGTACCTGGCAAATGTAATTCTCATGATCTGAGAAACCCTCTTGCCTTCCCCAGGAGGAGTTCCAGAGTGGTCAGACTTCCGGTTAGGTACAGGTGATATCTCTCTTCGACTTTATCTCTTTTGGTTTCTCTTTCTCTTTCTCTCTCCCTTTGCACTCCTATATTTCTTTCCTTTTCTATTGTTGCTTTTCTTTCTTCTTCTCAGGAAAGGAGATATGTGTAATGTCTCCACCCACGTGCTTCACGTGCGAGAGCATTGTATTGTTAGTGTCTCGCGCTGCCCGTTGGCACGCGTGCTTGACTGTGTTTGACAGTTGATTTATGTCGGTTGGACTATGCCATCTTGAGCGGTGCTTCCACGCATGCCCGGCGGTCTGTGGGAGCTTATTTAAGATAATAAATATAAATATATTATTTCTACAATTGTCATTGTGGATTATTACAATCTCACTCTCTCAACTTTTCCATCTATAGCAATGATTTCTATTACCAGTGCAAGGGCATGGCAATGGGTGCTACATATGCACCAAGTCTGGCAAATATGTTCATGGATTATTACAAGGAGGAGCATCTATACAGCCTTGAAAATCCCTATTTAAACCAAATAGATGTATGGAAGCGGTATATAAACAACATCATAATGATTTGGTCTGGCACTGAGCACGATCTCAAGGAGTTCCGTGACTGGCTCAATACTATAACAAGAGATATCCAGTTCACTATGACCTACAACAAAGTGTCTATTGATTTCCTGGACCTTACATTTCAAGTGGAAGATGGTCTCTCATTTTGTGATCTCTACCGAAAACCAACTGAATGCAATATGCTTCCTAAATATGAGTCACATCACCCATGCAGTCTGAGGGACAACCTGCCCTTTGGTCAGTACCTTAGGCTGAGGAGAAACTGCACACAAAGGGCACATTTTTTCAAGGAGCCAGAAATTCTAACTACACGCTTGAAAGAAAGAGGATACCCGATGGGATTGTTAAACTGGGCTCGGAAATGTGCCTGGTACTGTCCACGTGATAAGCTATTGGAGGTGAAACAAAGACCAGAAAAAAACTGAGAATATTGTGTGCCTAACAACGTTTAATACCAAAAGTAACCACATAAACAAGAGTGTGAAGACATACTGGAACCTAGTTGCCAGTGAATTAAAAACAACTGAAGATCCTCTTTTTGCCTTCAAGAAGGGCTTCAGTATCAAAGACAGTGTTGTCAAAGCATACCTAGACCCCCAAAACATATGGATCTCAGAAGTCACTTGGGCTTGCCCCCGATAATGGGTCATCGAAAGTGTGGACAATGCAAAGCCTGCCCCATGACTGTTGAAGGATCCACGTTCTCACACAACAATAGAACATACAAGTTGACACAATTCACGAATTGTAACAGCAGTAATGTTATATACATTATTTGCTGTCCTTGTGGTCTACTATACGTGGGCCAAACAACTCAGAAAGTAAAGGCTTGAATATTGCAACATATGGGCAGGGTCAGTTGCAGGGTGCAAGGAGCTTCACTGGTTGAACATTTTGTTACACAGAATCATCCCCCAGAAAGCATGGAACGGTGGGTAGTTGATAAAGTGTGTCTCCACGCAAGAGGGGGCTCGCTATTAGTGCCCATCAATAGGAAGGAGTGTAAGTAGATCCATTCCCTAAACACTGTGATGATGGGGTTGAACGAGTTTGAGGAGACAGCAAGACAGATGAACCAACTCTAATTTCTGATTGCCCGCCCTCTGTGCGGTGTGACTAGAAAGATCTTTTTACCCAGTTAGACATAAACCCCTGTAAATGTCTGTAGTACACGATGAAACATTCACTGAAGGGTTGTCTAGGTGGTCATGCAATGCAGCTCTGTCAGCAGACGATCTGTCTCAAGAACCACTGTGGTTTTTCTGCTTGATAACAATTGTATATGCACCACCGGCTGATCCAGATCTTCACTTTCCATTATGATTATTTGGTATCATGTAAATATGATTATGTGGGACAATTGTCCATTACCTCACTATTCAATGCTATCTGTGTGGTATACTTAAGCCTGTTTGGGATATCAAATATGTAAATTGCTTATGATTGGAATGTATCCCCACATGTGTTACCATTCCATGTCACCTTGATATTAATCTTTCCTTTGAGTATTTGTCTTAACATTGATTCACCAAGTCATGGCCACTTCTACATATCATCTTGGGTGAGTCGATCCTGTGTGAGTACACTATTATTCTCAATTTTTAGCTTTAACTTGGAAGCTCTCTGCCGAATTTACAGTTACTGTATTCGCCTCCCTAGATATGAGGAATGGCTGCTATGCAACCGGACTGCACACCGTAGAACAGCGAGCACACGAACGCCGCTCCCAGTATTGCCGCGCTCCCACAGACGCACTGAGTGGTTGCTAGGCGACAAGGCCAGCACTCTGCTGCTGCGCGGCATTGTGTAACATGCACGCGAGCGCCTCCTCTATCAATATCTGCCAGACACTCGGGGCTCGCTGACTATGCCGACGTTTGCATTAGCTTGCCTCAAATCTAATCGGGTAAGTTCCTCTATACATTGCACTGCCTTGATGAAAGAATTTTCCCATGGGGTAGCACGAGCTGCCTTAATTTTCTTGCCCAGTTTCTTATTACAGAAGCCACTTGTACTTCATCCCGCATGCTTATGGGCCAAAAGACCTTTCTTATCAATTGAATTGGGTGAGTGTTTATTTTACACTGATATTTGCCCCATGTCTTTAATAGATATCTAGGCGCTGGATGGGTTCTAATTCTATAGCAGGACCGAAGGCTTCTGATTATGCTTTCTCATTTCTTTACTGCAAAAACAAAGCAGCCAATGAAAGTAAAACTACAACAGTAAAAAACAACAATACCCATGAGGCTTTGAACCACGCCTCCTATATCACAGCCAATCACTGCATAATCAGGTATACAAAGTCGAGAGACACTAATCTGGCCTCTCTTTCTTTGCTGCTCCGCAGCCCAGATAAGTGCCTCTCTACTCTGTATACTTGCACTGTATGGTACTTTATGGCATTTGATAATTTTTCATACATTTGATATTGTTCATACATACCTCAGAGTGTATTTGTATTGCCTTGCTACTCGCGCAGTGGCACTTTTCTCTTACTTGTCGGGGCATGTGTGTGGTTTAGCGCGCGCGGCTCGCAATGCGCCTCCCAGTGTTTCTTTTCTGTTTCAAGCGCGGCTTTGTCTGCCCGCTCCGTGTCCGTTAGGCCCCAACTCAAGCACGTGTTGAGCTTGAGTAGCTCCCCGTGTGCCCCTTTCTACACCCGGCAGCCGCAGCTGCCTTGGATCGCGGTGCACGATCACGAGGGACTTGGCCCCCCCTCTGGGAGAGAGACGCACACCAAGACCTTCGTGGGCTCCCAGCATGCGTCTCCAGGGTTCGCGCGCGTCTCTGTACTCGCGCAGCCCCGTGTACAGTGCCGATAGACGCTCTGCCCCGGGCTGAATAGGGGAAGATCACGCAGCTAGCCAGGAGCCATTGAGGCTGTTGTTCAACCAAAAAGGCAGCGGTTTTTGCCCATTTGATCACCGATTGAAGCAGGCATTAACCCCTGACTTCCCAGGGCTTCTAAAGCCAGAAATAATTTTTGGGTGCCCCTTCCTGGGCTGATAATTGAGCTTCCCTCTGGGGATTTTTTGACTAGAATTTTCAATTCTAATATTGAGCATGGCAGAGTTTGACTACTACCAGGTGGAGGTGCCTGCCTGCGATGAACAGGGCGACGAGGAATATTATGAGGAAGAGTCCATGGAGGACATAATTTACAAGAAGCTAGATGCGAAAATAGGTAATGCCCTTTCGTCAGCCCTGCTTCTCCTGGCTAAAAAGTTAGAGCTGTTGGTCCCTAATAAGCCCAAACCACGTTCCTCGACTGTTCCTGACACGACACCTCCCCCCCCAGCGACGGTTCCCACCGCTTCCTCTCGGCCCCATGTACACTCCTATGCTAAACTGTACAAATCTAAAGAAGACTCCAAGGGTGAGGCTCCCGCCCCTTCCCGTCCTCAGTCACCTCCTACCCCGGTGCATGACACCACCACTGATCCTGACACCGACACTGACTCCTCACAGGCTTCCAAGCCTCGTAAGTGCGCAAAGAAGCGTAAGCACGCTTCCTCCCCTGTTACCCCTTCTCCCTTCATTTTTGACCCCTCAGACATTATACATCCTAGATCATCTGACTGGGTTCCTCCACCTGCGATGGCTGAGTATTTACAGACGCACCTGCGCAAATCTTTTGACAAAGAGGTCAGGACCCGTTTGAAGTCAGAATGCCCACGCCCAGACCTTGCCCACAAGGTAGCCCTTACCCCCGACATAGATACCTTGATGACTACCTTTTTAAAGAAATATAAAAAGGATCCCAAGAAGGGGATTGACCGCGCCCTCCGGGCGTGCCAAGATAAGGTCCTGGACCTTTCGGACCCGTTGGCTAAGATTCTGGAATTGGCCCTTCAAGCTCAGGAGACGGGTGACTCTATCCACCCTGAGGTTCTGGCGGGTTGGGCTCAAAGGGCGATTTGCATGCTTGGAAACGCTAACTTCGCCCTAGCTTCGGAAAGACGAAAATCTGCCTTACTCAGGATTAGCCCACAGTGGTGGAATTGGCCTCTTCGGAGCCGGGTCCTTTGGCAGAGGGCCAACTCTTTGGTGACAAATTTGTAAAAGATATTGCCAAGTTCGTTAGCACTTTCGCTCCCCTCGACAAATCTCAAGCTTCATTGAAAAGAGTGCTACATGAGGTCTCTGGTAGGGCCGGGCGTGGCAGAGGACACTCGACCAGCCGCTACTCGAACACAAGTCCTCAGTGAGGATATTCCCCAAGACACGGCAGAAGCTACACCCAGGAGCCCGAGCAGGTTGGTTTCAATCCCTCCAGGTCGCGCGGCTACAGAGGCCGTTTCAACTGGGGTGTTAACCGAGGGTACAAGAATTTCGACGCCCAGTCCTCTGGTAAGTCCTGTGTTTCCGTTGATCCCTCTAGGGGGCAGAGTGCTTCATTTTGTGGTCAGTTGGACAAGTCTCACCTCAGATGTGTGGGTCCTTCAAACAGTTCAGGGTTACCAGATAAAACTATTGGAATGTTCCCTTCAAGTGTCCCCCCGCCCTCTCCTTTTTTCCTTTCAAGAGCAGAGTTTTATAGACTCAGAACTAGAAGATCCTTTGGCCAAACAGGCCATTGCCGTAGGACCCTTCATTCCCAAACGATTTTGCAGCAACGTCTTTTTGGTTCAGAAGAAAGGCGGATGTCAATGCCTGGTGTTGAATTTGAGAGATTTCAACCCTTATGTAGTTTATCAATATTTCAAGATGGAGGGCATCCATCTTTCGAGGGATCTCCTGCTCGAAAGTGACTGGGTGGTCCGGCTGGACTTGAAGGATGCTTATCTGACTGTACCAGTTTGCCCCTCACATCAAAAATTCTTGCAATTTCAATGGAATGATCGGTGGTACCGGTATCAAACTCTCCCCTTTGGCCTGTCATCAGCTCCGTGGGTCTTCACCAAACTCCTGAAGCCTGTGGTCTCCCGTCTCCGGGAGATGGGGGTGTGCCTCATTGTTTACTTAGACAACATGTTAATTCTGGCGCAGGATCGGACTCTTCTTCTCACTCATTTGGAGTGGACAACGTCCCTGTTACAGAATCTGGGTTTTGTTATCAACTCCAAAAAATCAGTGCTGATTCCGAGTCAACAGATGGAGTTTTTGGGCTTCTTGATAGATTCCATCTCAGCCCGACTCCTCCTTCCGGTAACCAAGATCAGATCCATAAAGAGAGAGATCAGGTCCACCCTGTCCAAACAAATGATGTTTCTGAGAGTTCTGGCAAGAATAGTAGAACTTCTTGAGTCATCAATTCAGGCCATTTTTCTGGGTCCTTTGCTTTACTGGGCCCTTCAAAGACTCAAGATCTACTATATTCAAAAGAGGTATCATTACGACCACCTCATTCCCTAAGCCAGAGAGGAGCTTCAATGAAGGTTGGAACACATGACGGCCTCGAACGACCGAGCAATTTTCAGCGCCGCCCTGGACGTGGTTGTCGAATCCCACGCCAGCCAATGGGACTGGGGCACTTGCTGTGGGGACTTTACCAAAGGAGGAAGGTGGTCAGCTGAAGAGTTAGAATTGCACATAAATTGCCTAGAGTTGCTGGTCGGTTCCTTTGCCATCAGATCTATCTCACCCCTGAAGAGCAATTGCTGCATCCTGCTTCAAATGGGCAATGTCTCAGCGGTGAGATACATCAATCGATTAGGGGGGACAAAATCTCGCATGCTTGTGAACATAGTGAAAGAATTCTGTCATTTTAGCCTGGACCGCAAGATCTTGGTTGTGGCGGAGTACCTTCCGGGGAAGCACAACCAAGTGGCAGACTGGAACTCCAGGTTTCTCTGAGATTTCAGCGATTGGAGGCTTCACCCCTCGCTGTTCGCTCAGATCATGGCTATGCGAGGCCCTTGGCAGATAGATCTGTTTTCCTCTTGCCTCAATCCCCAACTTCCCCTGTTCTTCAGTTGGAGACCGGATCCGATGGCGATGGGAATGGACGCGTTCCTTCATCATTGGGGGTATCAGAGGAATTATGCTTTTCCCCCGTTTGCCCTGATCCCGAGGGTGGCGGCGTTTGTCCGCAGACAGAGAGCTTCATTAGTGTTGATGACACCTTTGTGGAAGACTCAGTTGTGGTTTCCCACACTATTGGAGTTATCTTTGAATCTTCCATTCAGACTCCCTGTGTTCCCGAATCTCCTCCAGGACCCAGTGGGGTCATGCCACCCACTGGTCCTTCAGAACCAGTTATTACTGATGGTGTGGACGCTCTCAGGAGACATGAGAGCATTGCGGGACTTTTCACAGGCGGCTGCCAGTTTTATACAACAAGCGTGGGCTCCTTCCACCCGAAACCGACATTCTGCTTCATGGAAGAGATGTGTGGGGTGGTGCCTTCAAAAACAGGTGGATCTCGTGGGATCAAATATAACTGAGATTTTGAATTTCTTGTCGGAATGTGCAGAATCAGGCCTTGCTTACAGGTCGGTTAATAATTTCAGGTCTGCAATTTCTGCTGGTCATGATGGTAAGCCAGTGGGGATGCATCCCCTGGTTTGTAAGTTACTTAAGGGTGTCCGCGTGGCTAATCTCCCTCGGCCCAGGTATTCCACTTTATGGGATGTTTCTAAAGTTCTCTCCCTTCTGGAAACCTTGCCGGATAATGGTGATCTCTCTTTGGAACAGCTTTCTGCCAAGCTTACAATGTTGCTATGCCTCATTTCATGTCGAAGAGTATCTGATGTTAGAGCCTTAGACTTGGCTGGTAGGATGTTTTTTCCACAGGGTGTCTCTTTTATGATCACAAGATGGACTAAGACCATGTCTCGTTCAGTGGAGTATCCTGCTTTTCCTCATAATGGTAAATTATGTGTATTACAATGTTTGAAGTGTTATGAAGAGCGTACTATTGCACACAGATCCGACCCTTTGGGTCAATTGTTAATTTCTGTCCAGAAGCCATTCAAACCAGTCTCTTCTGCTACCTTAGCTAGGTGGGTTTGATGGGTCATGTCAGAAGGAGGTATTGACATTTCTGTTTATGGTGCCCATTCTGCCAGAGGAGCTATGGCTTCTAAAGCCTACTTGTTAGGATCCCGTTTGGAAGACATCCTCAAAGCTGCTGACTGGTCTTCTGATTCAATGTTTAAAGTGTTTTATTATAAACCTATTCCTCATGTTTCTGATGCTGTGATTGATAAGCTTTGAACCAGCATAATCAGAAGCCTCTGGTCCTGCTATAGAATACAAAAATGTCTAGCAATCGCAACAAGAATTATAGATTCTATTAAGAACACGAAGGCAAGGATTATCCCACCCGATGGGACAGTTATGCAACTGTACGTTGTTTGATGTTGTATATGGTTTTAACAATGTTTTTACCCACCCGGTGAGAAATTAAGTTGTGGGTCCCTTTTCTCAACCTTGTTTTCTGTTTTAGGAAATGATTCTAACAAGAGTTGATTGGATAGTCCGGATGGAGCCACCGTGCCTTCCTGACAGAAGCGGAAGTCTTTCGTTTGATGTGGATTATTCTCCGTTGAGAATTTTTACAGGAACTGTTCATCTCTGCGTTGAGAGTTTAGGACTTTGATTGTTCTTATTGGACTGTCTTCACGCAAAGAAAGAGGAGGCCAGATTAGTGTCTCTCTACTTTGTATACCTGATTATGCAGTGTTTGGCTGTGATATAGGAGGCGTGGTTCAAAGCCTCATGGGTAATGTTGTTTTTTACTGTTGTAGTTTTACTTACATTGGCTGCTGTGTTTTTGCAGTAAAGAAATGAGAAAGCATAATCCTCGCCTCCGTGTCCTTAATAGAATCTAAAATTCTTGTTGCAATAGCTAGAAAATGTTGTATTCTCCCTCCCGGTTTCCGGTTCCTTTTAGGATTGTACTGGGAACATTTCATCGCATCACAGGGACTACGGAGCAATAATTATTTTCCACCTCCACCATACATTTCATCGCATCACGGGGACTGCGGATAAATAATTATCTTTCGCTTCCATCACACTTAATTGGGTGAGTTTATATTACCCATTGTTACGGGCCCTCTGGTCAGTCCAATTCATTTTGGTTCAAATAGCATCAACTGAATGGATAAACTAAGCTCTTGTCTATCCGGTTATCAGGTGACTGTATGCCCCCAGTAAATATATGGACAACAAATCTTTCAGTTACTGCTAGAAACTAATGATGAGGCTATGACCGTACAGAACCGAGCACTCAATCCAGGAGTCAAACTGTTTGCTCTAGTTAAGCCATGCCTTATCCCCATTGGTAGTCTTTCCTTGGAACATGCCTAACCTCTTCTCTGTCTGAATTTACAGGCTGTAATACCTCTGTTATACCCCTTAGTCCTGATGAAGACCCGCCATGACTTTCTAAGAGAGCATAGTCTGGGTTGAAACCTTGACGCTACTGGTTGGACCAGAACTAGGCTCCGTGACCATAAGAAATATTTAGACTATCAGCAGAGCCATTGTCATCCTCCTGGCCCTTTCCCCTTTCCCTGTACATATTTTACTCACTCTGTATATAATACACACACAACTGTATTACTGAGCACAGTATGTCACTTGATCACTTTTCATCTTATGTCTCACATTCTTGACAGCTTTTTTACTGCGAATATGGGTATTTTTAAATGAAGTAATTTATATAAAGAACCACTTATTACCCATCACCTTGTTTGTTAGAGTGTGCTCCTTGTGTAAATCATTTTTGCTGTTGCAATATAAGATTTGTGTATATTGCTGAGGGTGATTGGTACACTTGCAGAAGAAATAGTTACGCTAACCCGACAGAACCACTGTTTTTGCTTATATAAAGATAGTATAGTTCATCCATATTAAAAAAAATGAATGTGAATCTGTCTGGCCTAAATTATTATTGCCCAGTCACCAACATCTCAACACTAGCAAAGATATAGTTTAAGTTTAAGTTTAAGTGTATTCATTATTATGTATGATTAATTAAAACCGCTGCATACAGTACATTTAACAATAAAATCAATATCATTGCATTAAAAGGATAAAAATGTAAAGGTTTTAAATTAAAGCACTTTTATGTGTACGAACAAATTTTAAGATAATATCAAAAGAGCATGTGACCCTAGAACAGTCAGCGCTGGGTCTTTTGAACGGCAACTCAATAAGGAGTTCCTTTTTTTTATTTTGAATTGCCGCTATATTCCCTTTTAACAAGTAAGGCGAACTGTAGCGACTGTCGTTTATTTGTTTTGTTTTTTATCCTTTTGCTACCAGATTCCATTGTGAGAGCTGAAGTTACACGTTGACACAAACAGTTCCCAATGATGTAGCTATTACCGATTAACTTTTTCAGCTTTGTAACAGTCAGTGCAAAAATTGTTATGAGGCGGCAGTTTAGCTGTACTACAGATGGATTAAAGCACAGCATAACTGCCTGCCTGCAAGACCTGACACAGTGCTGATTGAAGAATGGCTTCAATAACGTTTTCCTTAGGACTTTTGACTTCTCACAGATGCATATGATGTGGATAAGGTTCTCCACACCACTGGTGCACAAAACAACAGGGCTGGTCTCCAGCCCTTCTTTCCCAAGGTGGTAGACGCAAGTTTATTGCTCCGACTCCCATATGGAGCTGCAAAAATCTTTCCATGGTCACGATTTTTATACCAGCTTTGAGATAGGGTTGGGATTTGAGAACGTCGTAATTGTGTGGCACAGCCCAACCATGAGGTTGTTTAGATAGCGCTTTCTTGTCCTCTATTGATGAAATTAGTCTTGTTGTCTTGGTTACTAATTTCTTAAAAGCTGAGTTGCCAATTGGTGTATTCCAGGCATCTGTCAAGCCTAACATGTTGATGGACTCTTGAAAGTATACGTTAGCGGTTATCTTTCCAGAGCGTGAAAGCTCTGTCCAGAGATGATTATTCAAGGATCCCACTTCAGCAACTCTTACTTTATGCCAGCTTTTTACAAAACCCCCCTTTCTTTCTGTCACCTGGTTTTGGAGGCCGAATTCCAACCTGATTTAGGCTGGTGAAACATATTTAGGGAGCTGGAAGATCACTAAATAGGCGGTTGCTATTATACTATCAAGAGTTACTTCGTCTCTGCCCATCAGTGATTCGCTGCCATAATTGAGTTAGGCTGCAATTTTGCTTGCAAGATTTTTAAGAAAGGATTGAGCGTAAGGTCCGACAGTAGCTTCTTTAAAGGTTTTAATGCTAAGTAAGTTGTGGCTCCCTTTCTTCGCAGAGATTCTAGATGAGGCTTAAAAGAGTTCTTGTTGTCTAGCAGGATGCCCAGATATTTATAACTTGCTACTTGGTCAAGACATTTGCTGGCCAAGTACCACTTTGGATTTGCCTTCTTACGGTGACTTACTGCTAAGATTTTAGATTTTTTAAAATTCATTTCCAGTGCATTACATTTCGAAAATGTGTATGTTTCATCAAGGAGGTGCTAGAGACCAATGGGAGTCCTACTGATCAGAACTAGATCATCCACATATAGCAGGTTTGTCAATGTCATGACCCCTAGCTTCGGAGCGTGTGAAAGACAGCTATCCAGTTCCCCCGGTAAATCCGTCAAAAAAAGGCTAAATAGCATGGGGGTTAGAACACAGCCTTGCTTTAGACCCTTTGTAGTTGTCATTCTCATTAAAAGGCGCATCCCGGTGCCTAACTTAATGCTAATCCAGGTGTTGGTATGCAGTTGAATAAGTTGATCTAATAAAGGTGGTGGTATCCCCCATTTGTCTAGCTTTTGCCAGAGCGTAATGCGATCAATGTGATCAAAAGCTGCTGAGTAGTCTATGAAGCTGAGGTATAGGGGTATTTTCCCTGCTTGGCAGCATCCATGAGCATGGTTATGGCCATGATGTTAGTTGTTGTGCCGTGCCCTTGACAGAAGCCTGTTTGAGTGATGGGTATTTTATTGTTTGTAGAGGACCAGCTGGTCAATTCGTTTAAAATGATCCCTGCAAAGTATTTGGTCTGAATCTATGAGGGCTATCAGTCGATAGTTGTTTGGGTCCGACCTTGCTCCTTGCTTGCAGATTGGGCTGGTGATTGAGCCTCTCCATGACTCAGGGAATTTTGTAGTTCTTAATGCATATTCTAACACTGGTTCCAAAGAGTTGCTCCAGAACTCGGGGTCTTGCTTGTACAGCATTAGCGGTATACCATTTGGGCCTGGTGCTACTGCCCGTCTACCTCTTGCAATTTGCTTCCTTATAGCTGTAGCCAGGGGGCTGTTTTGCTTATCTGCTGCATTTAGTTGACATTGTGAGCCGGTTCGCTGTTCCATCTCTCGGAGCGTTAACTTTGATGAACCTCTGTCGTCATCAATTTGTTCATGTTGGTTTGAATCTACCCGTGTTAAGTTGATGGGCAGGAATTTCTCGGTTGAAGGAAGGGGATAGTAGTTTCTACAGCTGAGTCATTCAAGTAATTAATGTGATTAAAAAGATAGTCAACCCAAGAGGCTTCAGTGATGTTTGAGGCTATGCCTGGATTGTTGGGGCGCTACAGTTTATTACCTGATAGCCAAAATGTTGCTCTATTTTTCTGGATTGCGTCATGATAGAGTCTGGCCCATTGGTCATTATCTTTATCTCTTTTGTTAGCCCATCTCCTCCATTTCAAAGTTTTCTTTAGCCTACGGAGGGTATCTTACAGGCTCCGATCATTTGGGAATTTGCGTTGTTGGTTTAAACTTCAATTTATTTTTCGCTTAAGTGTTTTTGAGACTGGACTCCTTGCCGTCTTAATTGGGTTGACTTCAACTCCCCTCCGATTTGGGCCATGACTAGAAGTTAGTGTTCCTCTTAAGGATGTAACAAAGTGTTCCCAACTTTCCACGGGCTGCTCTAGATTGACACGGCCTTGGTTGTACACGTCTTTAGCTTTAGACGATATTTCTCCTGTGTTGTTAGAGTTGCACCTTATTCTTTTTAAGTTACTAGTTTCTTCCTGCAAAATGGACTTGATAGTTTCCGGTGTTTGACATGGACGAGTTTGGAGGGTCAGCTCCTGTGGCAGATGATCACTGAGTTCGTAGTTGCCTATCTTAAAGGTGACAATTTCATTATACATTGCCAAAGTTGTGAAGGTGTAATATAGATGGGATGATGTTGTTGTAGAGTGGTACGTGGCTGCTGGAGGGTTGTCCTCTTTAAACCGCCATTTAGAGCTCTCATATTTAGATGTTCCAAATCCCAAAGCAGATTTGTCGCTATCCTGGAGGGCTTGATGGCCTCAATTTTGCCCTGTGTTGGGATTCCCCATGCACCTGAGAGGTCCCGTGTTGAATCGTTGTCCTGAGTATGCCCTAAGAGGTGCATGTCGAAATCTCCAGCCAAGATGAAAAGGTCTGTTGCCTCATTGTCCATCACTCTCTGTAGCTCCGAAGACAGCTCCTTTGCTGCTTTTGTTTTATGTTTAGGATGTATGTATACATTGCTTATTACTATGTCCTGTTTGATTTGGTTTGACTGGAGCATTAATTTTGCTGCCAAAATGCAGTTTGGAGGTGTTAAGTGTATTGTTATAGGTGAAAGCTCACCTATTCTGGGTATTGAGGCCAGAAGCAACAAACCACCCGAGCGACGACCAAAGGCAGATTCCTTTGCTGCTGGAAGTGAATAGGAGGTATAACCTTGCAAGTCGAAGTGCTTGTCATCCCAGGTCTCCTGTAGCAATATTATATCAATATATTTCATGTAGCTTAAGGTCTCCGCGTCGTTCATTTTAGAAGTCAAGCTAGTTAATGTTCCAAGCGCAAATGGAGATTCCTTCTTGATCTGTCAGCGATGGATATGCTGCTGCTGTCAGTTGTCAATTTGGGGCTACTGATGTTATTAATCAGTGTGTGGCAGTCCAGTTGTTACCTGTCGATGGATGAGGTAGTAATGTTTGACTTTGAGTTGGTAACAAAGCGATTGTCAAGTTAGCCGCACTCGTTCTGCCTTCAGTTCTACTCCTTGCACCTTTTAGAACTGATGAAGTTGTCAGGCTTGTGGATATTGTCTCTAGACAAAGAAAAGGAGTTGGATAAGATGGATTATGTATTGATTTCAGAGTTATCCCCCAGTTTTGGAATCTGTTTCTTTCACGTAGAAACCTATCAGCAACCACTAGGCATCTCCACTTTGTTTTGGTTGCTTCGGCGCTCTGACCATTGTATTCTGGCAAAAATTCAATTGACATTAAATCAGAAGTGTCAACGTTAGCTAGGGATGTCATGGAATGTAGGAGTCGTAAGATGTTCCCTCTATTTAGAATGTCCACATGACCTTGTGACTGGCATTGGGGAAGGAATATTATTGTATCAGTCTCTTCTGCCATAGTTGGATCCTGGCATTGAGTCTGCATACTGCCACTGTTGGCTGCTTTGTGGCCAAGTGTTTCCTCAATAAGATGCTGAGATCCAAGGATGGTTAATTCTGTGCAGTCCTCCTGTCCTTGTTTAGGAGGATGTACTTTGATTGTTTCATTGTTACTACTAGTGTGTAATGTTAAGAAGTGGTCAGATGAAGGTCGTGCAGTACCATGCAAGCTATTGTCTTGCCCATGACTTTGGCTTAAGAGTAATAAGGGCTCGTTGGATGCTTCCTGTGGGATTAAATCTAATTTCAGATTTGCCACTTGTGCTCCTTCTGTTTGTTTCTTTCTTTCTGGAGCTGTTGTTGGTAAATCAGGACTTGTGTTGGTATATGCCGGTAGCTTTTTCAGAGGTGTAGGAACTGAAAAAGAGGTGCTACCAGATCATTTTCCAGATAGCTCGTGTCTGTCCTCCAGTTTATTGCTACCGCTATCTAAGTGGCTTAGGCCCCTTAGCCGTACCTTTGTGGGGTTAGGTCTTGTAGGCCTAACCCTTATGTTTTTAGCTACCAATGATGTTGCTGAGTTTAAAATGTCATCGCTTATTAGGTCAGTTCCAGCTGGATCCGTCTAAAAGTTGGTCACTAGGTATTGGGTCTGAGTTGCTGATTTCTTTATTCCTGCTTTTCCTTTTATGCTTGCGGCCAGATCTTGATGACAGCCCGGCTTTTATGCCTTGCGCGGAGCTGCTTCGTCCTGTTATGCTGTCATTGTTTGGCGAGTGCTGCCCTATTATTTGTGGACAATGTATGCTGCCGATGACATTGCAGATTGTGTTCTGGGATGTAGCTGTTTGTTTCAGGACTATCAACATGTCACCCAGTATCGTCGGGAGCCTTAATAGTTTGTCCACTATTGGGGGACAGGAGAATTCCTGTTGCATGGGCTGTGATTTGAAAGCCGCTTCCTGCCCTCTTTTTATTAGGCCATTTAGATCACCCAGTTTCCTATGGATCCCTGAGGTAAAGTCGGCTAGGGTTTGAAGAACTGTAAGTTGGAAACCCAGCGTGTTAGATTGATATTGCAGGGCCGAAGTCGAATATTGCATGGTACTTAGTATCGACTCCCATATTAAAGGTTTGTTGCTATCAGAGATTTTGCTTCTTCCTTTCTGTACAGTTTTTGATGGAATATTGTGGTTTTGACTGTAAGCGGCAACTAATTCCTCCCACTCTAGGGAAGCTAGGAAGGACATGTCACCAGTTGCCGCTGGCAGGTTTTCAATAAGCGGCGATTGACATTGCTCTAGAGAGTGTAAGCCAATGGAATTGCAAGAAGACAGCATTCAAGGAACGACTAGACAACAACTCACACAACAGCAAGGAACTCTTCAGCATCGTCAAAGAGCTCTCCAACCCCAGCGCCGAAACCAACGCCATCACCCCCTCGCAAGAACTCTGCGACTCACTCGCCTCGTTCTTCCACAGCAAGATCGCCGACATACACAACAGCTTCGGCACACAGCCCACGCACCCAACCACTGAACCAACGCACCCCACCACCACCCTCCGCTCCTGGAACCCGGTAAGCACCGAAGACACCATCCACACAATGAACACCATCCACGCCGGATCACCAACCGACCCATGCCCCCACCACGTCTTCAACAATGCCGCCTCCGTCATCGCACCCCAACTCAGAGACATCATCAACTGCTCCTTCAACACCGCCACCTTCCCAGAGAGCTGGAAGCCGAACTCAGCGCCCTCCTGAAGAAACCTTCAGCAGACCCCACCGACCTCAAGAACTACCGCCCCATCTCGCTCCTCCCTTTTCCTGCCAAAGTCATTGAGAAGACCGTCAACCGACAGCTTGCCGCCTTCCTCGAGACAAACGGATCCCTCGACCCCTCGCAGTCCGGCTTCCGTGCCAACCACAGCACCGAGACCACCCTCATCGCAGCCACTGACGACATCCGAGCCCTGCTCGACAATGGGGAAACAGCAGCCCTCATCCTCCTTGATCTCTCCGCAGCGTTCGACACTGTCTGCCACCGCACCCTAGTACAACGCCTCAGCAACGTCGGAATCCAAGAGAAGGCTCTGGAGTGGATCATCTCGTTCCTCGCCGGAAGAACCCAGAGAGTCCGCCTCCCCCCATTCAGATCCGAGGCCACCAAAGTCATCTGCGGCGTACCATAGGATCTTCACTCAGCCCCACCCTCTTCAACATCTACATGAGCCCCTTTCGCGGCCATCGCACGCCAACACAACCTCAACATCATCTTCTACGCCGACGACACTCAGCCTATCCTCTCCCTCACCAACGACCCAGCCACCGCCAGAACTAACCTACACGAAGGGATGAAAGACGTAGCCGAGTGGATGCAGAACAGCCGCCTGAAACTGAACTCAGACAAGACGGAAGTCCTCATCCTAGGACCATCTTCCTCTGCCTGGGATGACTCCTGGTGGCCCCCTGCCCTGGGCAGCGCACCCAAATCATCGGACCACGCACGCAACCTGGGCTTCATCCTGGACTCCTCCCTCTCGATGACCAGACAAGTCAACGTCGTCTCATCTTCATGCTTCAACATCCTACGCATGCTCCGTAAGATCTTCCGATGGATCCCCACTGAAACCAGGAAGACAGTCACCCAAGCACTCATCACAGCCAACTGGACTACGGAAACACCCTCTACACCGGAACCACAGCCAAACTACAGAAGAGACTCCAACGCATCCTGAACGCCTCCGCACGACTCGTCCTGGACATCCCCCGTCACAGCCACATCTCCGGACACCTGAGAGACCTCTACTGGCTCCCCGTCAACAAGAGAATCACGTTCCGACTCCTCACCCACGCACACAAGGCTCTCCATGACCTGGGCCCCGGGTACCTCAACAACCGCCTGATCTTCTACACTCGCACCCGCCACCTTCGATCAACCAGCCACGCCCTCGCCACCATTCCACGCATCCGAAGAACCACCATGGGAGGAAGATCCTTCTCCTACCAGGCAGCCAAGACATGGAACTCCCTCCCCATCCACCTCCGCCAGACCCAAGACCACCTCTCCTTCAGGAAGCAACTCAAGACCTGGTTGTTCAAGCAGAAGCAGACCCCCCTCCCCAAGCGCCTTGAGACCCTCCGGGTGAGTAGCGCGCTATATAAATTTCTTGATTGATTGATTGATTGATTGATTGCCATTGAAGTTGCCTTTATTTTTTTCGAGTGCCGATGGACTTGGCCCGGTATTATTCGATCGGAGCTATTTGCTTGTGACAATTGAAGAGTGGGATTATTTTGCTGTAATGCCAGTTCCCTTGTATTATGCTCCTTCATCTGGTATGCTGTCTGTGCTGTCAGTAATATGCGTTGATGGAGCGTTGGAGCAGATACCATGTCAGGCTTCATTTGATTTATCTGGGTTTCAGCGTCCTCACTTAGGTCCTCACTCAAGTGAGACTCTGCGATGTGAGGAGAAAGTTCAAAGCTCTGAAGGTCTAAGTCCAAAGTAAATTCCCCTTGCTGCTGTGGTTTTGAAGTTACTGTCTCTGTCTGGTCCTCAATAGGCCTAAACAAATGAGAATACAGAGTGGGAATTTGATTATTGCATAAGCTAACTAATGAGTTATGTTGTGAGGAAATTAATTGCTCATTGTGGTTGTCCTTCTGTTGAGCCCTTTGAGGAGCAGGTTGTTGCCCCAGTGGGACGTAGTCCAGCATCCTTTCAAGCTCTTTTTTCCCTTGTTGTGTGTTTGGTACGTTTGGTTCAGTTGGGTCGAAGGTACCTGTTAATACTCCATTTTTTCCATTATAGTTTTTTTGCAAGAGCAGCTCCTACTCTCTAATTTTACCCTTGATCCTAAATTGTGGGCTTGTTTGTGGACTCCCATTGTTATGGATTTGTGCTGTGATCTCCTTCGACGTTAAAGGTTGCAACTCTTGACCAAGGGTATGTGGAGCTAATGGTAGGAGAGGGGATTGTAATCCTTCTAGGGTGGTACTTTTTGAGAATATTATTTTGTCAGGACCTTTCAAGAAGGAGAATTTAGTGTATATATAAAGGAAGGGTTACTCCTTGGCAGCAACCCCCCTCACACATTATATCCTGGGCCTCTGATCCCTGGCTTGTGTTAATTACATTGCCCTTTGCTGTTGCTGCCTGTTTTTTAATGTTGCAGGTAAGTGTTTTGCTAATTTTTCTGTAGTTTGTCGAACGAGTCATCAAGTTTCCCACGTTTGTTCTTGGAGCTGTCTTGGGTGAGGTCCAATGGGCTAGTCCCCCTCCTCCCTTCATTCTTTTGTTTGGTTGCCTTAAGTTGTGGTTGTGATTTAGATTTCTCTGGTGCTTTCCTTACTCTGCCAGATCTCATGGCAGCTGCCTTGATAGCCTTGATGACCGCCTTAATGTGACCACCTTTTAGACCAACTTATCAACTTCCCCTTTTTGAATTTGATTTTAGTTTTTTAGAAGCTAAAGGGGCCATGGAAATTCAGTTGAGTTGTAGTGAGTCAGTTCAATGAGAGATCAATGGGAGATTGTTGGAAAGACAATGGGAAAGTCTCGAACAGAGGAGCGCAGGGAGGTGTGTCAATCACTCCTCCATAGCACCTCCAGAAGCCTCCAGGTGTCAGAGAAAGTTGGATTTTTGGAATGTATCCGACCGGGGGGGTCACTGGGGGTCACTGGAGGACCGCTGGAATTACTGTTAATTTTGGCAAAAGGAAGGCAAGAGGAAAAACAGCAGCAGGAGGGACAGCAGAGGAACAGCAAAGAAACACCTGGGCTGGTTGGGCTGCCTCCGTGGGCCTCGCACACTACTGTTGCCTTGCAGGACCTCTTAAAGGCTCTTAATGGCCGGCCATGTCAACCTTGAACTGCACAAGATACCCCATTGGACCGGGCCATCGAAGAAGCCGATGAAAGGAACTGAGCGGTTGGAAAGAGACTAGAACAGTCCCTCCAAGGTTAAGCACCCTCTCCCCTTCACCTCCAGTTCTGACTCCTCCGCGCGGGCCACCTGAGCCCTCTCTCGCAGCCTACGTCATCACATCCTCGCCCATGTATCCGCCACCATAGAGCATGCAGGGGCGGGAACTGCAGCAGAGCAGGAATCTGCGGGGCTTTGCGGGGGACCGCGATGGCTCACGGTAAAGGCTTGAGGTGAAGGTGAAGGTTACCTGTGGGCAGCAGTGGCAGCGGCGGGGTCCTCCTCCACTTTGCTCTTTGCTCAAGTATGCTGCTGGCTGGCTGACTGGAGCAAAGAGGAGATACGGCCTGGAGTTACCACATGTAAAATGGTGTTTTTAAAGAATATTGTCTGACAAAAGGTGGCCATTATAAATATGGAAAATGTGGTATAGGGGCACTCACTTCACAATAAAATGGACAAACAACTGCTACTGTTTCTTCATGAAACAAAAACGCTTCTCAAGTAACAAAAAACTAGCAAAGCTATAAGAGAAATACATAAACCTACAACTCTGCAACCACATCAATCTGGATTCAGAACTGGTCATAGCACTGAAACAGCTCTAACACACCTTGTCAATGAAGCTCTGAGAATATTAGCCCAGATAAAACCCTCCCTACTTATACTGCTTGATTTCTCGTCTGCCTTTGGCACGGTCAAGCATGATACTATATAGGATTGAAGCTCTGGAGAAGAGGATGGCACTGTCTTTTTTTTTTGTCCTCATTTGCCATGACCTCAGTATGGGAAAATACCAACCACCTAGCGAGTCCTTGCCTTAGGGTCCACTCAGAGGTCCCCTCCATCCATTACCAGGACTCGAGTAATTTAATTTAATGGGTGGAAGATAAAACCCAGTGACACGAGGCGTACAGACTGACTCCATCTAGGTGCGTTACCACCTGTAGGACCGTATTCGGAGCGAGGCAATACCCAGT
Organism: Lissotriton helveticus; assembly: GCF_964261635.1. Lineage (NCBI taxonomy): Eukaryota > Metazoa > Chordata > Amphibia > Caudata > Salamandridae > Lissotriton > Lissotriton helveticus. The sequence continues at coordinate 1,641,422,720 of NC_136069.1, read as the reverse complement.
CCATGGAGTATTATCGGCATAATCATAGGACCCGGGGAAAAAAAAAAAAAAGAAAAAAAAAACCCGGATTCTATCTCCACTCGATCAGCAGCTTCCAAAATGCCAGGTTACGCTTACTGCCTGATCTATTAAGGTCTGATCTTGATGTTTCATATAGTGAAGTGAGCCATGCAGAATGTAAAGGGGCTGCTTTCTCCGTCCAGTGTATACAGATTTGCCTTCTAGCCAGCAAGATTGCGTAGAAGAGAAATGACCTTGCTTTACCTGTGATGTTGCCATCCAGACCAAAGATGATGAGTGGTAGTGTAATTGAGAGTGATGTGTTCATGATGGATTTTAGAGTTGCCTGCACTTCTAGCCAGAACCTAGTTATGTCAGGGCATTCCAAAAACATGTGTACATCTGAAGCTCCCGTGAGATTACATTTATTAAATTTTTTGTCCGGGAGAAATTTGGAAAGTTTAAGTGCCGTGATATATGCTCGATGTGCTGTAAAAAGGTGATTTCTTCTTAGCCATGATGGTTTCACAGTTTTGTATAAGAGGGCAAAAGAAGTCAACCACAACTCTTCACATTGAGAGCCAATTACTGCGCCCCACAGTTCGACTGGAAGAGAGAATTCTCCATCAATTTCTTCAAGCAACTGCCAATACCAAAATGCTACCTCTCTTCGTCCCGCTGGCTTCTCCACTAGCTGTTGTTCTAAGGGACTTACTTTCTCCAGGTGTTTATCTTTTCTACGCTGGCCCCTTGTCCAGCTATCCAGCTGAATGTATTTGAATCTGGGCATTCCGGGACCTACGTGGTCTTTTAACTCGTCCCATGCAATTAATAATCCGTCCTTTACTAGTTGACCCCATCTTGTAATACCTGCTTGCTCAAGTACACCTGACAAACTGTCTCTCACATATAGTGGAAGCCCGGGCCGGGAGATTCCCAAATTGGGGCGAAGTTTGAGTAGTATGACAGCCCGAGTTTTTACCTTATGATGAGCCAGGTCTTAGACCACGATTGTAGTACTTTAAGTTTGATTTTTTTGAAAAATTTCTGGCTGGCAAATTTAAACATAAACCCATCCACTGATAGGTTTGCCCCAATTAACATAGCTTTGTACATTGATCCATTCAACAGATTAGTTGGCGTTTTTAGAAGCATCCTCGAGTGAGTCAACTGAAATGCCCATGCGTAGTATAATAGGTCAGGCAGAGCCAGACCTCCCTTCTCCTCAGCTTCTTCCAAGCGATTCTTGTTGACTTATAGTTCCAAATAAAGGAGATAATTTCTTGTTGACTTTTTTCGATTGCCTTGGGGTCAAAAGCCAAAGGGATAGTACTAAATATAAAGGTATATTTGGGGAGGATGCACATTTTTATTAGGTTTACTCATCCTGATACAGAAAGTGGCAAGTGTGACCAAGATTTCAACAGCTTATTACTCTCTCTGTGGATTCTGTCTAGGTTGATTTGACTAATATTGCCCACATCCTGGGTAACTCGGATTCCTAGGTACCGCATGGACAGTGAAACATTTATTCCCAGATGTTGTTCTGGGATATTCCAAGTCAATATTTCTGTTTTACTCGAGTTGATGTCATACCCTGAGATAAGTCCAAATTCTTTTGCTCGCTCTATGACTACAGGTAGTGTAGTTTTTGGATCCGATGTTAAGATCAAAATTTTGTCAGCGTATAGTGCAACCCGCCTCTCCCACTCCCCAAAGCAAAATGATGGAATGTTTGCTTCTGCCCTCAGGAGGATGGCACTGTCTTAACCTGCCACACCAGTCACGATACACACCAATCGTGACTGGTGTGGTGACAGATATGGTTTGATTGACATTGATTCGTTGTGCACTATTATGAACAAACAAGGCAAACCAGTTTAAGACAGGATGGCACTGTCTTAAACTGGTTTGCCATGTTTGTTCATAATAGTGCACAACAAATCAATGTCAATCAAACCATATCTGTCACCACACCAGTCACGATTGGAGTGTATCTCAAGGATCCACACTCTCACCCACCTTATTCAACTTTTTTACGGAACCTATTATGTGAGCTAATGAAGCTCTCAAACATTCACTACCACATGTACGCTGATGATACACAATTGTATCTGAAACTTTTCTCACCTGAAGACATCAAACTGCTGAACTGCAACCTATAGAAAACACAACAATGGCTGACTCGCAACCACCTCATGCGTAATACTTCAAAAACTGAATTCTTATTGATTACTCTGCACAATCACTCTGCCCCATAGAAGAATGGGTCTAACAGCTCACTACTCTCAACTGCATCCCACATGTGATTGATTCCACTAGATCTCTAGGTATAATGATCAAAAGATACCTGAATATGCAAGATCAAATCAGTGCCACCACCAGGGGAGCCAGTTCCAACTAACGGCCCGATTAGGATGTTGGACAGACCTGAGTCCGTCCAACATCGTTGGGGTACTGGGACTGACCATTCTCCTGTATGCGGTCCCAACCCAGCAGTTATTCTTTAGAATGAGAGCATGCATTCCACCGGAATGCTTGATCTCAGTGTAAAGTGAGGAGGTGCAGTTCATCCCTGCACCTCGTGGCAGGCACCTTGAGGTGCCTGCCACCAGGTCCAGGGATCAACAGGGGCACCATAGGAGCCTCCTCAGTCACAATCCAGAGGCCTTGCACCCATAGGGGCCCTGTTGATGGTCCCCAAATTTAACTTACAACTGCCTTTCAGTGTCGGAAAGGCCAGCACAGAAAGGCGGTTTGAAACCAACTTTGTAATCTCTTGGGCGGAAAGAGCCGCCCTTGGGATTACAGGAGGCTTTCTGAATGGCAGACTGGATCTCCTAGACTGTCGGAAACCATTCGGAAATCCAGATTGGATTCATTTCCGACCAACTCCATTCAAATGGGTCAGTCAGAAAGGAATCCAAACTGCTGATTATGATGTCGTAGGAACAACTCCAACCGAGGGTCGGAGATGTTTCACACAGCATCGCAATCGGCCCTTAAGGATACCTAGGAAAATCTAACATTTCTTGTCCCCTGCTTAATTTTAATCAGCTGTCCAATACCTAGTCTACTCTTGTGTACACTACAGGAGCCCTACTCTATCAGGCCTACCCAAAGTAAGGCTTGCCCCATAAAGGGCCTCATTGAATTCAACTGCTAGACTCATCACAGGATCCAAGAGATTTAACCACATTACTCCTGACCTTAACCATCTAAAATATCTCCCGTTTGAAGCTAGAATTCAGTGTAAGATAGCTTTCATGACTCATAAGGCCATCCACCAAAACACACCTGACTGTCTGGCTGCAAAACTTGAACTATCGGGTGGCAGTAACTCTTCAAGATGCACCAACTTCCTTCTGCTGCAGCCACAAAAGTTCAACAAAAAGAAGACTTACAACCGCTTCTTCCCTGCTCTAGCACCAAGAATATGAAACGCACTGGCCCCAGAAATTAGGACAAACACTACCTCTACCTTCTTCAAAAAATAAGTAAGAAAGCTTATTTTGAATGGATTCTTCCACTAGTTATCTTTAGTCATTCAGCTCTTTCATTTTCATATGGACTTATGTGGATCCTGGATCCTCTAATCCATTGTGACATATGGCATCTGTTTTTGTGTCTTGCATTGCTCCCTACATTTTCTCAATTGCATTTACCCTGTTATGTATGTCCTGAATGCGATATGTCAGCACGTTAAGACCCAGAAGAGTCATGTTCGTGCTTTTTAAAACTCTGCAAATAAATAAACAAATATAGAACCCACAGGTATATGACTATGCTGGTGTTCCTTGTATCTTTTTCAGCGACCTATATATTAACTTATATTTTTACTTTTCGTATTTTTATCTTGAATGTATGTGTATTTCTGTGTGCAGCTTCAACTGCTATAGCTGTCCATCAACCGCTGGCTTATCAAAAGAGTGATTTCAGAAGAAAACAGATGCCCCATAACTCTCTCTTATCTCTCCCTTGCCATTCCTTTCACACATATTCTTACTTGCACCTTTGTGTCACCACTGAGGGGATAGGAACCGTGGAGTAACAGTGGCCGATTTGGTGAAGTTGCTCACTTCATTTCTGGAGGACAGAAGGATCATATACTGTGAGTAGGCACAGTCGCATTTCAGACAACAGTTCAATACTTGGACAGTCTATGTGCTCTAAGGTCAGGTAAGATCACAGGTTCTTGGATCGTGCCCTTGCATATTGATCCTAGGCTGTAGCTTTTGTGGTGTACATTTTCCTTCCTCAGAGCACCTAGATCATTCCATCCACGGCTTCATCTTTAATTTATCCCACCAAGTCCACCTGGCACCAAATCTGCCTCGTCATTGGTCGAGGTGGTGGCAATTTCGAATGACAAAAAAGATGTGATGCGCGCTGTGCGCATCATTTATGGGTTGCACAGCCTGATACACACATTCTCAAATAGTAATCAAAAGTTATCAAATAATTTGTTGGCATGCAAATGCTCTTTATTCTTGACGTTCTTCAAACCGGAAACATAAGCACCCCGATTGGAAAATGAAAGTATGCATTACGAAAAACAACTCGAATCCTCCATTGACATTTAAATTCACCCAATGCATTTCGATCATAATTGATCTTCGTCAGGGGTATCTTGTAGTTGGGTTGACAGGAGAGTTTTTGAGGGTGGAGCACAGGATTGGGTGACATGGATTGATTACAGCTGGGGAATGTTACACGTGATGTTATAAGCAGTTGCGAGGGACAATTCTACTTTGATTATGTTTGAGCGGAGAGGTGGAGGATACGCTGTTTGTAACGTGACAGGATTACCGCAGTTGGGAACTAGGGATATAAACGTTCTCAAACAGCAGATTCAGTTATGTGTAAACTAGGGAGGACATCGTAGAGGCGGCGTTTGCCATTTTTTTGGTTTTATTAACGCAATGATGGTAAGGTACCACTCAATATTTATGTTTACACTTTAGGCTATGGGGCACTGCGCAATAGGTTGGGGTTGAGAAATGGAGGATGGGGGATGATTGGCACTGGGCACATAAATGGATGATGACATTTGTTTTGGTAACACTGAAATGTTTAATTTGAAGGGTAGGGGTTACAACAAGAAAGTATTGTTAATTTATTTCTGCTGTATATGAACGATTCTGGTTGGCTGATACATATTCATTCACTATTACAGATACCCCTGACGAAGATCAATTATGATCGAAATGCATTGGTTGAATTTAAATGTCAATGGAGGATTCGAGTTTCTTGAAACGTGCTTGTGATTAGGCCTGGATGGGCAATTCTTAAGCAAACAATATAAATGAAATTATGGAACCTCGTACCTTTGATGTGATAGACAAAAACTGAAAAGAGCATAAATAAACGAACTGAACTTGTTGATCACTTTTGATTACTTTTTGAGTGCGTGTATAATGTGAATCACAAATGTGTATAAGGCTGTGCAACTCTTAAATGATGCGCACAGCGCGCATCACATCTTTTTTCAGCATTCACACAGGTGTACTCGGGATGGTGCACAACAGAGTGCATGCACGCCAAACTTGATAAATAACAATGGTGAAAAATAATGGTGAAAAATAATCGTAAAACAAATGGGTGTGCTTCAGGATACTGATAGAGATTTGTTTAACTTCGAATGACAGCCATTGGTGACACTTTAACATATGTTATGTATGCAGATTCTATTGAATACTCAATGTTCTGAATCAGTGTCAAACACACTTCATATGCAGACTAACATAGTTTGCAGCTGAACAATGCAGGCTTACTTTTCTATCTCGAACAGGGATGCAGCCTTGTAGCTGATACTCCTGGTGTAAAGGGATGGCCAATAGCTGCATAATCTTTAGGTCCACATGAATTCCATTCATTCAGAAATCCTTTATCTCAAACACTGAAGTTATGATCTTGTTACATATCTAGGCACATTTAACAAATTAGTTACTGAGGACGGAATGCCATATGCCTCAGTTTTTGACAAACTGCTACTGTTTCTTCATGAAACAAAAATGCTTCTCAAGTAGCAAAATACTAGCAAAGCTTTAAGAGAAATATATACACCTACAACTCTGCAACCACATCAATCTGGATTCAGAACTGGTCATAGCACTGAAACAGCTCTAACACACATAGTCGATGAAGCTCTGAGAATATTAGACCAGATAAAACCCTCCCTACTTATACTGCTTGATTTCTCATCTGCCTTTGGCACGGTCAAGCATGATAATATATAGGATTGAAGCTCTGGAGAAGATGATGGCACTGTCTTAAACTGGTTTGCCTTTTTTGTTCATAATAATGCACAACGAATCAATGTCAATCAAACCATATCTGTCACCACACCAGTCACGATTGGAGTGTATCTCAATGATCCACACTCTCACCCACCTTATTCAACTTTTTTATGGAACCTATTGTGTGAGCTAATGAAGCTCTCAAACATTCACTACCACATGTACGCTGATGATACACAATTGTATCTGAATCTTTTTTCACCTGAAGACATCAAACTGCTGAACTGCAACCTATAGAAAACACAATAATGGCTGACCCACAGCCACCTCATGCGTAATACTTCAAAAACTGAATTCTTATGGATTACTCTTCACAATCATTCTGCCCCATAGAAGAATGGGTCAAACAGCTCACTACTCTCAACTGCATCCCACATGTGATTGATTCCACTAGATCTCTAGGTATAATGATCAACAGATACCTGAATATGCAAGATCAAATCAGTGCCACCACCAGGGGAGCCAGTTCCAACTAACGGCCCGATTAGGATGTCGGACAGACCTGAGTCCGTCCAACATCGTTGGGGTACTGGGACCAACCAACCTCCTGTATGCGGTCCCAAGCCAGCAGTTATTCTTTAGAATGAGAGCATGCATTCCACTAGAATGCATGATCTCAGTGTAAAATGAGGAGGTGCAGTTCATCCCTGCACCTCGTGGCAGGCACCTTGAGGTGCCTGCCACCAGGTCCAGGGATCAACAGGGGCACCATAGGTGCCTCCTCAGCCACAATCCATAGGCCTTGCACGCATAGGGGCCCTGTTGATGGCCCCCAAATTCAACTTACAACAGCCTTTCTGTGTCGGAAAGGCCAGCACAGAAAGGCGTTTTGAAACCAACATTGTAATCTCTTGGGCAGAAAGAGCCGCCCTTGCGATTACAGGAGACTTTCTGAATGGCAAACTGGATCTCCTAGACTGTCGGAAACCATTCGGAAATCCGGATTGGATTAATTTCCGACCGACTCCATTCAAATGGGTCAGTCAGAAAGGAATCCAAACTGCTGATTATGATGTCGTAGGAACGGCTCCAACCGAGGGTCGGAGATGTTTCCTACAGCATCGCAATCGGCCCTTAAGTATACCTAGGAAAATCAAACATTTCTTGTCCCCTGCTTACTTTTATTCAGCTGTCCAATACCTAGTCAACTCTTGTGTACACTACAGGAGCCCTACTCTATCAGGCCTACCCAAAGTAAGGCTGGCCCCATAAAGGGCCTCATTGAATTCAACTGCTAGACTCATCACAGGATCAAAGAGATTTAACCACATTACTCCTGACCTCAACCATCTGAAATATCTCCCGTTTGAAGCTAGAATTCAGTTGAAGATAGCTTTCATGACTCATAAGGCCATCCACCACAACACACCTGACTGTCTGGCTGCAAAACTTGAACTATCGGTTGGCAGTAACTCCTCAAGATGCACCAACTTCCTTCTGCTGCAGCCACAAAAGTTCAACAAAAAGAAGACGTACAACCGCTTCTTCCCTGGTCTAGCACCAAGAATATGGAATGCACTGGACCCAGAAATTAGGACAAACACTTCCTCTACCTTCTTCAAAAAAGAAGTAAGAAAGCTTCTTTTGAATGGATTCCTCCACTAGTTATCTTTAGTCATTCAGCTCTTTCATTTTCATATGGACTAATGTGGATCCTGGATCCTCTAATCCATTGTGACATATGGTATCTGTTTTTGTGTCTTGCATTGCTCCCTACATTTGCTCAATTGCATTTACCCTGTTATGTATGACCTGAATGAGTTATGTCAGCACGTTAAGACCCAGAAGAGTCATGTTCGTGCTTTTTAAAACTCTGCAAATAAATAAACAAATATAGAACCCACAGGTATATGACTATGCTGGTGTTCTTTGTATCTTTTTCAGCGACCTATATATTAACTTATAATTTTACTTTTCGTATTTTTATCTTGAATGTATATGTATTTCTGTGTGCTGCTTCAACTGGTATAGATGTCCATCAACCGCTGGCTTTTCAGAAGAAAACAGATGCCCCATAACTCTCTCTTATCTCTCCCTTGCCATTCCTTTCACACATATTCTTACTTGCACCTTTGTGTCACCACTGAGGAGATAGGAACCGTGGAGTAACAGTGGCCGATTTGGTGAAGTTGCTCACTTCATTCCTGGAGGACAGAAGGATCATATACCGTGAGTAGGCACAGTCGCATTTCAGACAACAGTTCAATACTTGGACAGTCTATGTACTCTAAGGTCAGGTAAGATCACAGATTCTTGGATCGTGCCCTTGCATATTGATCCTAGGCTGTAGCTTTTGTGGTGTACATTTTCCTTCCTCAGAGTACCTAGATCATTCCATCCAGGGCTTCATCTTTCATTTATCCCACCAAGTCCTCCTGGCACCAAATCTGCCTCGTCATTGGAGGTGGTGGCAACTTCGAATGACAAAAAAGATGTGATGCGCGCTGTGCGCATCATTTATGGGTTGCACAGCCTTATACACATTTGTGATTCACATAATACACGTACTCAAAAAGTAATCAAAAGTGATCAAATAATTTGTTGACATGCAAATGCTCGTTATTCTTGATGTTCTTTAAACCGGAAACATAAGCACTCCGATTGGAAAATGAAAGTATGCATTACAAAAACAACTCGTATCCTCCATTGACATTTAAATTCACCCAATGCATTTCGATCATAATTGATCTTCGTCAGGGGTATCTTGTAGTTGGGTTGACGGGAGAGTTTTTGAGGGTAGAGCACAGGATTGGGTTGCCAATGCATTCAAATAAATTCCTTAAACCACTGGTTTATAACAAACTTAAATACAACTAATGGCAACAAATTGATAATTATCTTGCACATATTAGAGTCCACAAACTCAACGAGGCTCTAGTCTATACCAGAATACTCAAAATCAGGGTCATAATGTACCTTACCCAATGGAAATAATTATTAATGTAGAAAGTGAACAGTAATGTATCAGACTTCAGGAAGATGGGTTTCCTAACTGCATCATCCAAGATAGGGGAGAGAATTCTAGCCAAAACCATTTGACGTTTTCCCATCTGGGAAGAACAATACACAAACAAGTTCTACTTTATCAAAGAAAGCTGCAGATGTTTTCTTTACCATGAAATCAACGTTATGGTGAGACAAAAGTTTGAATTAGTAACCTCAGAGATGGCCTACCTGTCTGATCAGTGTACTGAGACTCAGTTGATTAAGCATACGTTTTCACAAAACCATCACAGCCTTGACACCCGCCCTATCAATTCCTGCATGCATATGTTCCTGGGCCTGCGGCAGCTTATTATTGGGTGGTTGAGATATCTGCCACTGTGACTGAGATGTCCCTCGAGAACGTATTAGAGGATTTAGAAAAAAATATTTAAAACAACTACATTTAATTTTTTTGTAATTAAAAAAGTATTAACACATTTTCCCCTAACTTCTATTCAACTAAGGCTATCACAGTAACAAGGGACGACACATTTCCTGCAATTTAATATGCAATTTGTATTTAACTAATTTGAACAGTATTTTGTTAATTTAGAAATATTGTAATTACATTAAATTAAATAATCACTTTTCCTCCCCACCCCTCATAGTATCATTTATGTTGAATGTTACACAATCTTGTATTTAGGTTATCTATTATTTTATTTGAAATTTATGTTACAATTTATGTTACTAAAATGTTGTGTGTTAAACGTATTACAATAAAATAAAATACATGTTTCTCTCTACTCCTTCTTTCCTCCCACTCTGCAGCAATGTTGTGAATTGGACTTTGATCCCAGGCAATTGTGCTTTCATTCAGCTTTGAGAAGTTATGAGACAGGGGGTAGACATATGTTGTATTTTGTAACTTCCCTGGAATCCTTGCTTAGTGGTCCCAGCTGATTACCTAGATAGGCTTAGGACATGCAACTAATGGTCAGTTAAAGCTGTTGCATCACTAGATGGCTGTACCTCATGTTGGTGAAAATGAAGCTGGAAGTTACTACCATCCCTGCATCATGAGTGGTACTTACTTCTACATGACAGTGGCGACGAGGACCCTGTTTTTACAGGTAGTCACCAACACCGAAGTGACAAACTTGCACATGTTCAAGACGGTTATGCATACAGTAAGTTTATTTGGTAACTGTTGTTTTCGTATGACGCGGTGATATTTATGCTCACATATGTCTGCCTGAAAAGTCATCTCCCATGGACTTTATTTCCACCTTGCTGCAGCTGTGGTGTTTATACTTCATCAGCTCTGCTGTAACTTTTGGAAGCTTGTATTTCAAATGTGCATTCTCACATGCAGACTTACCACCGGTTGCTGTGTTCCTGGTGAGCCACCTCAGTTCTTTGCTTCTGGGAGTCGAGCTGCCCCTGTCTGAACCGTGTGAACTCAAGAGACTGAAAACACCAGCTTCCTGCTTCAAGGATTTTGCTTTGCGTTTCCTGACTTGAGGATGTTTAAGTCTCATGACACATGGTCAGGGTCCGGGTGATGTATGTGACAGTGAGATCTGTTACATGAATTGTATGAAGCTGGCACTCTTGGTGTAAGGTATGAATCACATTTTGGCACCAAGGTACTGTTGAATTATACAGAGAATATTTTAAGGGCGCAACCAATGATTGTGTACAGGATTGAATTGGATTGTGTCAGGACTTTTCGTATAGCACTATACCTCCTGACAAGGGTTTCCTTCATAAAGGGATATCACATCCTTGTCCTACATCCTGTCCCCCTTCTCTAGGGGTAGTAAGGCATTCCTCTCCTCAAAAGGGAAATGCTTCCAGATGCTAGCTTCCAATCCTCCCCAGGAATCCTGTGCATCTGTAAAGCTACCTCATAACCTTTAAACAACCTGTCAATGTTTTCTGCCAAAACAAAGTCAGGCACCAGAACGTTAGGGATGTGGACCCTCTGGCTCCAGGTATGCTGGCAGCATTACTGCTAGACACTGCCTGGCAGGCCTTGATATCCAGCTCCTTAAGGCTCAGTTCAAGAGAAGCAGCATTTTTCTCTCCCCCAAGGCTCTGCCTCATTCATGTGTTTCTTGGTCTCCATGACTAGTTTTTTTCCCTCCATTTTCTGTCCGACAGCTCCTCTAGAGACAGACCTCAAGATGACACTGCTCCGGCAGGGAGATCAAACTCAGGAGAAAGGTAATCCCCCTCAGCTGACTGCTGCATATCATGACCTCTACTCGGAACCTGCTTTGGCTCCTCCACATCATCCTCACTATTCTGATCATCTTTTTGACTGGCAACTAAAAGGTCTCCATCCATGCACTTGTGCTTCTTTTGATGGTCTGACCCTGTCCGACAAAATTAATTGAGCTCAGCCACAGTGTAGCTTTCCAGATTGAGGAGATCGAATTCCATTCTTGCAGGTGAATCCACAGGCACAAACAGTCAGGTAGAGTAAAGGTGAATTTGGAAAAAGCAAAAAGTCCAATCAAGGAGAAATTTAAAACTTGGTCTCAGAAGATCTATCTTGAATTTTCAGAGTAACAGAAAATCACTGTATGGCACTTCACAACACAAGTGCTAATCTTCACCACTCGTCACCAATGTGAGAAATTGGGTTACTAGTTGAGGGGGATGAAACCCTACTCAAGCAGCAACCACAACCCTTGTCAGGGTGAGGTGCAAGAAAATCCCACGTTAACCTGTGCTCAAATCTCTGGTAGCATGGCACAGAGCAGTCGAGCTTCATGTAGAGGCAATGTGCAAAGATTTTATGCAGCACTTCAAACATTAATAAAGGGTAAACACACAGAAAAATATTGCACACAATTTTGACAAATAGAACAAAATGTAATAAATCAAGACCAAAATGACAAAAATCCAATCAGTCGAAGCTGGGTTATGCAATTTAAATGATTATGTGAAATTAGCTTCAAAACCCCCAAAGCGCCACTCAAGGATATCTGGTCATGTGTGACCGGGAGAAAGTCACAAGTTCAGGCCAACTGCGATGGAGCACAGGTCGAAAAAAGGGACCAGATTAATCCTTCTAAAAAGTTACCTTCACAGGCCAGTGTAAAGAGTCATGTTTACTGTGTAAAGGGGTGCCTGGAGCAGGCAAGAGTCGCAGATGGTCATTGTGGGGCAAAAAGCTGGCCTGGCATCACGGATGGCCATCACTGTAGCACAAAAACCCAGGCTGGCATCTTTGCATTTGCGCTCCCTGTGAACGATAAATGTTGTAGCATGAAATGTTGGGTTGACGGAACATCTTATTGGCGGCTGTGCAAACAACAAGGTTTTGGCCCTATAGTGCCTGTTTGTTGCCACGAAAAGCAGAAAAACTTATATTCAGCTCCACTGAGTCCACACCAAGAGTCCAGGACCTGAGGGGCCCCACTTGGGGGTCACTGGCTTGCTCCAGCTTGAAGAGGGTGTTGGTTCAGGCTGTTGTGGGCCTGTTATGTTCCTGTGGCTCTGAATAGGAGGCCAGCAGAGTAACCCTTGGAGTCACTCTAGGAGTCATGGGTTAAAGTGCAGGTCCAATCCCTTTGACTCAGACAAGAGGGCAGCATGGCAGCAATCCAGCAAGGCAACAGTCCTGCAAGGCAAGAGTCCTGCAGGGTAGCAGCCCTGCAGAGGGCAGCTCCTCCAGCAGCACAGAAGTCCTCCTTCCTGGCAGAGTCTCCGCAGGTCCAGAAGTGTATTAAGAGTTGGTATCTGAAGTCTAATATTTATACCAGGTGCCTTCTTTGAAGTGGGACACACTTCTAAATGTTTCCTTTTGTAGTACACAGGGTTCCTGCCTCCAGTGATCTGGCTCCATACCAAATACAGGGGGTATGCAGCCCTTTGTATGGAGGCAGGACACATCTTTTCAAGTGTAAGTAGGCTTTGCCCAGCTCTGCCCTCCCATCCTGCTAGTGAGGGCTTGTCCATGCACACCTATGCCCTCAATTGTTTGTGGCTGTGTAGGAGGAAAACACAAAGCCCAATTGTCAGCTACACCCAGTCATGAGGCCCTGAGACAGAGTTCAGACCCTAAGAGCCAGATTCACAAAGTTTACTAGTTTTTGGTTTTCAATAAGGTATCGGGCCCTGTGTCTATGAACTAAGGCCCTAATTCACAGAGGTAAAGTAAGAAATGAAGTCTAAGTTTAGACCTAAAATCTATCTTTAGACCTGAATTATAAACTAAGACTTCAGGTCTAAACTTAGATTTCAGTTCTAAGCATGAGGCCTGATTTACAAAGGTAAAGTTAGACCAAAAGTCTAACTTTACGACCTTTTGGTATCCACAAAGGGACTTATGATTAGAATCTTTATGACTGCTGAGTTTTCACACTCAGAACAGAGTTTCCGCATGGGGCACAATCTCTGCAGTGGGGCTAAAATCCTGCAGTCCGGCCAGAATCTCTGCACTTAGCGGAAACTGAATTCGGGGAAGAGTAAGTATAATTTCAAAAACCTGCTGATAATTAATCCCACCTGCAACCCCTGCACTACAAACCACAAAAAAGAAGCACACATTCAAGGCTCTGGTTTTTCCACACCTACGCTTTTAAATGCCTGCTCTATGTCTTGCCTTGCCTTCAGCATGCTACATGTGAGGAGGAAGAAGAATATGTCTGTACCATTTATACTGAGGAACTACAAAAAACTGAATGGCCTACCCTCATACTTCAGCAGTAAAAGAAAGAGGCCGCACTATAGCATCAGTTTGAAACTGCAGTCTGTACATTAGCAGAGGATGCCTGGACCATCACAGACATCAACAATAAGTGTCAGGATGAGAAGAGGAGGGTGAAGGAGAAGTTTGCCAGGGTAGGGGGTCCCAGAGCTCTCCCTGGTAAAGACACTGGAACCCTTCTCCATCTCACCTCTCTTGACAAGGACATCCTCTCGAACATGCACACCCACCTGCCGCATGAGCTGCCTGTGAATAATGATTTTAATGTGGTGCAAAGAAATATGTTATGATTTAAACAATGACTTACAATGATACATGTGTACGATACACTGCAAATGTGACTATGGAAGCCACTTCATGTTTGTGCTAATATTAAAGGTGAGTTACACTCTCATGTGCCTCAATTTTGTTTAATGCACTATAAGTCCCAGAATCCTTTGTGATGGAAATGGTGACTTCCGATTTCTCATTAAAACACTGGCCAGTCACTGCTGGTGATTTCATTTTACACTGCTATTTGGTCATAGAAACCTTGCCTGATTTAGTAACCATCCCAGTTGCCTTGAAATTGCAATTGAGTAAATATGTGAAAAGTTGTATATAATCATCATTTGCTGGTATTGTCTATTGACTTCTTCTTTTTATTTGCAGAGTAAATTCACCAATTGGAGCAATGGTTCCTGAACTTGCGGGAGACACAATCTTGTAGTACATCAACCCACACTGGTGTCATGTGGTCCAGTCAGAAACGCAATTTTTATGCTCACATTTCTTAAGTTGCCTTCTTTCTGCAACGCAGTGACTTTTGAGACATACATTTGAGTAATTGTCAGTGTAGGAAAGAAATGCATTTGCTTACATTTCAACTACGTTGGTATAATATCATGACACCTTGAACATTCAGTACAATGTATAGGGTTCACTGCGCTAAATGTCATGGGCTATTATTGCCTGTTGGCGGTGACACTATCTAGCTAATATAATCAATTGTGCCGTGACATAGCCCTCAATATGTCAGCATGGGTACAGTTTATAATATATACAAATCTGCTTCCTCATTTAAATCTGAGGAGCACTCTTCTGACAGTTTCAGGTTGTGGCACGCCAGAATTTCAACTCAGCTGATCCCTGTAATCTCCATGAGGGATGCCCCACTCCATATCAGGATGAGCAGCCTAATAACACTTGACTGTAGGAAATAGGGGGTTATATCACCCAGAAAGCATTTTTGGGCAGATCACCCAACCTAGGCAAAACTAGGTTAGGTAGCTGTAGGTAGGAGCATACTATATTACACTACATATATGAAAGTATATATCCATTGTTCTAGCACAATGGTAGAATTATTCATCCTCTCCACTGTTCTTGTATTGCTAAACATGCTAATATGTTTCATTCTATTAGTAATTGCAGCACACGTATTTGACCCAAGAATCTCATGGTTTCCATAAATATAAAAACTGCAGGTTGTGTATTTCTTGCCCATTTCTTTGGGTATAAATTGCGAGTCCAAACAAATACTAGATCTGTCACTACGATTTCCATGGGGAGTCAAGTTGGCCGTGTTCTGATAATGCACACACATTTGTTACCCTGTGAGGTAAGTGGTACAAATGGTGCACTGTGAGCTAGTAGGAGTATACGCCAACATCTCCTGAGGGGTTGTGGGTAATCGAACAAGCACCATCCCAACATTTATGTTGTCCAACAAACACACTTATTTACTGATGGGCTACAAGCCTTACAACACTGGTACATAAGTATGGCCAGATGAGGGTTCCATTTACTACATTGTAATCAGACAACCCATAGATATTTAACATAGAATCCAGCAATAGTCTCAAACATGTGAACTGAAGTAAGATATGCTATTCATTACATGTGTCAACTAGAATGCAAACTAATACACTCATATCATTTTAGGCCCTGTGATGTTAGCCACAAAAACACTGACTACAGTGATCACTGACCAATGTTAGTGACCAGCAGTGCTATAGAAGAGGAGGATGAGGAGAAAGAAGATGAGGATGAAGAAGTTGATCAGGGGCTGGTCGTAGAGGAGGACCTAGACTATCAGAAGGGTATTTTTGGCCCACTGATCAAAACACTAAAGCTTGCATCAGGTCCGTGGATTGCCAATTCCCAGCAGTCAGCCAACCAGCCACAGCATTCGCCTACCCCAAAGTATCCACTCCTCACAGCCCTCATGTCCAGGGTAAACTCACCCCAGGCCGTCTCTCAAGCATCTGAGGGACCTAACACTCCTAGTGAGGAACAGGTATCCACCAAGCACCAATCTCAACACAGCCTCACACGCCCCCCTCCGTGTGCTGGTGGACCCAATGGTTGTATCAGAGGCCATCCCATGTAGAGGGGACTGGCAGAGAGTCATGATGGCCAGTGTCAGAATTAATTTTTCCAACAATAGGCTGATGTGAGCCAGGACATTCAAGCTATAGGGGTTAGTCTCTCTGACATTTCAGACTCACTAAAGGGAATACCACAAATCCCTCAGATGATAGACAGACATACCTGTGCCTTGGACAGGATGGAGAAATTTTGCCACGACATGGCAAGGAGGCAAAATCACATCATAGTAATCTATAGGGAAGAGAGTGCAAGACACTATACCTTGGCAATGAAGATGATGGAGGACATGTTGAAACTGTTTCAAAGTGTCTCTTCATGATCAACACATGGATGGGACCCAACATAAGTACCTGCACCACACCCCACCCAGCCACCTGTACCACAACCCGTACAGGTACCCCCCTTATGTACACAGGCACCGTACCATGCACATGCCCCATGCACAGTCATGTCCCCCCTGCCCAGTCATATTCTCCACCTGTCAGGCACTCTCACCCCATGTACAGGTACCTCCCCCACCTGTACATGCACTCTGACCCCTGTACAGGCACCCTCACCCCAGTACAGGCACATCTACAGCTGTTCAGGTACCCGCCCCCTGTACAGGCACCTACCAACTGAACAGGCAGATGCACCACACCTACCCACACATAGACACCAACACAGTAAACATACTCACAGTGATACTCACCACCACAATTGTGGAGTAACAAGAGAGATCCACAATGATCACGGTAAAATATGAATAGCCACAACATATGTAAATAAAAAGATATTCTTCCCTATTCAATACTGAGTTGCGTAATAGTTGATGGTTGTCAACTGGTTACTCTGGTTGTAGCCAATATATGTGATGATAAATGTGTGTGAGTAAGACATGTAGGTTTGTAGGACCATCTGTGTAACAATGTATCATGTTGAAAGCATAGCTAAACACCCACCGATAGTGATTTCCATACTTTGAATTAGTTTTTATAATGAACAGCACAAGACAGTGATGGTATTTAAGAAAAATATTTATATTTTAGTAAATAAGTAAAATTGGAAAGGGCAAAGGAAATCAAATAGAATCTTCAGGCAGAATGGGTAAGGGAACTTGGAGAGTGTTGGACAAAATAAATTAAACATGTCAGGCAGTGTCAGAGGGACCAGTCTATGTACATCAGGTAAACTAAAAGTCCACAATCCAAACGTAGTCCTGTCACTGGTCATCCTCAATGTCCTCCTTTTCCACAATGTCAAGTTCCTCTGCTCTTGTTGACTCTTCATGGTTGGCTGGTGCAGAACCATCCACCCCACAGGAGTGGGAAACATGAGGCAAGGGGTAATAGGGGTAACAGAGAGGGAAGATGTGCTGGGAGAAACAATTTCATTCATCTGGGGGGGTCGTTGAGCCAATGCAGACAATATGGGTGCACCCAAGGAAGTGATGGAGGAATTGATGTTGGCCATTTGTCTGGAATTGACCTCTCTGTACATACGGAGTTCATCTTGGATCTCCTGTAAGACCTGAGAGGACACATTATGTTTAACATCAGATGCCACCATCACTTCCTGAGATGCAGCCACATGAATAATCATACTTGAAGAGGTTGGGGTAGAACATGTGGTGTAGAACATGTGGGGTATCATGGGCAGATGTCCCCCTTAGCTCTCCTGGACAGGATCTTGGAGGCGGACTAGTGGCAGGGGTTAAAGCTGGAGGCCCCATGGAATGGGGGCCTCAAGAGTTAGGGATGGGTCAGGGGAAGACCTCAATGGGTAAGGGGCCTGTCCCTGGGACACCATTTCCAGTTAAGTTCGTATGGGCCAGGGAGAGAGCCAAATTCCTCCTTCTCCTGGCTGGAGGTGTCACTATCAATGTTCCTCCCTTCAGTCTGTTTAACCTACACCTGGGCTGTTGCTGTAGATGTTAACCCCTTCGCTGCGGCGGCTATTCCGCCGCAGCGCTAAGGGGGAGGCGGGGCCGCGCGGTGCTCCCATGCTCGTGACGGAACCGCTCCGTCATGGCCCTCGGATGAGCAGTGCTTGAGACGGAACGGTTCCGTCACGGCCCCGCCCGCCCATTAGAACGTCAGCACAGGCGCGGAATTCGCACCGCGCAGGCGCGGCGAGCGGGCCGTGACGGAACCGTTCCGTCACCAGCACTGCCCACCCGAGGCTCGTGACGGAACGGTTCCGTCACGAGCATGGGAGGGGTTAAAGGCTCCATCTGGGTGGGCTCACTTTCCCTGCCCGTTGGTTCGTACCCCTTCTCATCCTCGCTGATGGCATCCAGAGGACGGTTCAGGCAATGAGCTGAGAATCTCCCGCTATGCTCCTGGTCCTGTCCTGTTGGTCCTTGCCCAGCCTGGTCAACTGAAAAAAAAGGCAAACAATTATGTAGTTGGTGTACAATTCATAACAAAGCACAAGACTACATAAAGGAGGTGCTGACCTTGTACTTCTTTGATCTCACTAACCAGTTATTTTTTTCTTGGGCCTGAAAGTATGTGTACTATCACTGTAACACCAGAAATTACACAAACAATAACATCTTTCTCAATTTAGGTCAGACCACTCTTCAGTATTTACTAACCTCACCTTCAGCATTAGTGCAATGTGAGCTTCCTGACATTCAAATTTAGTTATCTTCCAATGTAACCTTGTTGTGTGCATTCCTCCACTTACTATGAAATGCCATCTGTTGTGTAGCATAGTGAAACATAACATACATGCAAAATTGTGTGTTCATATACAAACAAGTCCTTGGATACGACTTTTGAAAAGATGTGATTCTAAATATAGGAATATCCTTTGACAACATCAGCCATTCTATATGGCAAGTGCCACAATTAGCATGTCAACACTGCCTTGTTTGTGCTGTACAGTGGTAATCAGTTGTGCCTAGCTAGTACAGCTACCTAGATCTTACAAATTACATATGTGCCACTGTTGAGAAAATGGGTGTATTTCGTCCCCCTTGGATATGTTTGTATCATTTTGAGTGAGACAAGTATCACAAAGTCAGCCTTTGCTTCACGGTAGGTACATATAATAATTTACCTGAAAAAGAATACACACAAAATGCATGCATTGTACAGCATCCAACACCCAAACCTCTCTCATACCAACACCCATTACCCATGCCGTTCCTTCACCATTGCTTAAACAGTTATGAGGCCCTTAGTTCACTAGCCATGATGTAGGTATATTTATTCTTTAAAATGCTACTATAAAGATAATTTACCCAGTTGTGTTTAGAACACTACATGTCCAAGAATGTCCTTAGAAAACAGCATGCCAATTGCTCCAATGATACATAGACCTCATAATTACTGCAGACGTTACTCAGAAAAGGTGAAAGGTGAAAAACTAAGCATGATGGTACATCTCGTTCACCACCCACATCATGCTGCCAGACTCATAATGTAGTTCATGCACGTACCAGTTCTCTGCTACTCAACTCCTCCAGCTGAGCATAGAGGGTTAGATAGTCTGTCTTCAGGACTCTCCTGTACATTGGGCTAAGGCTGGGGCTCTGTGAGTGGGGCTGGAAGGACATGCCCAATAAATCCTGGGCCTTAATTCGGGCCCAGCATCACAGGTCCTCCCATCGCCTGAGACACATCTTGGCTGGCCGATAGTACATGCCCGCTGCTCTGTGGCACGCTGCAATATCATGGCAGAATCTGCTGCACGCAGCAATACTCAACTGTTGCTCTGGTCCCCCAAATAGATGAGGGTAGTTATCAAGCACCCTATGCATGATGCCTGCATACAAGGAACCTCCCTCGCATGGCTCCGCTCCTTCCTCACTGGTAAAACCCAAAGAATCGGACTACCACCCTTCCTCTCCGAACTCACAGATATCAACTCTGGTGTACCCCATGGATCATCCCTCAGCCCTTCGCTCTTCAACATCTACATGGCCCCACTCACCACCATCATCAGACAGCAAGGTCTCAGCACAGTATCCTATGCCTGACGCCCAGCTTATCCTTTCCCTCACTAAGGATCCCGACACCACCAGACTCAGCTTCAAGGAAAGAATGAAGGACGTTGAATCCTGGATAAGCAGCAGCTGCCTAAAGCTCATCTCAGAGAAGACAGAGGTCCTCATCCTTGGACCCTCTCCCACTTCATGGGACAACACCTGATAGCCCACCGCCCTCGTCAACCCGCCCATGGGCAACGCCTGGAGCCTCAGCATCATACTCAACTCCTCCCTCTCCATAACCCGACAGGTCAATGCCGTCGCCTCCGCCTGCTTCAACACCCTGCATATCCTTTGCAAAACCTTCAAATAGATCCCCCCGAATCAAGACAGACCATCACCCACACACTCATAAACAGAAAACTGGACGACGGAAAAGCCCTCTATGCCCGAATCAACAAGTCTCTGCTCCGCAAACTCCAGACCATACAGAACACCGCAGCCAGACTCGTCCTCGGCATCCCTCGACAAGAACACATCTCTCAACACCTGCGAGACCGCCAATGGCTCCCTGTTGAGAAGAGAGTAACCTTCAAGATACTCACCCACGCCAACACATGCCTCCACAACACCAGACCCCAATACCTCAATGAAAGAATCTCCTTCCACGTATCGAAGAGAAACTTCCGATCTGCTGACCTCGCCCTTGCCGAAACCCCGCACATCTGCAGCGCCAGAACGGGTGGATGAGCCTTCTCCTACATCGCCAAGAAGACCTGGAATGAGCTCCCATTTGACATCAGACTCACCCCCTCTCTGCACATCTTCAGGAAGACCCTCAAAATCTGGCTCTTTGACTGATCAGAGCTGCTTACCCCCAGCACCCCCCAGTGCCTTGAGACCATCATGGGTGAGTAACACGCTTTACAATTCCCTAATTGATTAATTCCTTGACCTCAAGACCCTCAGCCATGTTTGGGGCAGGTTAGTTAAACAAAGCAGAATGATGGCAGAGAATATTGCTTGGAGGTGAGGATGAGTCAGAAGGACCATGACATTTCTGATTGCAACTTCCTGTATTGAACTTACTGCTTTTTATTTTCTGCATGAAATCTTTAGGTTTCAGGATGACTGTGGTTCTCTGCCACTGGAAGCTGAGTTTATGCCCTCAGAGCAGAGACTCTGCACCCTAGGTGGGGAGTCCTCACCTGGGGAAGAGATTACACAGTTGAGCAGGCACCCAAAGATTCTATACAGAAAATTACAAACGGGATAAGAAAAGCAGGAAGTTCCCCACCTCACTGTTGGCTGTCTGCCCACCAAATTATAATGTTGGCGGAATGTTTAAGGAAAGACCACCAGAGACCTGCTGAAACCGCCAGGGGGAAAGCATCTGTCGGAGGGTGGTGCAGACAAATTTAGTGCCATCTGAATTATGAGGTTTTTTTTTTCCGACTCAGCGATGGCGGAAAGACTGTCTGCCTTGAGTTGGTGGAATCGGAGGAATTGGGGTGCATGCTCACCCATTTCTTTTCTTCCCTTCAGTCACCAACCTTGTACAGGGAGTGAAAAACTTCAATGCCTCGAACAACAATTGCGCAGACAGCATCGCCCCATCAAAAGCAACTTTAAGAGAAATGCCCCAATAAAATTTGAATTCTCCAACCCAGCTGCCAGCGAAAATTACATCATATCCTCACAGAAGCTGTGTGACAACCTCGGCCACTTCTTCTAAGGCACGATCGCAATTATATAAAGAAACTTCGAACCCCAACCCACACCTACTGACTTCGAACCCTGATTGCTGCCCACCAACGACATCTGAATCCTCCTCAATCGAGGAGAAACAGCAGCTTTGATCCTCCTTGACCTCCTGGCAGCCTTCGACACCATATCCAACCATACACTGATCGAAAGACTCCATCACATCGACATCCAAGGGGACGCACTCAGGGGGATTGTTTTATTCCTCACCAGAGAACCAGAGGATGCACCTCCCACCTTTCACCTCTGAACCCAAGAATATCACCTGCAATGTCCCCCTGGGCTCATCCCTCAGCCCCACGCTCTTCAACACATATATGACCCAGCTGGCCAACATCGTCAGATCCCACGGTCTCAACATAATTTCTTATGCAGACGACACCCAACTCATCCTCTCAGTCTTCGATAACCCCACCACCACCAGAACCAACTTTCACAGATGCATGACAAATGTCACAAAATGGATGAAGAACAACTGCCCACAGAACAGACGGAATTACTGATCTTTGGCAACAGCAACAACACATGGAACAATTCCTGGTGGCTATCATAACTAGGAGCCACATCCACACCCTTCAACCATACCAGAAACCTCAGAATAATAATTCACAACAAGTTCACCATGAAATCACAGATCATCAATGTCTCCTCTGTCTTGCTTTCTCATGCTACACCTGTTACGTAAAATCTTCACGTGCTGCAGAGGTCTTCTTTAGACTGCTGCTGTAGCGGTATGGCAGTAGCATTGCCAAACTCATAATCAGGCCCTAGGTCTGGTTGTGAGTGCTCAGGCACACAGCTCAATCAATAGCATGTAATATGAAAACAAATACTACGTTAATTGAAGTCCTGTGTAAGATGAGTAGGTGTGTAGGCAGAGTCAGGTGATGAAATATCACAGCATGTGTTCAAGGCACAACAAGCACCATGACTTTTGCATAGTGTAAAGGTGTAGTGCTGCACAGAGGTGTGTGTTAGTTGCAGCTCTGGATAAGAGACCGGGATGCCCGTACAGTGCTTTAACAGTAGGGGCGTGTGTATAGCGCTGTATGAGAGGGGTATGGGCTAGTCGCTGAAAGAAACAGGGGAGCGGCTACAACTCTGTAAAAAGGTAGGAGTCCGCAAATATCATTGTAAGACAGGAGGGGCTCGTACAACATTGTAGCATATTGGGGAGTGGTTACAACACTTTAATGGATGGTTACAGTGGGTATAGAGCTGCAAGAGAATTGGGTTTTGGTATAACGCTGTTAGACAACATGCACACCAGGCTCAAGGACTCCATGCTTTTGTAGTACCTTTCTCCAATCTTGAGTTCAGTGCGGGATGTGTTGCCTCCCCCTGTCCAGCTGCTGGTCCTGGCTGTGGTGTAGGTGTGCAGCCACCTGCCTGTCCCATGCCTGTTGGTGCTCCTCCTGCCTGCTGGGCCCCACTGTCACCGCTGCTGTATTTGTATTTTAATACTCTGGTTTAGGGAAACTGCAATTCCCAGATTGCCCTAAAAGGTTGAATCAAAGAGCTCTTTAAAACAACCTTTCTTTTATTTTCGTCTTCCAGACACGGGAGAGACCACAACTCCAGTAATCCCCGTGAAGGTCACCGCTGTGAGTTCACGTTAAACGCTTTGCATTTCAATCTATTTGCTATTTGTAGTCTACCCGGCTTAAAAGAGACCAAAACTCCCATGAGATTGCACTCCTCGACACTGTGAGAAAGTCATCCTTTTTACCCTGATTGCCCCTATTTTTTGACTGATACTGGTAATAATTGACTCTGCTTGTGCCCAGGGCTCTACTAACTAGGCCGAGGGCCAATTCCCTGATTAAAAGTTATATGGTAATTAGGTGTCATTACAATTGGTACTGACAACCTACCTGTAAGTCCCTAGTAAATAGTGGGGCATATAGGTTTAGAGGTCCTGTGGATGAAATAAACGTAAGTGTACACTGCTGTGGTGACTGATGTCATTTGAAAGGCAGCCCTGCTTTGCAGGCTACTTTTAAAATACAACTACGTCCAAGTTCTACTTTGAGATTAAAAGTATTTCTGAAGTCTTAAACAACCTTATTTTTACACACAAGTCCCCCTTAAGGCCTACTCTATGTGTCCCAAGGGTAGTGTGCATTGTAGTAATAGGGAGGGACATTATATTAGATGTTTTATATGCCTTGGTGAGGGAACAACTGCCAATTATATTGTGTCCCCATTGTAGTAGATTAGCTCCATAGGCAAATATGGTAAGGCAATATTAAACTTTAATAATGCTCACCTTTTGACAGGAGTCAGCTAAAATAATACTTCAGACTAGGGAAAAATACTTAGAATAAATCCAATAACTGGCTAAGGCTGAATTTAATTTAACTATTATAGGAATGTTGTTTTAGAACTACTTCCCTAAATGTACCTAAAATCATCCCAGTAGCATCCTCTTCTGCTTGGTCAGCCTTTTACAGCCTGAGTCAAGCTGCTCTGATGAGGTGTGAAGTGGCCAGGGTTGAGACAAAGGAGAAGTCTGGTGGAAGGAGATCTGTAGCAGGAGATGCAAGGACAGGAAGGAGGCTGGGTAGCCAAACTGGTCTTCAAAGGGATAAAGACAGTGGGGAAAGGAACCAGGCCCACCCCCACTTACTGCTCCCCCCCCAGCCAGATAGGAGCCCCTGTAATTGAATTAGGAGAGGGGCTGGAAAGGGAGTGTAGGGAAAGATTAGCTACACCTGTGTGTTTTGTTAGCCAGACCTGTACCAACAGGGGAGATTTTCTCCAGCTTGATGTTTTGAAACAGTGCTTTCTAGGACAAGAAAATACTACAGTTCTAGGGAAGGGTTCATCAAAGAGGATGACACTCTGCACCTCATTGGGTAGCGGTACACCCTTCATCCCAGCCCAGAAACGTGGATGCATATAAGAGAGCTGCCCAGCAACTCAGATCCCTGACCAAAAACATCAAGAAGAAGAAGGACTGCCCTGCTGAACCTCTGGTCTGCGCCAAAGAGGACTTTGCCTTGCTTTACATTTTAAGGATTGGACTCCCTGAAAGCAACAGATAAAAAGAGTGTTAAGAAGTCACTGGCATCAACTCCACCAAGAAGAGCCCAGCTGACCAGTGTCCAGTGGACTTTTAAAGATTTGACCAGGTGGATTAGGGGAATTGTAATCCCAACTCTCCAATGAGCAACTCAGACCTTATGGAACATTGGCTGGTAGTGTGGACCATTCAAGACACCAAACATACTTTCTGGAAGAAGATCCAGAAGTTTGGAATTATTTGGAGAATTTTGGGACAAAAGTGCCATAATTTGACTGACCCATTGTCGAGAGTCTAGCCGGCAAAGTCGAACCGCGACTCAGCCTGAACTACAGGTTTACCCTGCTGAATGCTCCGGAGTTCTTTGCCGCTGATGACAAGATGCAAGACCCCCAGGAAATCACAAAGGCCTCACACTGACGCAAGCCACCTTCGTTGAACCGCAATCCCAACCTGCCAAGGAGTCTCGTTGGACGTTGAGAGAAAAAGAACCAAAAAAGTGACTAAGTGCAAAGGTAACATTGTGCCCGGCCCCAACCACCCCATCGCATCTGACCCACACTCCCTCGTGGTCGGCCTGAAACTTTGACTTGATCCCAGTCAAGCGCAACTAGAAGTCCCTGGATGGTGCTTTATGCTTCTAAGCACATTCATATCTCTGGTTTCCTACATTGGATTTTTATTGATTTGTGTCATTTTAATCATAAAAACATTTCCTATTTTTATAAATTAGTGTTTGAGTTTTATTGTGTGGTAGGTCTCACTTATTTACTGTTAATTGTTTTTTTTAAAGGCTTTACACACCTGCCTGCTAAGTTAAGCCTGCCTGCTCGCAGCCAAGCTACCAAGGCTTGAGCATGAATTAATTTATTGAGAACCTGACTGGTCCTTATTTGTGATTGTGGTGTCATTACTAAGTGTAGGTACCTACCTGGCCTTACAAATAAACCGCCTTTCAACAGATATAAAAATCAGTGATATATATAATGTTGACAACTGGTGTTTTACCATCAAGTTAAGGCAAGACAATGGCATCATAGGTATGAAGACCCACTATGTGGGTCCCACTCAATTGTTTGTTGCCTTTTGAGGCCTTGATGCTTAAATATATGCTGTGGTGGGCAAAGAAGAAATCAGCGAAATCCACCCACCCCTACCAGGTACCTGCCACAAAGAGGAAAGGCAAGGGGCATGGGAAACCTGCTCCTGAAACTCCCATGATCTGGGAGGAGGCTGACCCTGAGGGGGATGCCACAGAACCTACAGGGGAGGACATTGCTTACCTTAGAAAACTACATGAACTGAGCAACTGCCTATGCTCAAGCAGCTGTCAACACCTTTGCTGATCACTTGTTTTATTGGGAGAATGGTCTACTATATAGCAAACCTAAGGTACCTGAGCCTGGTGCAGCACATGCGTTGCTGGTCCCTAGTACTATAGGGCCCTCCTACTTAAGCAGGCTTGTGAATTTCCCCTAGCAGGTCATCTGGGGCAGTAAAAGACTTTTGAAATGCTCTTCGCCCACTTCGATTGGGCTATGATGAGGATAAACTCAGATGTGTTCTGCAGATCATGCCCTACCTGCCAGGACAGTGGTAAGTCAGGTGGGAAGCGCAAGGCTACCCTGCAGCCATTTCCTGTCATTGCCACTTATTTTGAAAGGGTGGGCATTGACATTGTGGGGTGTCTGGACTCAAAGACCGCTCTGGGCAACAGGCTCATCCTGATCTTGGTGGAGGCTAACCCTCAGAGGACAGTGACTGTGTCTTCAATGGTCAGGGCACTGATGGGGATATTTACACAAGTGGGATTCCCCAAGGATGTGATATCTGTCAGTGGGCCATCTTCATGTCTTGCTAAAATAAGTGGAAGGAGTGGGGTGTGACATATAGGTTTTCCATACACTATTACCCCTAAACTGATGGGCATGCTGAGATGTTCAACAAGGCCCTGAAAGGCATGGTCATGGGCCTTTCAGAGCCCTTGAAACAGAAGTGGGACGTCCTATTGCCATATCTGTTGTACAGGGACGTAGCACATAAGGGACTTGGATTCAGCCCATTTGAGCTTCTGTAAGGCTCCCTGCACAACTGACACTCAGTCTAGTGAAGGAAGCTTTAGAGCAAGCTCCTAGAAAAGCCCACTAGGATTTGGTAGACTACATTCTGTCACAATGTACCCAGATGAAGTGCTTTTGGAAGAAAGCCAAGAGAATCTAGAAGTCAGCCAAGAGGTCATAAAATGGTAGTTTGACCGGAAAGCCACCCTGGTCGAGTATCAACCTGATCAAAAAGTGTGGATGATAGAACCTGTGGGATTCTGGGTCCTACAAAACGAATGGTCCTGGCCATATGAGGTAAAGAACGCAAGAGTCAGATCACCTTCCCGGTGGATCTCAAGAACCCTGGAACCCTTTAACATTGTGATGTGGGAGGACCACCTGTGCTACCTCAGGGAAGGGGGAACAGCCTTTACAACGCGGGCATTACCACGCGCTTCCATTACTACGCTGCTTTTACAACGCAAGTCGTTTCACTGGAGGGCGCTGTTGGACAAGGAATAGTTTAATTTTCTATTCCAACACATTCCCTACTGTAATGCGGGCTGGAGTTGGAATAGAAAATTAAACTATTCCACTATCCAGTGCTTACAGCGCAAGTCATTGTAACAACTTGCGTTGTAAAAACAGCATTGTAATGGCAAGCATGGTAATAGCACACGTTGTACTGTCATACAACCCAGGGAAGTGCTTCACGATCTGAAGAGGGCAGGCCTGAGGATCAAAGCCAATACATGCCAGATAGGGCAGAGTGTCTTGGTCTACACGCTCAGTAGGAAGAGGCAAGGTCCAACCCCTCCTTGCCAAAATGGAAACCATTCTTGCTTGGAAAGCCCCAAGATACAGACAGAGGTTAGTCTTCCTAGAGCTCACTGGTACTACAGAAGACTCATCAAGGGGTGTGGCACCATTATTTTCCCCATTGGCAGAACTGACTTCTAAGAAGCAGCTCAGACAGGTGATCTGGACTTAGGTATGCCTGAATACTTTGGCACCCCTAAGATGGCCAATGCACGGCACCTTTTTTATTTATTTTATTTTTGGAGTTTTATATAGCGCTGGCCAGACCCGTGGGTATTGGAGCATTTTAGGACATAGTTTCAGGATAGACAAACATCTTAGAACAGTCCTCAGCAAAGATGTTAGGTAGTCCAAAGAGTGCTGAGGTTTCTGGAGGTAGGGTAGAGTCCAGAGGTAGCCTTCTTGAGTGCTAATTGCGGTAGACCGAAGAAGTTCAGCCATCCAAGAGTGTTGGGTCTTCTAGAGGTAGTGGTGGAGTCCTGAGGTAGTCTAGTTGAATGCTAAAATTGAGGTAGACTGACGGCGTCATTAATAAAGTGTATAGTCGGAGAGCACTGTCAACAGCGATAGCGTGGCTATCCATTCGGGAGGGCACGGTTCAGCAGGAGGGTTTTAAGGTGTTTTTTTAATTTAGTGAAGGAAGGGATAGTTCTGATGTATGATGTCTGCTGGGATGGAGTTTTAAATTTTGGGGGCTGTTCCAGCAAATAATCTTGCAGCAGTTTTGTGCTTGCATGTTCTCAAGGGGATGAGAAGGAGGGAGTTTGAGCTCCTCAGGTTTGTCATCTGCCCAGCCCTTTTAAGTTTGGCAGCTAGATAGTCCGGTTTTCCATTGTGAAGGGCTTTGTGCGTGAGACATGCTGTTCTGAAATTGGCTCGCTGTTCAAATGGAAGCCATTTAAGATCTCTAAGAGCTGGTGAGATGTGGTCATACTTCCTGATTCCAGTGACCATTCTGGCTGCGGCTTTGAGGGTTGTTTTAAGGGGAGTCAGGTTGGATTTTGTGGCGCCGATTAGGGTTGCGTTGCCATAATCGAGCCTGGATAGCACCAGCAATTGAGTGGCTTGTTTGAGGTCTTTAGCAGGGACGAATGGTTTGATTTTGTATAGAAGCTTTAGGTTGAGGAAGGCAGTCTTTGCAGAGTTTTTGATGTGGTTGGTCATGTCCAGTTTGGAATCTAGGGTGATTCCTAAGGATTTTACGGATTTGGCCAGGTCAGATTACCGTTTAGAGTGTCCAAAGCTTTAAGCCATTCTGCGATTTGTGGGTTCTCTTCTTTGTTGGAGATGAGGAGGATCTCTGTTTTGTCTTGATTGAGTTTAAGGTAATTTTGGGATAGCCACGTTGAATTTCTTTTAGAGTGGTGTTAAGTCTGAGGATGACGTTTGGGGAGGAGGTTTCAAGATAGATTTGGGTGTCATCTGCGTATAGGTGGAAGGGGATCTTCGCCTTTTTAAGAATGGTGGTGAGAGGTTCCATGTATATGTTTAACCGTTGTGGTGAGAGCACTGAGCCTTGGGGAACACCCCTGCTGACAAGGTGGAGGTCAGAAGTAAAGTTTTTGATTTTTATCTTTTGCGAGTGGTCCTGGAGGAAAGAGGTTAACCATCGGAGGACCTTTTCATTGTCACCAACCCTTTCTTGTAAGGTCTTGATGAGAAGTTGGTGATCAACAATGTGAAATGCTGCCGATAGGTCGAGGAGAATGAGAAGGTAGCATTGCCTGGAGTCTAGTGACTGGTGGATGTCGTCTGTGATGTTGAGGATTGCCGTCTCAGCGCTGCAGCCTTTTCTGAACCCCGATTGGTGTGGGTCAAGAAAGTTGATGTTCTCCATGTGTTGAGTCAGCTGAGAGAGGACGCATTTCTCCAGGATTTTGGATAGGAGGGGGAGATTGGAGACAGGTCTGAAGTTGTTCAGGTCTGTGCAGTCAAAGCCCGTTTTTTTTAGTAGTGGCGTGACTTGGCCAACTTTGAGGCAATCAGGTATAATGCCGGATTGCAGGGAACTGTTGATGATTCTGAACCAGAAAGGAGCTATGGAGAGTTTGAGATTTTTGGTCAGTTAGGTAGGTATAGGGTCCAGGAGGTGAGAAGCAGGTTTGGATGTGGAGATTAGCTTGGTAATCTCGGCTTCTGTGATGGGAGTGAAGGCCTTCCATGAAGTTGTGTTGAGAAGGCATGTGTTTTCTATAGTGTCTAGGGGTAGGCTTTCGTTGGCGGGATCGATGCTGGTGTCTAGCGAGTGTTCAATCTTGTTGATCTTTTCTTCGAAGAAGATGGCAAAGTTTTCGCAGAGTTCCGTGAAGGACTGGGCGAAAGTTGTTGTGGGCTTAGTGGTTTGTAGCTTGATGATTTTAAATAGTTTGTTGGGCCTGTTTTTGCATTTTCTAGGGCGGGGCAGAATAAGTTGGCTTTTTCATTGTGTATGTATTTTTTTAATGTCTTCGGCCTGCTTTGAGTTGTTCGAGAAGGCTAGCGGAGGGGTTGTTTCTCCAGATTCTTTCTGTTGATGTAAGCTGTTTCCTTTCGTTATTGATGTCCATATTGAACCAGGATCTGGATGGGATGTTCCTGGGTTTTTTTTAGTTTCAGAGGGGCTACCTGATTAAGAATAGTTGACATGGATGTCTTGTAGTAGGCAGTGAGTTCTGTAGTGTAAAGCTCAGCCAAGGAGGGAGTGAGTAGAAGAGTAACTTTTTCTTCCAAGTCAGTTTTGTTGATCCAAGTGAGATTTCTGGTCCATTTAGGTTGTTCTTGGGTGGGGAGTTGAAGAGTGGCTGGCTGAGTGAGTTGGAAAAGGATAAG
Source organism: Lissotriton helveticus (assembly GCF_964261635.1). Taxonomy (NCBI): domain Eukaryota; kingdom Metazoa; phylum Chordata; class Amphibia; order Caudata; family Salamandridae; genus Lissotriton; species Lissotriton helveticus. The sequence goes on along the minus strand of NC_136069.1, from coordinate 1,641,392,029 downwards.
GTGGTGGTCGGACCAATCTACTGGCAGGGTGTGGTTTATCCTCACTGTTTCTTGATTGGCTGTGATGGCATCTAGGGTTGCTCCTTTGTTGTGAGTTGTTTCTAAGTAGTGTTGCTTGAGGTTGTTATTGCATAGTAGCTCGCTCAGACTTTGAATTAGCGGATTGTTATCTTTAACCAATTTTAATTATTTATAAACATTAGGAAACAATGAGATTAATAATTTATTGTCATAATTGGTAATCATATTCACTGATGTGTTTAAAAAAAAAATGTTTGTATTTTATCTTGCCTTTTATGATTTTAACAAAAATCTAATAAAGTGTATTTTGACAGACTGACGGATTGTTATCTTTATTCCAGTGTAGGTTGAGGTTGCCCAAAATAAGGTTGTTTTGCATCTCGTAGGGAGCATTGGGCAATTAGATCAGATAAGTGTTCAGTGAAAGCGGCGGAGTTGCCTGGGGGGTGAGGTGGCAGGTTAGTGGATTTTTGTTGCAGGTGATGATGTTGACAGTTAGGCACTCAAAGCTGTTGTAGTTGAATGATTCAGGTTCCGTCACAGACATATTGTCTCTGTGGATGATTGCTAAGCCTCCACCTCTATGGTCTTTTAATTTTTTTTTAGTGATTGTAAAGCCTGGGGGGACGAGGGTGTCCAGGAGGGTAAGGGAGGAGTCGTTAAGCCAGGGTTCGGTGATGAATGCTATGTCAATGTCATGAGTGAGGATGGATTCTGCTAGTTCAGTGGCGTGTTTGGTGGCTGATATACAGTTTATGAGCAAGCAGTTTGTGGGGGTCGTCTCTGTTTTGGGTTTCTTCGTGATGGGGCCGTGGGGATGTATGTGCGGGTGGGCAGAGGTCTCGGTGAGTTGGGGGGGCTTTTACTCTACCTAGTCCTGTGATCACCTGTATTTTGGAGTGTCCGGTGGCAGCACTGTGATTGTCGTACAAGGAAGCGAGATCCGCCGCATCGTTCACAGACATAGCGTCTCTGGTTCTTTTCGGTCTCTGTGGTCGATTGGGGGCGGGTTAGCTTCCCATGTTCTGGGAGGGGTAGTGGGTGGATTTTGTTGCATCTGAGTGTTGGAGGAGTGGGTGTGATGCAGTGGTTGGGGCACTACGAGGTTGGGTAGGATTTGTTTGAGGCCCAGGATTATGGTAGTTATCTGGGTTTCAAGCAAGGAAATGAGTTGCTCAGTCTCTGGTTCGTAGAGGTTTGCGGGTTTGGACCTGTGTAAGTGTGTTGGGCTTGGGAGGGGAGAGTGGGTGAGGGTGGGAGCTGGTAGGTGACGGATGGGGGTGAGAGCCCATGGTGGTTATGGGGTGGTTACTGTAGTCTATGGGGGTTGTGAGGGGGATGTCGTGTGTTGTGCCGGCAGGTGATGGGTGAGGGTGTGGGTGGGGGTGAGAGCTAGTAGGTGACGGAAGGAGGTGAGAGCCCACGGTGGTTGTGGGGGTGTTACTGTTGTCTAAGGGGGTTGTGAGGGGGATGTTGTGTGTTGTGGCGGCAGGTGATGGACGGGAATGAGCGCCAACAGTGGGCAGTAGGGTGGTCCTGTTCTCTCTGGGGATGGTGAGGGGGAGGCATCATAGGGGAGTAGTAGCTTTGTTGCCTGTGGGTGTGGGGAGGGCGGTGTTCTGGTTGTTCGCCGTGGGGAGGCGGGTGTTCTGGTTGTTCGCAGTGAGTTGGGGAGTGTGAGTGGCTGGTGTAGGAAGGGGGTGATAGCTGGCAGGAGAAGAGAGGGGGTGGGGGTTGAGAGCTGGTGGGGCACCTGTACTCAAGGCCTTTTTATCTATTTATTTTACAGTTTTATATTGAACAAACTTGACCCAGAGGTATTGGGTATCAGATAGCTTTACACAAGCACCAGTTGTGTTAAATGAGGACATATTCATTTTTGCTAGACACAGGAGAATACGTGATATGCCCAGAATCACAGGAGATTATGTGTCCTTGCTGAGACTCGAACGTGGTTCCTCGGATTTGATGTCAACTGCCCTAGCCGTTAGGCCAACTCCTCTCGACTTGATTTCACTAGAGAATTTTGACTGCAGACAGGTGCCTCAGAGAATAGCATAGGGGCTAGATTAACAGCTAAACAAAGAGGGCATGGACCAAACCTTAGTCTTCATCAGTAGGGAACAGAGCTAGAATGCAGTAGAAAGGGAAGCCTGTGCCATGGGTGCTGTGGTGTGGACACTGAAGAAGTTTAGACATACCTGTTTGGTGCTCACTTACAGGTTCAGACATACAACAGACCCCTCTGATGGCTAATGCAGATGAGGTAACTGAATCCCACACTGCTAAGGTACTCCATCTTCCCACAGGGATTGGACTTTATGCACCAATGGTGATGGCCTCTCCAGGTTTTTCCACTTTAGTAATGAGAACTACAAGGAAGTTGGGTACTTCTCTCTACATCCAGCTGGGGGAGACACGTGTTGGACCTGGCATCTTTGCCGTTGTTCACCCGTAACTTTCTGCCTTGAACCCTCCTGTTTTGCTGACTTCGTTTTTGCTAGCTTTAGGACTCTGCACACTTTATCACTGCTGCCCAGAGTTAAAGTAAAGTGCTCTCTCCTTAAAACCTGATAGAACTGGCTTACACTTAATTGGCACATTAAATTTACTTGTAAGTCCCTAGTAAACTACATGTACCCAAGACCTGTAAATTAAATGCTACTAATGGGCCTGCAGCACTGATTGTGCCTAAAAGCCCTTCAAACATGTGTCAGTCCTGCCATTACAGCCTGTATGTGCACATTTTAAACAGTCATTTCAACCTGGTAAACTTCGTACCTTTTGAGCAGGGTGCAGATTATAACTTTAAGTTATAAGTATAACTTTTGAACTTTAAGTTGTTTTTTTCTAGAAATATAAATTAATGTTTTCCCAACTATTACTATTCTAAAACCTTTTTTTATTTAATTGGTATGTTTATTTAAAATGTGTTTCTAGTCATAGAATGTTTTTTATGGTAATATGAATTTTAAAGGGTGCTGGCTTTTTTTGGTATTGCAGTACTGAGTATAGGTAAACATTACAAACATCAGCATCATATGCGTGATCTTTATGCTTTCAATAGCTGTGCCTCAATAGTACTGTGGTACCTCTATACAATTGTACAAATATTTACCCCCTAAAAAATATTTTTGATTCAAAATATGGGTTCAGGGTTTCATGGCCAGTTTTGTTTTTAAATGTTATTTATGTTAGTATTGTAACTGTAGGCTGTGTTTGTGAATTATGCAGGTACTGCAATATTGATGCAATAGTATCGAGATTCTACTGCAGCACTTTTGCTTTTGCAAAATGGCATTTCATTGGCATAAAACTCTGTCAAATGGTGGGAACAGGATGTGTATACCATTCATCCCCATAGACCCATCCTCATTCTCTTGCTCTTTGGAAGAAGAGAAAAACTTTTGTGCCAAATCCATATTGGAAGTTTTGGACAGCTGTAATGGCCTTAGAACATGATCTGTCCTGATGCAAGAGGAGGAAGAAGAGGTGGTGCAGAAATTGAAAAATTCCATTATATGGGAATTGTTTTCTGTCACCTGGAGGTAAAAATCATTAATTCCAAACTTGTTACATTCAACTTGTGTAACATAGTTATTCACATGGGAATATCAAGCAATACTCCTTCGGTACCATTGGAATTAAAAAAGATCTTCAGGCATTCATTCCACCACATTGGCGCCTGAGGAGATGAGGCGTCAGAAGGAGATAGAAGATGGCTGAAGCAGGAAGATTGTCAGCAACCAATTCTGTGGTTTCTGCAACACTTTCAACTTCTTCTATTTCTTTAGCACCTCCACCACCAACCGCTGCATCTGTCCCTCCATTAGCCGCTTCTACTTCTTGTGCTCAAACAGCACCAACAATAACATCTGGTGCTTCTGTACTTCCAGCAATCCCTGCTCCTGTTATTGCAAAGCCAATGCATCTTTTCAGAAAGAATCATGAGAAATTAGAGCAATGTGGCAGTGAAGTGACATAGTGTCTTCTCTACCATACTGTCACTGTTGCAAAACAGAGAGAGATATGACCATTCAGCATGAGTTTGTCATAGCTCACCAGTGTACTCTCCAACAGCCTTAGTTTTTTTTATTACTTTGTTGTCCTTCTTTTTCTTTTTCAGACTCTTAATTTAGTTTGTCATGTTGACCCTAGGGAAAAAAACCATCTAGGAAAAATCTAAAAAAAAGGAAAAAAAGTTTCAGGGACAACCAGATGACTTAAAAGATGAAGAGTTTTTATCAGTATTAACCATGATACCTGATCTAGAAATCTGTGAAAGAGTACATTCGGAACTACAAACATTTAATTTTCTGTTATTGACAGTACATCTTTGAAATGAAATTACATATTTGGCTAGCATTTTTAAAATAAATATGAAGACAAATTCTTGTTTACAATTTGGACATAAGTTGTTTTTCTACAGCTTTAGCTATTAAATTAAAATAAATAGATTCCCAATTAGGTATTGGTTGATATTCACATCATTTATACTTTGCAACAGTGACGCTTGAATGTAGAAAATTCAAGCATTCATGGTGCCAAGAATAGCTTATACCGCACAGGTTACAACTCAATGTAGAACAGCTATACAGATCCATATAGAAATGCACCTGTTAAAGATGTGAAGAGGTATACATTTCTCTATTGTGTCTTTGAAGAACAAAAAGAGCTGTATTGCTTTCCAACCGCCGCAGAGTCTCCATGCTTGTTGGTGGAATTTAGAAGTATTTACTGTGTTTATAGCTTACTTTATGGTGCGAACCTATCACATAATGTTTTAGGTCTTAATTTTAATTCTTGTCTAGTTTTCTCTTCATTTTCATCCTCAGGTGAAATAAAAACAAAATGCCTTTTCAATACTTATTAAACATCATTGCTGCAGCCTAGTGTAGTTTTTTCAACTCGTTTTGGTTTTTGGTAATATTGAGTTACATTATTAGCCCAAACTACAGTCAAGCCAGTAAGTGACCTCCTTTTACAATTACATTGTTGATACGATGTTGTTTACTAATTGCCTATCATATAACTCGCTATATTTATTTTTCTTCTGTTTTGCTTATGCTTGTATGTAGGGTAATGTGCAAAATGGTAAAAGTTTGATTGGTTGGGGATAGTTTTTTGGAACAGACATCTTCCTAACAAAGCAGGTGTTAAAAAGGATTTAGGGCCTGGTTATGAATCTGGTTGTCCATTGACTGCCAGACTCGCGGTTGCGCTCTTCGCTGAAGGTGGCGAGGCGGAGTGGTAAGGCAACATGAGCCCGCCATGAAAAGGCTGATGCTGGAGGAGCAAAGGGGGATGCAGTCAGAGGGGCACAACATGTGCCCCCTGTCTGCTTGCACCCCCAGTTCCAGCACAGCATGAACTTTAAGTCCATGCTGTGCTGGAACATTTTTGCTTTTTCCATTGTCGTGCCTTTTTTCAGGGCAACACCGTAGATAGGCAAAAGGACCATCTGCCTGCATAAGTTGAACTGGTAATCAGGCGGGCGGTCCTTGGGTGGTGCTGTGCTGTAGGAGAGCCGGCACAGCACCAGCAAAGTCGTAATCAGGCCCTAAGTTCTGAAAGTAGTTGAACTAACATAGATTAGTGAAAGAGATTTCTATTTACTTTCCTTTGCTAGTACTTGTTACCATCCCCACTTTATGGTTATTCACTGTGGTAGCAATGATGTAGGACACTTAACTGGAGTTTGATTGGAAATTGAGATGGAGGAGACATTTTCCATCTTAATGTCTATGTTTCCCAGTGTATACTTAATCAACAAAAGAGTGATCATAAGTGTGTAACCAAATTAGAATAAAAAGGTACACTCCCCAAAACAAACAGAAAAAAAGAGAGGGGGTGGTACAACAGGGTAGTGAGGGGACAATTCTTGTTTAGTATAAAGAACCCTTACTCACCGACCTAGTCGGTGACATGCTTCATCATTGGGTTCTCCCCAGGTAGACTGAATGTCCACCCGGTGTGCTACAATGCCTGATGTTACAGCGGAGCTGGATTTTGTGTAGGGAATAGTGAGAAGTGAAGATGTTAAAAGAACGCAGTCTGTGTCCCAAAAGAAGGTTTTTATTAGGAGACCAGCTTGTGTTCATTAAAAACAAGTGAGACGGACACCAGAAAGGTCATACATTTCAACCAGTAGTGTCCTCAGTGTAAACAAATGGTCGACATGTTTCTGCTCGAAATGGTTTGTTCACCGAGCTTTCATCGGACCACGGACGTGCTGTAAATTAGGTGCGAAAGAGGGCTGTCGGCGATTTTGAAGTTAAAATTGGCATGAAGGTTACCCCCGCCGTGAGCCTATGGAAGCGGGACATCATTCGTCTACAAGGTATAAGATGCTGGGAATCTCCAGAATTGTCTACTAAACAGTGAGTTAGTTCCAAATAGACATTTCCGACCTCGAGGTTAGGATACGCCTTAGTGTGTGTATACCGCCCGTGGTCATTAGTCGGTCCTAAATAAAGAGTACAGCCCATCAGCACGTCCAAATCACCTACTATAAGCCCCAGTGAACTTAAAATAGATTTTTACCCAAGACACACAGAAACATGCCTTAGTTCTCAAATGCAATGCACTGCAAGATAGGCATGCTTAAAAAAACAGTATGTCACCTATTTTTAGGTCCTGTGGGCTATGAAAAACAGCTGACACCCTCTCCTTTTTTGTTGACCTTTCTGGCAGTGTCAGACTGCCCAAAATTCAGTCCAACATTGTGAGTGGACCATCATAATAGGAGGTGAAGAAAACCCAATCAGACTGCAGTGTTGGACTGCCTTTTTGGTCAGTCTGCTACTGTCAGACGGGCCAGTTACAAATGGCTAATGAGTGCACCATTTTGTTGGTCCTGTGAGCTGCAACAGGGCTAAAGAAAGGATACAAACTGACCCTTACAAACTGGCCCAACAGCAGTGCCAGACTAGTGAAAAGGCTGGTCCAATAATGTGAGATAGTTGGTTTTCATCTATGTGGGTGTGTGCATGTATGCATGATTTGCTTGATCACATCTGCTAATGTTCAAACATAAACACAAATATGAGACAATAATTTGTGAAGTAGTTTGATCATACATGGAAAGAGCCCTATGCTATGTGTCTGGCATGAAAAAGTACCTGGTTGTGGGCATGTTTTCTTTTGGGATGCATGTATATATGTATATGTGTGTTGATGTGTAATGGAAAGTGAGACTGTCTGAGAGTACTGTGTGTTAGTTATGTGTGAGGATCTGATGTACATAAATGACTGATAGTCTGAGTGGGTAAGTTATTGTATCTTATCATCTGTGTGTGTGCAGAGAATGTGTTATGAGTTGCTGGTTATTACTTACTACATATTATGTTTTATGCGTGACGGAGTGTGTGAATGTATGTATGTGTGAAACGCATGAAAAATTGAAGTGTCATTCATGTATGTCATAGTGTGACATATAGCCATTAAAGACACACAAAAAAGAACATCTAAATATGTCTTTTTTACCTGGAAAGCAAACAGAATAGTAAATAATACTGAGCATCTGCTTTCAGTGTGTTGAACATTTTGTTTGTCCTGTGGCCATATCAGGGCTAAGATGAATAGGCCTTTCAAGTAGGCCCCACTGGCAGTACTAGGTTGCTTGAAAGGCCAGCCCAACACAGCATGTGGGCATTACAGAGTGAGACACCAGGCAGGCCCATCAGAGTGCTTTGCTGGACTGGCTTTTTGTGCAACTTGGCACTGCAGGAGAGATCACTTTGAAAATGCCAGTGTGAGGGCAAAAGACAGGACTGGTGGCTTAGTGAAATAATGGGTCCACTGTAGAGGTTTGTGTTCGACCTCATGGTCACAGGTTCTAAACCCTGCTGGTCCACTCAGACTTTCATCCTTCTGAATTTGATAATATGATTACCATTCAGTTGGGTAGTGTTATAACTGGGGGACTCTAGTTGGCAGAGGTAGGTACCACTGTCCAAATAGGGACCCTTGCTCCTAGTCAGGGTAAGGAGGAAACACTCTTTGGATAACCTCTGCTCACCCCCTTGGTAGCTTGGCACAAGCAGTCAGGCTAATCCAAAGGCAATGTGTAAAGTATTTGTACCAACACTAACAGTAACACAGTGAAAACATCACAAACTGACTCCACAACAGTTTAGAAAAATAAAGGTATTTAATCTAAACTACACGAGACCAAAATTACAAAAATCCAACATACACAGTTCAAGAATATGGTTGAGAAAGTGTTCTTAAAGTTGCGATAAAAATATTCCACAGTTGCGTGAAAAGTTCACAGTCGCGTCACGTTTTGCCAACAGTATCTTTTAAATGCGACAAAGTTCCAAAGCAGAAGCTGGTGCGGTGGAAAACAAGCAAGGCGTTGCTCCTGAGACCATGGGGAGGCGTTGGCTATAGCCCCGCTGCAACAGCGGGCCTGTTGCGATGAATCCGGTCTTTATGGGGAGGAAGTCGATGACTTGTATGGATTCCGGTGCGTAGGTTCCGTAGGAGGTTTGTTCGTGCAAAGGCACGATGCGATGATCTGTAGGGGCTGCGACGATCTCCGGGGTGATGCGATGGCTCTGCGACGATGTTCGCAGCGACGTGATGCGTCCGCAAGCAAGCGGTGGGGCGATCTAACCCAGCGATGAGAGGCTCGGCGACGATGCTCGCAGTGATGGTAATCATCCTGCAAACGAAGGATGCGACGTCTCCGGCAGCGGCAACAGGTGCTGCGACGATCTCGGCCTTCGTAGCGGCAGGAATTTCCTCTCACTGTCGGGGATGCGCTCTGCAAGCGAGCGATGCAATAACTTTTCTGTAGCAGAGTCTCTCAAATCTTGGTTTCCAGCTTCCCAACACAGGTTCAACTTCCAGAGGCACCACAACTGGCCCAAGCACTCTAGGAAAGACAGGGCTCTCTCAGTAGAGCTCAGGGAAGCTGGGGGTGAAGACCTTATATAGGGCCCGATTCACAGAATGAACTTAAGACAAAATCCTAAACTTACTACAATTTGGTATTCACAGAATGCACTTACTACTTTTGGAATTCACAGAATGCACTTACTACTTTCGGGATTCACAGAATAAACTTACTACTTTTGGTATTCACAGATTGGATTTAAGACAACTAACTTTACGTCCGCCGCCGGGGAGTAATTTACGTCTCAAAATTTTAATTTACGGCACTGTGCCGTTATTTACGATTTCGGGGCGTATATTACGATTACGGGGCGTATTGTACGATTACGGGGCGTAAATTACGCTTTTGGGCCGTTGGGCATGTTAGCTAAGGGGAAACACCTGGCCAAGGTCCACCCATCCCCCAACATGGATCAGCTGACACACAGCAGCCAATACCAGCCCTGCAGCATGTATGAAAGCAGAGCAGACACAAACAATCCCTTTTCAGGATGTCACTGAACGTGTTTGTAGCACTACCCCTTGCCAGGCGGCAAAACGACTTGCGGAAGAGGAGAAGAGCAGAGAGGATCTACAGGCAGAGGGTCAACATATTTGGAATGTCCAGCCACGATGTAAGGGCCAGGTACCGTTTCCCACCTGAAGTCATCTTGGAATTGATATGTGAGTGGGAGCAGGAACTTGACTCTGTGACCTGCTGCTCACATGCAATACCAGCATACCTCAAAATCCTTTCTGCCCTCCACTTCTTTGCTACTGGGTCCTTCCAAAGGGTCACCAGTGACCATGTGGGCATTTCCCAGGCGAGCGAGTCGCGGTGCCTGCATCAGGTACTGAGATGCATCACTAATAGAGCCCCCAACTACATCAAAATGCCATATACTTTGGCCATGAGACAAAGGACAGCAAGAGATTTTTATCTCCGTGCACAATTCCCACGTGTGCTAGGTGCAATCGATTGCACCCATGTGGCCCTTCAGCCACCCCGCCACATTGCACACATCTTCTGCAACAGACACAGATGGTATTCCATCAATGTACAAGCTGTCTGTGATGCCAGTGGAAGGTTCATCAATGTGCATGCAGTGTTCCCAGGCAGTACACATGACAGCTTCATATTCCGCATGTCACCTCTTGCTCGGCGTATGGCTGCTGGAGAATTTGGTAACATGTGGCTACTGGGTAAGTACCAAGCACTGAAAATGAGTGATATGCGTCATTGAAATGTCTGAATGCCCCCCAATAGTAATGATTGTACAATAAGAAACATGGCCCAACAGACACTGCATGTATGAACGTATAGATCATGTCCTGTGAAAGTCAAAGAGTGAAATGTTAACAACTGCCCTTTCTTCCCTCCTCAGGTGACGCTGGGTATGCACTCTCTCCACATCTCCACATTTAGGCGCCTTGACGCCCTTGGGGCTAAGTCTGCGCAAGATAAGATCCTTTTCATTCATCTCCTCACCCCTTACAGGCGTGCTAACACTGTACCTCAGCGTAGGTACAATAGGGCACACATACGTACTCGAGCCATCATCGAGCGCACTTTTGGACTGTTGAAGTCGCGATTCAGATGTCTCGACCGTACAGGGGGTGTGCTTCTGTACTCCCCAGTAGTCGTGTGCAAGATCATACTAGCCTGTTGTGTTTTGCACAACATTGCTCTAATGCATGGCTTAAACATGCCTCTCGAACCTCGACTAGCTCTGAATGTGGGAGACCGGGCTATTGCACATGACCGACGTCAGGGCATGCAAGTCCGTGATCAACTCGTTGCCACGTATTTTGCATGAGCAACCTGTAGTGCCACGGCCAACATGTGGTTTGCTGTCTGTTGTCAATGATGAAATGTGGACAGACACAACAGTGTCCATAAATGCCACCCTGAGACGACTTTGCAAACCACACTAACTGCATGCAAGTCACAGCTGCTGACAGAAGTCAAAAGGTGGATTGTGCCTCAGGTCATGTGCCCATGTCAGCAAGCAGCGTAGTGGACAGCCCTAAAACAAACTATTCACGCTGATCACAAACAATACATGTCCTGAGAGACATACCTGGACCTCATAAGGATGGGTCACCAAATCACAAAAGGTTGCATACTCAGGCCTATGCCCACTACAGATTTGACTCACCCACAGATGATGGGCACAGAATGTGAGTGATGATGTCATGGGAGATTCATGCACCATGGGTCAGGTTCACAATAACAGTTGAATCTCTGCATATCAGCAGGGATGCCCCAGTAATTGTGCCTACAGCAGACATCCCTTGCGCCATCATGGATGTGCCGCATTTACAAAGCTGTGCGCTGTGGGCCAAGTATAGACAGAAGCGTGAAGCATATGCTGTCATAAAGGTGAAGCACCACTGGAGTTGGGTCGCAAGTGCAATGCAGCTCCAGCAAGGCAAGCGGCGATCCGATGCCTAACATGACTGAGTGTAAATTGGTAAATGTCACACTGCCACTGTTCGGAGGTGTTTGTGTGCTGGAAGGCCCCCCCTGTGCAGGAATGCACAACTGCGGTGCAGGGCCTTACAATATGACACATTTCACAGATGCGTCATGTTGAAGATACCCCACAGCATGGAAGTGGCGTAGCGCTGCTGCGCCACCAAAGTTACGCTACTGTGGCACAATAGTTGCATACACGGCTCGTATAGCTGCCCCCATATGTATCTGACATATCCACACCAATGTTACATAACACTTCATTCAACTCTGATACTGAGTACTCAATATGAACTACATGTCCCATAATGCAAAGTATGAGATTAGGAAAGTGGGATGGATGTTGTCAGCCCCCTACCCCCTTCACTGCATAAATGACTTGAAATTACCTGTTCCCCCTTTTCATACATATACATGATACACACCTGCATTGTCATTTCACCTTCCCCTACACAACAGGATGGCAGTGGATTTGTGTACAGAATGTGGATGGCCCAGGATTAATACAAAATGGCTGCAAAATACTTCCTGTGATGTATTTCCTGTCTGCCACTACCTGTATAACATTCCCTGTATGATATAATGTGTTCCGGGTCATTATCGTAATTTACGGTGCAAAATCGTAGTTTCCGGTGCCGCATCGTAATGCGCGTGCGCGTGAACTACGATCCGGAACCGGAAACTACGATTTCGTGCCGTAAATTACGAAAATAAACTAGAACACATATTTTCATACAGGCAAGCAAATACATGAAGTGGGAGACAGGAAATACATCACAGGAAGTAGTTGGCAGCCATTTTGTGGTCATTCTGAGTCATCCTCTATCACTGATCAGATCCTCAGGCATCCTGCTGCTCTCATCTCACCTAATTCCCTATAATGGCTGAGGAATATGAGGAGAGAGCCCCTCCTTTCACAGACAGGGAATTGGACATCTTGGTGGAGGGGGTGCTGGAGAAATTCCCTCAGCTATATGGGGACCCTGAGCAGCAGCTGAGCACTGCAGCCCGGGGCAGGCTATGGGCCAACATCGCCGAGCGCTGCAGTGCAGTGGGAGTGGCCAGCAGGAGGCCTAGGGCGTGCCGCAAGCGCTGGGAGGACCTGAAGCGGTGGGCCCGTACCAAGGCTACCGAGCTGGCTGGCCTGTCCTCCCAGCACCATGTACATCGTCCTCGCCTGTCACCACTGTACAGGAGGGTCCTGAGAGCAGCTTGGCCGACCCTCCATGCTCAGCTGGAGGAGCACGAGCAGCATGGACCTAGTAAGTGCATCATATGCAATATGAGTCTGGGAGTATGATGTGAGTGAAACAGTGCTGTACCATTGTGTGTTCCATGCCTCCATTAGCCAATTGCATGTCCAAGCAGCAGTCACCAGGTTTCAAGAGGCACACTGTGGCATATGTACTATACAGGCCAGGGTGCATTTTGGGAGTTGTAGTTTTCTCATGACAACTGGGTAAATGCGCCACACTCATGCATCCATATTGAATACTGCTCTGCCAGCATCACTACAATTGAACCAAGTCAATCATAACAGATGTGTGCATTGGATGAGCGATGGTACAGAGACTGTCCAGTCTGCACATGGCAGGCCATAGGGGATTGGATGTTGTGATTAGCATTGCACCTGTAGCATTGTGTTCCAATTGAGACAGATCATCATGTGCTTTGGAGTCATGACAGATTTTGAGATCTTTGCATCACTCACAAGTTTACATAGTTTGGCAAGGTGTGTCCACTGACAGACGTCTCACCCTCAGTGGCCTATATGACATTTCACATGTACAGGTAGCTGTCACAACCGCCCACCACTGTTCATGGGTGTACTGCACTACCTTGTAAGTCAAGTAAGGCACTATGTGGCACTGGATTGTTCGAAGATGTGTGGGGACATCAAAAGGCCAGACACACAATGCAGCTAGAGGAGTACTCCAGACCCCACGTGGATGTGTGACCCACATTTGTCTTGTCCCATACAATGCTACAAAGCAGATGACACTTGTCCAGACTTTCAATAGCTGCTAATCCATATCAATGGCCAATACCTATCATATCAGGACTCTTCATGTTCTCCTATGGTGGACTTGTAGTTGAACTGGCACATGCAGCAGTGACACGACACACAGATCACCACAATGCAAAGGTTGAGGTTTGGAGAATGCAGTTGCGCAAGCCACAATAATACACGTGAGATGTCCATGTGAAACTCAAATCAGTATATGACAGTGTGCATACATGTAATGTAAGTGCATGGACAGAATGGGGGTTGGGAGCACACTGCCTCACAGTCCCAGCACGGTTTGTCCCTTTGCATCCTGGTAAATGCTGTACACAGTTCAAACTTAGTTAGGAATAATCTGGAGCCATACACCAATTTTGCAGCTAACTTTGCTGTATGTCTCTAGACACATGTTCCTGTAATGAGTGCTTCATCAGTAGAGAGCAGCAGTTTCAGAGAGCAAAGTAAATCATCTGGGTTTGCTGTGTGCCTGTGAGTGTTACTGTGATCTGAGAGGAACTTGGCAGCATTCCCTGCAAACACAGATGATTCAGGAGTAAGTTAGTACTGTAAACAGCATTTTCCCGGATGCAAATGGGGCAAACTGTGCTGGGACTGTGAGGCAGTGTGCTCCCAACCACCATTGAGTCCATAAGGACTGATGGGCAGATCAACAAGGCACCTGCGCACCTGTGCACCGCCATAGGGTCACTTTAGTGACGCAGCGGCGGAGCACACAAAGCGCCATGCAGCAGGATTATTACAACGTGACGCATACGGTGCAGGAATGCATCCTAAAAGTGGCTGATTGTAACTACAAGATTTCACTCAGTTACTATTATGGCCAAACGGATTGAAATCTACGCACCCTCTTGAAGCAGGTGTAAGGATTGCTGCAGCATGTCAGCACTCCAGCAAAGCCCGGCTATTCCACCGGGGATGCATCACACATCTGCCACCCAAGCGCCACGCTGTGCCGCTTTGTACATGTGGGCCATCAGGGGTGACGCACGGGTGGGCTGATGCGTTGCAACTCATCAGACACACCTCTGCTGATTAGCGAGATGCGCCAGTAGTTGTAAATCGGCCCCTGATAACTATACAGTCTGATCAGAGGCAAACAAATTCGGACCTAGGCTATTCAATGTATGTGTAGCCTCATGCATGGAACAACCACCACATCAGGATTTTGCTTACACTTCTGCAGGCACGGCTGGTGAGACAGGAGATCCGCAGGAACAAGTCCGGAGAAGGAGACCATCAGTTCGGCGGAGGCTAAACCCTCTTTCCACCAGCGATGAAGAGGAGGAGGAAGAGGAGGAGGAGGGGCCCTCACCATCTGCAGGCCAGGGGGTTTCACCCACCCGGGATGAAGAAGAACATGACACTGGTACTATGTCCCGGGTGGAGGCTGTGGACATTGAAGGGGGGGTTGAAGAACCAGACACCTCCGACCATGATGTGGGGGATGGCCACTCAGCCACACATACCTCACTAATGGGTCAGGAAGAGGTGTCCCTGGGGCAGGGCAATGTTCAACCTGGGCCTGCCATCAGCCCCTCCCTACCTCTAGCGTCTCCCATGCCATCGGGGGCTCCAGCTCAATCCCCTGATACCTGTCCCCCTCCTCGTAGCCGCCAAGCCGTACCCATCTGCTCTGGACCTGAGGCACCACATCCCTTCTGGGTCCCCCCCCCCCGTGCCGGTGCTGTTCCTCCCGTGGCTGTGCCAGGGGACTTGAGTTGGATGGTGGAGGGTGAATTGGACATGTCCGCTCGCATCTTGCTACAGGTGTGTCTGGAGATACGCTCGATGCAAGCGCACATAGTCGGATCATTGGACAACCTCACCACCCATGTCCAGTCCATGAACACGGACATAGTAAGATCTATGGACAACCTCGGCAACCAAGTCCAGTCCCTGAACACAGCCATAACCTCTTTCATCTCCCAAGTGCCTTCCCATACCACTGTCAATGTGTCCCCCTGTCCGTTGCCCCACACTGTTTCCCCCCATACTCCTCGCGTGTCACGTTCCCGTGTGGTGCCTGTTCCTGCATCAGCCAGCCGTGTGGATGTGTCCGACCCAGAGGATCTAGACATTGTGGTCCTGGAGGATGACCAGAAAGACACTTGACTGTTGGACTGAGACATTGTTTCGGACGGAGATATTGTTTTCCCCTTGTGAATAGACTGTTTCCCATGACGCTACCTGACGTATTATATTTGTTTTGCCCCACCCAAATCCAAGTTCCATTCTCCTTCTGCATTAAGATCATCATTTGTGTTGCTTTCTCCCTTCCAAACGGACGGTTTGTTTGTGTTCCTACATAAATAACTTGCATAATTAGACTTTGTCTGACTAGTTTGACTTCATTTTGAATGTTTATCCCCAAATATAGACACATATTTAGTAAGTCACATTCTATGCACATGACAATGTGTTGCTATGATGTGTTACACTTGTACCTGTCACACACACACACACACACACACACAGACACACACACGCCTACATTGTCAGAAGGGACATGGTACACAACAGGATATTACTTTGGTAGATATTTATTGTCTAAATACTCCTAAGGAGCCCAAAACAAATTGGCCATGTCAATGGCGGTCATGTTTGCGTTTCCGCAATAGTGGGGGGGAGGAACGCGGTGAGGGGGGAGGTTGAGGTGGTCGCCTTCGTGTCTGTGGGTGTTGTCCAGGCTGATCAAGAGGTGCAGGTGCCAATGGTGTCTGCACATTAGGTGTCTGTGGCTGGAATAGGGCTGGTTGTTCAGGTGGTTGAAGTGACTGTGCAGAGGTTGGTGGTGTCTGCGCAGATAGTGGCGGTGGTGGGTGTGACTGTGCAGAGGTTGGTGGTGTTTACGCAGGTAGTGGGGGTGGTGGGAGTGACTGTGCAGAGGTTGGTGGTGTTTGGGCAGGTAGTGGGGGTGGTGGGAGTGACTGTGCAGAGGTTTGTGGTTTTTTGGCAGGTAGTGGGAGTGTCTGTGCAGAGGTTTGTGATTTTTTGCCAGGTAGTGGGAGTGTCTGTGCAGAGGTTAGTGGTTTTTTGGCAGGTAGTGGGAGTGTCTGTGCAGAGGTTTGTGGTTTTTTGGCAGGTAGTGGGAGTGTCTGTGCAGAGGTTTGTGGTTTTTAGGCAGGTAGTGGGAGTGTCTGTGCAGAGGTTTGTGGTTTTTTGGCAGGTAGTGGGAGTGTCTGTGCGGAGGTTTGTGGTGTTTTGGCAGG
Source organism: Lissotriton helveticus (assembly GCF_964261635.1). NCBI lineage: Eukaryota > Metazoa > Chordata > Amphibia > Caudata > Salamandridae > Lissotriton > Lissotriton helveticus. The sequence goes on along the minus strand of NC_136069.1, from coordinate 1,641,375,417 downwards.
TAGTGGGGGTGTTGGGAGTGACTGTGCAGGGTGCAGGTGTGTTTGGGTACCTTGGCTGTGGTGCTGTGCAGTTGGTGTTACAGGTGTGGGGATGTGCTGTCCTAAAGGCCGACATGATTGTTCCCCTCCCTGCGTTGGCCGTGAAGGTAGACTTTGGATCACTCTCACCATGCCCTCCATCATCTTCATGGCCAAGGCATGGTGTCTTGCACTCTCTTCCCTTTGGATGGATATCAGGTCTCTCATAGTTCTAGACATTTCCTGTCAAGTGCTATTCATCCCATCCAAAGCATGGGCCATCCTGTCCACCACCTGAGGGAATTGGGCCATGTCCTGCAGGGACCCAGAAATGTCGGACAGGGTAGCCCCTATGGCCCAAATGTCCTGCCTCACATCTGCCTGCTGTTGGAAGAAGTCCTGCTCCCACTGGCCACCATCGTTACCTGCAGGCCCCCTCTGCTGTTGTCTGCCAGGGATGAGATGAGCAGGTCCAACAACAGGGGGGGGGGCAGGTAGAAGTCTGTGGGCAGGAGTAGGGCGCCCAGGGGATACCAGGTCCACAACAGGGCTGGTACTTCCCACAGTTGTTGGAGAGATTGGCTGGGATAAACTGCGTAGGGAAGAGTGGGTAGGGGAACCACCATGTCGGTCACGGACGTGAGGGCTGTGAGTGAGTGATGTCTGTGAGTGGATGTGTGGGAGCCGTGGATGGTTTGATGTATGCGGTGTTTTTGATGGTTTGAGAGGAGGCGGACGGGCGTGGCTTGTCAGAGGATGTGAGTCCAGGACATCAGTATTGTCATCCCCGGAGTCAATAGGAATGTACTCATCATCCTCTAAGTCAACGTCCTCTTGATCGTCATCATCCTCCTCTTGGGCATGAGTTGCAGCCAACATTGCTGCCTGTAGGATCAGAGGATTCTCCCCTTGGATTGCCCGTCAGCCACCACTGGTTGTCGGGCTGTCTGCCTCTCCCTCAGCATCACCTGAAAGTCAGAGGTTGCAACTGTATTAGTGATTGACCAGGTATTACATGTGCAGCAACACCAGGGTTGTATTTACTGCACTTTGCATCAGCAGATGAGGATCATGTGATCATGTTAGGGTACCACCACAAATGGCCGCTCACACCATAGCACTGAGGTGTTACACGGAGATCTACATGATACTAGCAAACTCACCAGCTCCAGCCCCAACTCTCTGTCCCTTTGTGTTCCCTCCTGGTGTATCCTGCTGCACCTGTCTCATCATAGTTGTTGTAGAAATAGCTGTAGAGGGTAGAAACAACATTCTCAACGATCTGCCTCACCAAATGAAAGACCTGCATATGTGTCACTCCTGGTCTGTATTTCACTTTCTAATCAACAACTGTTGATTCCATGTAAAAGGGGATCTCGATCTCTGTAAAGGCTTTGAAATCTAAGCTGTTGACACTCCTCATGCCCGATTTACCTGTGGGACAGGTGCGCGACGGTTTCACAGCTGCAGCCAGGATGTCATGCAAGCCCCGGGATGGTGCCCGCTGCAGTCGTCTCATCCTGTCAGCACCTGTGATGAGAAATACATGTCCATATTTTAGTACAACAGATTGTGGCTATGAGATCAAATAAATTGTCTTTAGCCATTTGTGGATAATCAAGGACGATGTGCAGCATGTGTAGCTCATTGACTTAACATGTGGGCACCTGCTCACAAGCAGCATCTGCTAGCTTACAGCCATGCAGCACTGACATCAATAAGATGACACATCAACTGACGAACTTGTATGAAAAGGTTACTGATTTCACCCTTACCATTGTGACAGACTTTTTCCATGGGTGTAATGTTGTCTGTTGACAAATCAGAAAGGAGTACATGTGTAAGATTTGCAGTTGTCAGGGGCCTGATGTTGCCCATTTGTGCTTCCCTACCCATGAGGTCACACATCTCATTTTTGAATGAGCGAACACAGATTACTAATGTCCATCCTTTGAGTGTTCTCTGTTCCCAAGCTCCATTTCCAACATCATGGTACTACTTACATGACAACAGATGGTGTCTTGTGCAGCAGACATCCAAACCTCATATTTCATACACTCACCTATACATTTGAATATGGTAGAAGGGAGGCAAGCTGAAGACAACATTTGGTTTAGATCACACATTGCAGATGAGGTGAGTAGCTTTGAATCTTCCCACCTGCACAGGATTATCCTGCTGCCCTTCAGCAAAAACATTTAGCAGGTGTAACTGCATGAAGATTCTCCTTAGCAGCCCCTACATCCATCTCACAGGTACACAACTGGCACCAGTGTGTGCCTCAGCCATACCAATTTCATGTTGATTTGACCATGTTAATGTTGCTAGGGATTTAGCATATCATTGAATTGCAAGCCTGTTGTGTTGTGGACGTTTCTTATGACACATTGTGCTATTGTATCTCCATTGTGCACACACTTGGCATACATTTTGTGTCAGCATCTCATTTGCCACCAGGGTCTGATCTGCCATGTGTTCAAATGCCCTATGTGAGCATATTGTGATGCAGGATAACAATGTTGTACAACACATACGGTGGAGGTGAAAGGCACAATTAATAAGCATTCAGCAAGCTTGACTTACCATGGCCCTGAACCGGAGCAGTAGGTGGTCCATGGACAGATGTCAAGTCCAACCTAGTAGCAGAAGTCAGTGGGCGTCTGGGGTTCTGGGAGGACAACATTATACCTACAATGATAAGTTTGTTTAGCAACTTTACATTCCTGCTGCCACATGTGATGCATTCAATTTCTGGCACAGGACAGGCACAAGCAGTCATGGTCACCACCGTTGCAGAAGTGTGTCATACAATATGTAACGAGTGATCCCACATATAACTTAGATTGGGCCCACTACCTTGATGCTACCTACGTCACAATGACATGCCTACGAATCCATAGGTTAAGTCCACTATCGTGTTTTGTTGATGTCCGGAAATTATCCATCCAATGTACGCAGTACATGATCAGCTGTGTGGACTGTGCTGAATGAAGTATGTATGACAGATTAGCAGTTGGACAGTGTATGCATTGTCAATACTACAGAGACTGGTATCTCACTGTTTGGTCTTCATTTCCGTATCGGTGCAAATGCTATTTCTTGATCAGGTCTACATACACTATTACAATATGGTGTGTACACCCTTTTGACTTGTTGTGGCCCTCGATTACAGGATTGCTTTCCCCGTTCTGGGTTTGTTGGTGTAATACATGTTGGGTACCACAATTACAAAGGTATGATGAGCCAAGACATTTTATGATTTGTCTTTTGCTGTTCACAAATGTCATATGTTAAAGGTGAATGTCCATTGACACCTCCAATTGTAATGCAGCAAATGTAGCATAAATGGTTGACTTACATAGCTGGCCACTATTTGTCCCTCTGTCGTCTTCTGACGATATCTACTTTTTGACCATCTCCTGTCCACTTTGACTTACCAGTTAGTGTGGTTGACATGCCTTCCTCGGTACGTTGCCCATTCCTCCTATGCGATGCGGTGACCTCTGCTACTGCAGTTGTCTGTGATCTGGCTGGATGTGTCAATGGGTGAGAAGAGAGAAAAGTTTACAAATGGGAAAAGTGCTTTTGTAACGTTTCGGGGATTTGCCCATATCTTCTGTGTGATAACAGTACTGTGCAGAACTGGCGCAGAGAGGGCAGGTAGGAACAGTGGTGTGTTGGGGATGGAATGGCGTGGCAGAGTGGGAATTGGACAACAGGATATGTGTTGGACATATTTACATCAGAGGATACTCTCACCATCTACTTTGTGATTTAGGCTGGCACAGGGTGAAGTACTTTTTGGAGATTTTGTGGCAGGTTTACGACCCCCTAGAAAAATGATTTACACTGTTGTTGCATCACTTCTGTGACACGACAGTGGTTTACAACAGACAACACATTTAGGATTATTTGCAACGTGACGCTACTAGGGTGAAACGTCATGTTGTGAGGCCCTGCGCAACGTCAGCTTGGAGGTAGGCAGGGTGTGCACTCCTTTGGGATATGCCGCATCCAAGTGAGTCAGTGTAATCTACGTGATTTCACAGTATCACTTATCAGAGGCCGCTGCGACGCAACCTTACGCCTGCTTGAAGCAGACGTAAGGAGTGGCACAGCACGTTAGGTATGGGCAGTGCATGGACATTGTTGGAGTAGCAACGCTGTTGCGACACAACTTCAGCAAAGCCCCCCTAGACACCATCAGATTCAACACACATCTGTTTATCCCTGCACCACAGTATGTACACAACACATCCGTGTTTGCGCAAGGCTTGAATTGCATGTCACATTGGTACTGGCGCTTCCCTGCTAATGTTTGTCTTTAGCTAATTTATTTATGTAACGTAATTTAAAATTTCCATTTGTCATTGCACATTTTCTGTCATTATGTACAGTTGTTGAATTAGCTGTGTTGTGTATGTATGGCATCAGTACTGTGCACATGTTTTTAATAGGGTGGTGGGTATTAGCCTTTTTGGAAGCAAAGGTTTCTGGGACTTGTGGTGCTACGTAGTGGGTGACACATGAGTCTCTGACTAACCCAATATATTTATGCATTTTGGACAATTTCCATGATCACTATGACAGTGTAACACAGACAATCTCTTCATGCACTTTTGCTTTTCATTCCACTTACCTGGTACCACGTAGCGGACGTCACTAACAGGCAGCCCATGGACCAAGTGGGGGTGTATAGTTGTTAGGATATCCTCTTCCAGTGGGGTGAGCTGGATGCGGGGTCCAGGGCATGCAGCAGGGAGGACTCTCCTCAGTTCTATCCTGGAGTACTTTTCCTTTACTCTCTGCTTTTCGTCCTGCCACTTTTTTTTAATGTCCTGTACACTTCGCCTCTCCACCCCCAGGGCTGAGACAGCAGTGGCTATCTGCTGCCATAGTTGTTGCTTCTGTGCACCACTGGTGCAATATGGTGGTAGCCCATATAGGCGCTTGTGGTGCCTTACTATGTATTCCACGAGCATGGTGGTCTCCTCTGCTGAGAAATTTCTCTTTCTGCGCCTCTCCATGGTCTCTGGCACTAGAAGCGTTGTCGTAACAGTCTCTCTGTGGCCAAACCTGTTCCTTCACTGTGTGCTGCTTTTATGTGTGTTGTGGTACTGGCCAATTAGTGTTAAATGGCTTTAGCTGGAGTGTGGTGGGGGATGGTAGGCAGTGGCAGCATACACCATGGCAAAATGGAGCTGTTGGCTGGTATTGGCTGCTGTGTGTCAGCTGATCCATGTTGGGGGATGGGTGGACCTTGGCCAGGTGTTTCCCCTTAGCTAACATGCCCAACGGCCCAAAAGTGTAATTTACGCCCCGTAATCGTAATATACGCCCCGTAATCGTAATATACGCCCCGCAATCGTAAATTACGGCACAGTGCCGTAAATTACGATTTTGAGCCGTAAATTACTCCCCGGCGGCGGACGTAAAGTTAGTTGTCTTAAATCCAATCTGTGAATACCGAAAGTAGTAAGTTTATTCTGTGAATCCCAAAAGTAGTAAGTGCATTCTGTGAATTCCAAAAGTAGTAAGTGCTTTCTGTGAATACCAAATTGTAGTAAGTTTAGGATTTTGTCTTAAGTTCATTCTGTGAATCGGGCCCTATGTTCCTGGGACTTCAAAACAGGGAGCCAGCTCACAACAGGCCCTTGGAGATTCCTTCAAGTAAGGGGACAAAGCAACAACAAAGTCCTTCCCCTCTCCTAGGCAGCAAAGCAACTACAGGTCAGTCAAGCACCACACAGCAGGGCAGTCCTTATTCTTCAGTCTTCCAGCTTTCTCCTTGGCAGAGGTTCCTTCTTGTTTCCAGGATGATCTAATTTTCTGTAGTCAGGGGTCCTGTACTTATACCCCTAAAAGTCTTTAATCCCTTTGTGCAGGAGGGCTCTGAGCCCGGCCTGAACCAGTTCTGGGTGTTCCTTGAGCACTTTGTTTTCCTGGCCTCTCCTTTCCTTTCAGAGAGAGGGGCAGGGTCGTCAGCTGCCCAGCAGGAGGTGGAGCCAGCATTGTGGAAGGTAGGCACAGCCCTAATCTGGCCCAGGTGCTACCCCCTCCTACCACTCTAGATGCAGATGGAGCTATTCAGCCCAGGGATGGTCCACTCAGACTCTGGGAGGCACCCACCCCCTGTCACTCGCAAATCAGACAGTCAATTCACAAACAGGCCAAGGCACACAGAAAGGTCAGACAAGAGAAAAGCAACTTTCTAAAAGTGCTGTTCTCAAACACAGGATTTAAAAACAACCTTTCCTAAAAGATGTGTTATTAAATTCTGAGTTCAGGGATACCATACTTTTATGCCCTATCTTGCTCCTGTGGGAAGATATGCTGGTAGCCACTGTAGCCAGCATTCCCCATGATAGCCTATGGGGCAAGATAACCTTACAATAGTGAAAAACAAAGAATGGCTGTAATTCACTACCAGAGCATGTCACCTGCACATGTACATGCTCTACCTTTCACATACACTGCACCCTGACCAAGGGGGTATTTTGGACCTTCCATAGGGGTGACCAATGTGTACAGAAAGGGAAGGGTTGGCCTGGCCAGTGGGGACACTGACTAGGAGGACATGGCAGTTCACAGACTGCACACAGGCACTGCGGTGGCAGGCCTGAGACATCATTTTGGAGCTACTCATGTGAGTGGCACAATCAGTGCTGCAGGCCCACTAGTAGCATTTGCTATCACCAGCCCTGGCACACTCAGTACACTCTACTAGGGACTTCTTGGTGACACAAGCATGTCAATCATGGATAACCAATCATAATAACAATTTACACAGGGAGCACTTGCACTTTGACACTGAACATCAGCAGCAAAGTGCCCAAAGCATCTAAACCAGCAAAAAGGAAATCCAGCACAGCATCAAAAATACAGGAGGTAGAGGCAAAAAGATAGGGCCAAAGATGCCAGGTCTAACAGGTAACAATAAACACCTGTTATTTAGCGCCAAGATGCACTTGGGTGAACGTGCGGTTTACACATACTCGTTATGTAGGTTTGATTGGTTTTAGTCCTCCTGGCTTTGACCTGGCAAAAGCAGTCACACACTGGCCCTTTCAGGCTGCTCGAAAGGCCAGTACAATAGTACAAGTGGAGCTTATTATGTTCTCCATAACAAAATGCATGACTTTGAAACTGATTCAATCTCAGATCCTGAGGAAAGTGTGTGGTACTGTGCAAAACCCTTTCCCTCAGAAAAAAATATTCCAGCGAGATGTCCATTCAAAAAATGCAGCAGACACTTAACTGTGCACAAATGCTTCCCTTGAAATCTAAACATTTACTACTATTGCAGGTAGAAATTATACATAAAAGAAAAGAAACTGCAACTCCTGCCCTGATCTAGGAGAAAAAGGGGTTTGCTGGTATTAAGTTTAGGGAAAAGCAGAAGAGCAAGCTGCACACATCAAGTTTGAAGAAACTACATGAATCAAGTTAAAGCAGTGCATTTTATAGCAAAACACCTCGATACATCAACAATTTTCAAGCCTGCATTGAGTATAAAGTCCACTGGTAGAGCAGAAAATAGCAAGTTACAAAAACCTTGGAAAATATCCACAGCAGGGAATCAGAGGCAACAGGAACTCAAGGGTGAGCTGGCCACCAGAGTGAACCTGTAACACCCAATAAAGCCACCAGAATGATTTTCTTAAAACATGTTCCTATCTATCACATTGTCCTGTAGAAATACACAAAATGTGATAGGATGTCCTCACTCACCACCATGTGTCATTCTTCATCCTAGGACTCTCCACGCTCTTCAAAAACCCGGTTCGATGAAGAGTGGGCCTACGCCCTGATACTGGGGAGGCACTTATTACCAAATAGGGATCCGTGAGAAATATATACTTAAAAACCAATGTGGTAATACAGTCTGACCTTTATACAATAAAGGATACCACCTGGTATTGAAAAACTAAATGTGGGGAATAGGGGAACTAGTACCCTAGCCCCACTAAACTGGCAACATGTTTCTGCCTAGTGGCTCAACAGATTCCATGGCATTCGTGAGGATGGACATCAGATCCTTTTGTAGCACGTATAAAATGTATATACTAATATGTTTGTGGTCTAACCCTTATCGCCACCCTATGTTCCTAGGTCTCTAGGTACCTGAAATACATTAATAAAAAACGTGTGCTACCAACAGAAACATGTAGGCTGATAAATCACGACCAGGTTTCCATCAATTGCATGGGGTGTGGGTGTGAGACTGAACTTGTTCATCACACATATGTCAAGAAGTTTCATGCTCTGAGACAAGCTCAAACATTCCCTAATTAAGGGTCATCTAGACCCCATGGAGGAAGGGCTCAGAAACCCTAGTATTCAAACTCTATAACAGAGAGAAAAGGTCTGTCAAGCCTGCTAATATTTAAAAGATTTTTAAACTTTCCACCACTACCCACTGACTACACTAATGGTACTGACTTCTTCCTCCCGGTGATAGTGGGAGTCACTGGGAGGCCATCTTAAATACACCCAGTGCCATTCAACTGCACCCTCCAGTAAGTACCCCTCGATGGATATTTTCCAAGGTTTTGTGACTTGATGTTTGATGCAGCTGGTGTGCTGCAGGAACTGAACTTCAGCATCTGTCAGATTGCAAGGTGACATGCATGAGAGTCTGAGGGGAGCAATGCATTATAAAGATTCAACCATGAGTTCAAAATTACTGGCCTCTTGAAAAAATGCTGATGCTGTTGAGATGTGCATCTGGGTTCTCATAGATGCACACAGACCACGAGCCCTCACTATCTTCCCTTCCCCCAGTGCTCACCAGGCTGCCTTCATGCTGCCTTGTGATTGCTTCTGCTGAGTGGCATCAGAAATGTGAAAGTAATGACTCTTTGGCCACTGTGCTGCTTGGCCCAGCTTCAGTCAAAAAACATAGACCAAATAATCCTTTAGGTCAATGTGAATCCCAGATTTAATCAGGAATAAAAATACATTTTAAATGTGACCACAGTCGCATATTATGTTCAGCATCATGCATCCGAAATGACTATTATGTCCTCTAAAGCATGAGGTAAATAAGTAATGATTTATACAACCGGAAAATGGTCATGTTTACAGTCATTAGCAGCTAAGAATGTGACACAAAGAACAAATTTGGAAATGGTTAGCTTCATGTAGAAAGTGTATTGCTCTTGACAGCTCTGATGGAGATAAATACCGCCACAGCTCTGACCCATCGCTCAGTGGAGTAACGAAACTTGAGGGGGCCCCCCTGCAAAGTATATGGAGGGTGCCCCATGCTCCAGACCAAGTCAGGAACTCTCAGGCCAGGTGCCCATCCCCAAGCACATGCCAGAGCTGGGGGAGCTGGGGGGGAGGGGGATAGGGGGGGCTATTGCTCCACCACTGGCATTGCTCCCAGCACTGTGTATTCGCATGTAAGTGTGAGTGGGCGGAGTTAGGTCTGGGGAACGCAGAACAGTAGGGATTTATGGCAAACGATTCACCTGTACAAATTACCATTTGAAAACAGCACTTTGAATGAATTAAGTGTTCTTTCAACCACCTTTCATTTTCTGCACCCAGCGGCTGCACTGCAAATTGCCTGCCCAGTGCCTCTGTGCACCTTCTCTGCATATTCCAGCGCCTCACAGCCGGCCATGTCATTATCTCTTCACTCTTTTTCACCCATGTCTGTCACTACACACTTCTCCTTCTATGCCTACCAGATTTCTGCAGCACTGACAAGTCTGCCTGCAAATCTGGACAGGTGCCTCCTATGAAACACCCTTGGGGCAGTGAAAGAAGTAGGTACAAGTTCTTCTTCATTATGGCAAAAGATAGAAGCCCTGACACCCACCTGGGCGAACCAAAATTCAGGATTTGTTCGAGATTATCTGAGGGGCCCCAATGCCCCTACCATTTCACCTGCCAGCACCATAATGGGTGCTGGCGGTAGCCTGCACCTTTCCTTTGCTCCCCGCCATGCGAGAGCAGCATTTTGTAACTGCTTCTTCTGGCTCGGAGCAAACATTTGCTCTCTGCCTGGGAAAGTGCGGGCATGGGATGACCACACTCTTTCTGTCAGGGAACCACATTGTCCAAGGGATGGGCTCCCGGGACACTGCAGAGAGTATCTGGCCTGAGGAATGGGGTTCCCAGGTCCAATCTTGGCTCGGTAGGGGGTTCAATGCACACCCCCTCCTCTACATTAGAAAACTGCCCCACAAGATGAGGTCTCTGGGGCCTCAATAGAACTTGTGGTGGGGTCAGTGCACCCCCTTTTCCATATTTACACAAGCATTGGCATAGCCAATAGGTCTCGCCTCTGGGATCTTATAAGTGTTTAATTATCCAGCACAATATCCTTGGTGCAACAACATCAACTGTTGCATGGCTAAACACTTATAAGGTCACAAAGGCGAGACCTATTGGCTATGCCAATGCTTGTTATTGATATGACATCAGGCAAGTAAGGCCTTGGACCAAGTGTAGTAAAAAAAAAATGTTTAAACTATTGAATATCCCATTTATGAGAATAGCCATCTTCATAGCATATACGTATGAGTGATCAGATGGGCATATACATTGATATATAACATGCATCTGAAACCAAACACTGAACGGTTTAATGGCATCAGTCTACTAGGAACAGCTTTTACTTTGATTTGGTCGGGAACTATACATCCTAGAGTAAGCAAGAAATTGTTATTGTTGGAGGTAAGGAGCGCTTCAAGACTGAAAGGCAATTGGTGGCTTGCATCGACCAGGGCAAAAATCAGACTTCCATTTGTAATGGTGCAATTCACACTGCTGGCTATATGAAGAAACTATGTTATGTTTACATGTCTGTTACTCCGGCCACATACATTGAAAGCAACTTTTTTTAATACTATCAAGATTTCATAGCACAAGTCTCCCAATGCTGCAGTGTCTCAGTGCTTGTGAGCGGTGACAGCATGTGTGACTTAACTAGTTCACTGCTCCCCTTAGAGCGTGTCACTCCATATACAGGAACTGCACGATTATGCATTCTTGTCCTGTTTATAGGCACAAGAACCAGTCTCCAGTAAGAAGAGCCTCTTTTAAAGTTAGCCAAGAAAACGTATCAAGCTGCACTCGCGCAGGTAGTCATGCAGAACATGCTCTTAAATGCAAACAAGAGTTGTAAAGGGGACATGCTTAGCACGGGTAGTTTGTTTAGCTCAACAGAGAGCCAGTTACATGTTCTGTGACATTGGTGTATGTGGAGGCGCCTGATTTGGGCCACTGCCATGCAGGGTTATTGGCAGAGGTTGAGAGCACCGTCAATAGAGTTCAGATGAAGCAGCAGGGAGGCTGTAGGTTCTCCTACCCTGACCCCAAACTTTGGAATTCTCTCCCACTGACCATTAGGAGCTGTGACAACCTTCTGGGCTTCAGAAGGTCATTGAAAACTTGGTTGTTTAAGCAAGCCTACTAACAGTCCATACGCAATGCAATTACACAGGATCAGCGCCTTGGAACCTTGGTGACCTTGCGCTTTATAAGCTTCTGTTAACATAATATAACATAACATGAACTCTTAGCCAGCAGGCTGTGCTTTGGTGCTGCAGGGGATGCGAAGAAAACAATATTATGTATTAGAGTCCAGGTCCAGCTATCAAGTATGACATGTGGGTGAATATTACTACATCACTTCTACTACTTCCACATTTTGGGCAACTCGCAAGCTCTTAGTAGTATTTGGAGGTTTCAAAGAGAGAATATTGATATTTTTGAAAACTTTATTAAAGTGACTAAAAACTATATTCATTACTTGACGGGTATAGGCTAAGTCACCAGGTACCAAGAACTGAAAATGCTGGCAGGATGGCTCTAAGCAAAAGATCGCGCCTCTGACAAGGCAGTGTTCTACATGCTGAATTTTCTGCTCCCAGCAAAGCAGACACAGTGTCCATCTGTCTGAGATTCAATAGAACAAATTGTATAACAGTAAACTCTGTTAATTGCAGTGCTTGAGAATCCAAAAAAGTGTGAAATGTTGCACTATTAAGTTATTTTAAATAAAAAAGCAAATTGTCATATTGTATGTTTCTCTAAAAAGACATGAGACCTTTAAGCTCAAAAATGTATAAAGAATATTGTTAAAACGGTTAAAATATTCACAAGAGAGTCTATGAGCGGTCAGCAGGTCAATGCGGAAGAGGAGTGCGAGAGGGCACTTAGAAGACAGGTAGGACACACTAACTTGTCGTTCCAGCTGGTTCTGGTTCTGCCTTGGAGTCTACGTCCGGCTGGGCAGGGTGATTTCAGGGAACTGGAAGCCCTGGGTGTCGGCGCACCAGCAGCTCGGCCTCCTCCATGTCCAGAAAGGGGAGGGTCTGAGACCTGGGTCCGTACGCCTCAACGCTCATTCTTGCAGATGGGTCTGTCCTCGGGCTTGCGGAAGGAGGGTAACGAGTACGGCCGTCCTGCTCCCTGCGGAGATCCTAGCCTGTTTAAAAAGCCTGCTGGGACCAGCCCAGTGAGGCCTGTAGTGGCCCGGAGAGGAGGCTCGTGAGGGAGAGGGGAACAACCAGCACCCAACCTCCCGCCAAGGTTGAAAGGAAACCCCTGGAAGCGGCACTAGTGGCCAATGGATAGAAGCGCCGGAGGCAGAGATGGGAGGAGGGCTCAGGCAGCGCTGCCTTCAGAGTGCGACCCTCGCAGAAAGTGGTAGTGACAAAGAGCAAATGAAAAAGTGACGGCAAAAACTAAAACTGACAAATGCAAAAAGTTACAGAAAAGTTTAATTAAAACACATTACGAAAAGAAAAAAAGAAAAATAAGCAGTTCATAGTGGGGAAAAAACAAATAGAAAAATACATTTTTAAGCAGTCAACAATTTGAAAAAGTGAATGATAAGCACTCGTGCTAAACACTCGTACTCGTGGCAGCATCCACCTTGCAGGAGCAAGTAGTGGCACGGCCACGTTAATTACAAACATATGGCCCATGCGCTCCGCTGCTCGCTCCCGCAAGGTGGATGCCGCCACAAGCACGAGTGCAGACCGATTGCTAAAGGTCATCTCCTAGAGCAACGCATGTGCGCTGCCTAGGCGAGACCTATAAATTAGTTGGGAGGATGGGGTCCTTTGGGCTTCTCGGGATGAGAGCTGCTTGACCCCATCCATTTATTGCACTTTCGTCAGTGGGGGATTGGTTTCCGAGGGCCATCCATTCCCTCTCCTTTTTAAAAAAAAAAACAGAACTATTATTAGCTCACAGAGAGGGGGGCCCATGCACACCCCTCCCCTTTTACAAAAAAACATGTATTGAATCATGGGACCTGACCCAACCTAGCGTTCTTCCAAATAAAAAGAAAACTGTGCCAGGTGCCATTTTGGTTTTTACACCACAGGAGAATTGCAGGACTGCAGAAAAACATTTTTTTTTATGTTGGCCCCATGGGAGTTCCTCTGGGATGCCCCCGAAGGGTTAGAGCAGGCAGGATTACCAAACAACGCCTCCATTTTAAACACTTTCGCAACATGGGCCTAAATCTTGTAATGGCTGCCACAACAGTTCTTATTGTATTGTGTTGTAGCCAGGAAATCAGAGTGCGCAATCCCTCAAAACCCTTAATCCCAGGGGAGCCAGGTGAGTAAAGAGAAGAAAAAAAACTCTGCCATTCAGAACACTTTTGAAGTTGTGCTTGTGGAACTCTCTAGAGGGTCTCGAGAAACCAACCACCCACATATACAATAATGTTTTAACCATAATTTCTCAAAAAATACTGAACAGATTTACACCAAATCACATAAAGAATGCTTTCTAGACCAACATCTAGTTTACTGCCAAAGATTCATGTAATTCCATTCAGCAATTTTAGCTTCAGCGAGTTCCAAAAATCCCTATGGAAATTGCATTGGGAAACTGCATTTGGAATCCTCTCTTTCTCTTGGGCCCTGCTTGATGAAGTACCTTAAAACCTTCAGGAGAGGAGCTGAGAAAAAAATAAAATGTTTTGAGAAGCTTCATCAAACGAAAACAAAGTTATTTAAAAACCCATAAAATCACTTTTCTGTGGAAAGGTATTCCTAACTATAAGTACCCAGAGGCAACCGGGTAGTATATATATAGCCTTCGATTGAATTTTTTTTTATTTGGCTCAAACTTTTTACACCTTGAATGGATGCGCATGAAATGTGGACATTGATTACTGTATACAACTAACTGATAGCATGCCACAATTCATGCCTTGAGAAGTAATTTAATGGGAGTTAAAAAAATACACTTATATTAAGGGAGGGGTAAAAGTGGAATATGGATCAGGTCTTTAGGTTTGAATGCAAACTGGGTGCATTTGAGTGCCTCTATCTAAAGAAAGGACCTATTGGTGGGAGAAAGAGATAAGCAAAGCAAAACAATAATAATTCATTAGGCTTGGACAGTGAGAGTTGTTGGTGAAGAAAGAACGAGGGGGAAGGAGTGAAGAGGAGAAGATGACCTCCATGGTAATTGCTCCTGGAATGAGAGTAATGTTATGAAGGTGGATTCAGGAAGAAAGGTGCTGTCATGGCCATCTGTACCAAAGATGATCTACCCAAAGCATGTTCCTGTGTGCATAATTAATGTATGACCAACATTTTCCCAACAAATGCTACATTGGGCATGGAGAGGGGGGCACACAACAAGTCTGGGAGGTATTTTGTCCAGACAAGGTTAACAGCCTACATACTTATGTCCAATGTCATCCCTGACACAGTTATAGTCGATATACTGGAGTCAATTTTATTCCAGAACTATATTAAGTGAACCCTAACATGGAACAGATTAATGATGCCCTCAATGGCTAAAACCAAGGGGATCCCCGTCTTTTTATTTTCCGTCTCCTTTTAACTGCAGACAACACAGCTGACAATCAAACTTTTTTCAAAGTCCTCAATTCTTACACTCTCACAAGCTAATTCAGGTGAACATGGCATATATCATTGACTCACTTGTCTGGCCATTGTTGCCAGACGTTTCAAAAAAACTTGCCTGAAGTTGTTTGTGTTCCCTTGTGCAGGAGATGTAGAACCTCTCTCTTCCTTCCAGCTCACACCATTAGTCACCACTCTTCCAACTAAAGATAATGAGCTGAATGGGGGAAGTAGGATTAGCAGTTTTCTGGATCGGGATCTTTACTAGTCGCTAAGGGCGGCTTTTCAATTAGACTTCAGTGATTTAGAAAAGAGATAAGAGAAACAAAACAGATTGAAATGAATGCTTCTTCATATAAATAAAAGATAATTATCCTTACTGTCCATTGCTTTTGTGTTCTGTTCATATGCATAGGACATGATATGGTTAAATCACTTCCCACACAGACCTGATGCAGTATTTTCAGATTTAAATGTCTTTCAGAACCCTCAATACACTTAAAATCCTTCCCTTCCAATGAGCTTTGAATTCATGTACTCTTTGGTGTTGTGTTCAATGTCCGATATTCTGCATTGTTATACAATAATCATAGCATAACATTTTTATATATTTTGCATGGCTTTGTATATTAATATTATGTCCATTGTCTTTGTCCCTACAATGTACATTATTATGCATTGAAAGACATGGATCAGATCTACCGTTTTTGCATTTAGTACTAAGTGAGCAGCATTCTTTTGTGCCAAAGTGTAATTGTAGATTGGTTCTTTAATAGACATTAAGGGCCAAATTTATCAAGGTTTTGTGTCGCTCTTGCGCCACGCAGGGCGATGTAGGGCAACACAAAACCTACCATGAGATTTACCAAGCCATGCTAGGCCATCTTGCATGGCTTGATAAATCTGAAATAACTCGAGGCAGTTTAGGTTGCTGCCTTACATTGCTCTGCCCTGGTAAGGCATTTGATGGGTGGAGCGTGGGTGTTCCCACACATCCACCCAGGGATTTTGGCACAGTCCAGCTTTGAATAACAGACAAGAACCTAGGAGGTCTATAGGCCAAGCATCTTGCTTGCTTAAACTGGCAGAACTAATAAGTCAGTTAGTGCTGCAGTCACCATGTAACAATATCAAAACAATAGAGAGGGAGTGAGAGACAAAAGTGTGAGAAAAGAGTCGTGATATCTAAGACTCAATTGGAAAGTCTGGTCAAACCAAATCCAGCACAAAATGATTTGTGGGTAACCATCAAACAAACCAGATGATCATTCCTATCATTTGGTCAGTCCACACTGTGACCTGGCGGGTCCTTCGATCATCTGGACCTTATGCCACACAGTCTTAATAAGTACTGGATACGGTCTACAGTGAGAATGAACCTCCAATTGTTGGTCTGATTGTGATGGTTAGTGAAAAGTAATGAAAAGACAGTGCAACGTACAAAAAGGTGGTGAAGCTTAAAATAGGGTGATGTGTCTAAACAAAACACTTTAATCGAAACCAGGCACATCCCCTAATTAAAAAATAGGAACTGCGCAAACGACAGTATGGAACAAATAGCTGTCGCAATTAGGGCCAACATTTTTCTGCCTACCGGGCAACTCGTCCCATGGCTTTCATCAGGGCCACTGCTCTAAGAAAGTTGCTACTGTTTAGTGTAAGTGAAAAAAGAAAAATATATAAGTAGGAACGATACAACCTGAACCTACAGTTATATACACATCCTCCTTGTCAGTGGACGTTCAACGTGATCTAGGAAAACATATATGTGATATTCAATTTAATAACATACTTTTAACGTACAAATGTGCTCTCATCCTCTCTTGTGCATATAATAAACTGTGCTAACAGTATTAAACATTTTAATTGCTCACCCAGCATGACAGGGGACTGGACCTCACCTCACCTGGACCGTGCTCAGGTATCTGAGGCCCCGCACTGTGAAACAGAAAAATGCGAACAGGGGAAGGCATCAAAACTCAATACTACATATGGAGTATAAAGATGTCTACTTTCAGCCACTGTTATATACGTCACATCTGTCCACAGTCCAGATTTACCAAATAAATCACATGCAACAAACATAAGCCCCAAAATGAGCGTTAGTTATCACTTAACAACTATTGAGAGACTTAGACATTAAAAGCTCGTCCCCAAAAATATCTGTTCCTAGTTTTGGATTTATTATCTGTATGTTACTGAAACTTCTAAAAAAAAAAAAATATATAAAGCTGCTACCTGATCTGATTAGAGACACAGCATATGTTATGTCACAAATTAAGCAGTTTGTAAACATCAGCAGGTAAAATACTATTGAGTTTTAGTGCATATGTTCTTTGTTACATTCATACTAATATTATAAAGAGAGAGCCCAAACATTTGAGGTGGGTAATCTCAATAACCACAGCACAAATCACAACACCCAATACAGCGTTGGAAAGGGAAGTTGCAGCAGAAGGACATAGGCTATGCAGACGGCCACCATATTTTTTTTTTGCAGAGTTTTATATAGCGCGAACCTGACCCGAACTGAATCAGGTATCAGAGTGCTTTACATAGCACCAGTTACGTTACATGAAGACACACATTAATTTTTGTTAGGCACGGGGAAATTAAGTGATTTGCCCAGAATCACAGGATGTTTGGCGTCGTTACCAAGACTCAAACCGAGATCCCCAGATCCGAGGTCTTAGCCATTAGGCCAACTCCTCTATACATTTAAAAGGTAAAAGAACCGTGCCAGCAAAATAGTCCCTTGTGGGCATGTCTGCGTTGTGCTGTGGGTGTGGGCTGGGGGCATGACTAACGCGGGGGTCGTGTGATACGGCCATCACATCGTGGGCTGTGGGCGTGTGCTAGGGGCGTGACAAATGCTGGGGTTATGACAAACGCTGGATGCGTGTGGCCGCCCTTCATGCCATGTGAGTCATACATACAAATACATTGCTGCACAGCATCAAGGACTATGCTGGGGGCATGAGAAATGCTGGGGGCGTGTGCTACGTTATGCCCTTCATTCCATGTGGGTCGTACATTAATCATAAGATCGTCTGCTGTGGCCTTGTGCTTGGGGCGTGACAAACGCGCTCACCTGGAGGCCTGGTAAATAACATTACTGCAGCCTCTCTTGCGCGCTGTTACTGAACTCTCTCATTCAACGAAATTACACGCGCCTGCTACCATCAACCAGGGCTCTAGCCGGGCTCAGGCGGCGGATCAGTACACTAATTACACGCGCCTGATAACATCAACCAGGGCTGCAGCTGGGCCTCAAACGGGGGAACACGCGCCTGCTAACATCAAAGAGGCCTGCATCTGGGCCTCAAGCGGGGGAACACGCAAATGAGCGTGTCTGCGGGGACACTTACTGCAGCCTCTCCTACTCGCTGTCACTCAACTCTCTCATTAAACGGATTTACCCGCGGCTGATAACTCTCTCATTCAACGACATTACACCCGCCTGCTAACATCAACCAGGGCTGCAGCTGGGCCTTCTCCGTCCCTATTCTAATTAAACAAAAAATGTTGTCTACTGAGAGATTTGAAAATAAATTGCCCTTGCCAAATACACACATTACACACATTCTATTTCATACCCGGACAGCGTCGGGACGGGCTGCTGGTACATTATAAAAATTAATACATAGTATACAGCTGCTGCCTAATAAAAATAAACTAGCACTTACTTTGTTGCAAGTTAAGAACTAGAAATGCGACAGAACAACTGTTACCGCATGTTTGCAGCAACACACAACCAAAATTAGGAGCGTTAAATAAAATCAAAATCAATTTGTACAAATAGGCTACAATTTGATTGTAAAATAGATTGCACATTGCTTTAGTAAATGGGTTAATATAATGTAATGAATAAACGTATGTATTGTAAAAAAAAAGGATGCCTGAAAGTCTGCTAAAGTGTGACTTTCTCTGAGATTCCCGACACTTGAGAAAGGAAACCAGGCCGGGCTAATTAAGCGTAAACAAGCAAACTGAGAACGATAGCAATCTATTTGTCTGCAGCATCTGTGGGATTCCAATGCATGACAGCAGTATACTAAAGTCAGCATGCACAAAAGTCTCCAATTACAGAAGCAGGCTACGGTGTGAAAAACAGAAGACACACTGTACTTCAATTAAAAGAAGTACAAACAGTGCGGACTGAAACTGTAGTTAGGTGCCGCTGAATCGGGACTACATGGAAGTTAGCAAATGACCAACAGCCAACAGAAAGAGAGATACCAACTACAATACCCAAGTAAGCAGAAAAATAGATTACATTAAGTTTAACCACATGCGTGCGGCGCGTTTTCCCGCTGTGCGCTAAAGATTCGCAAATCCCGCGGTTCATGACGAGCTCAGCTCGTCATGAGCATACGAGAGGTGTACCTCATGACGAGCTGAGCTCGTCATCAGCATGGAAGGGGTTAAGCCAACATACAGATTACTTAAGGTCTCGCTAAGACAGCGCAGGCAGCGCATGCACTGCAAAGGCGAGACCTAAAAACTAATATTTGCAAATTTTTTACAACATTGAAAACAGGCCATGTTACTTACTACATTAATTTTGTTACTTAATTTTTAACACCATTTGTTTAAGAGGTCGTGGGTCAGGTACAGTAGTTTTAGAGAAGGTCGTGGTTCAGGTAAAGTTCATTGTTTATGAGTCGCTGTTCAGCCCACTCGTTGTTAGGGATTTGTTATTAAGGTTGTTTCCTGTTTCCCAGTACTACTATGCCGAGTGCTTTTACATCATAACACCTGCTGGAAAGAAAGTGTGACAAACATTGCACATCAGCACGTTGCTTCGTATATGACAGTCTACACAAAATGTATCTTCACCTGGTGTTGTTTGCTTAGATAATGTCGCTTGGTTAGAGTTACCCTGAGGTGAAATTCCAAATGTTACACAGGGGCAGACTTTCAGCACAGATCACACATTGTTAGGAAGTCGGAGGCAGTGGTAGAAATTACACAATATTGGCAAAAAAGCGCGTCTAGTCTAGCAATGCCATTGGGGTTCTTGGTCTACTTTTGTATCCTATCTTAAAAACGTGTCTGTCTAATTGAACACATTGTGAGCAGTGGCAGGATGGGCACCAGGGCCGGACTGGCCATAGCGGGCACCGGGCAATTCCCTGGTGCGCCGCACAGGTGGGGCTGGTTTTGGGCCCCTGGGGGCCGTTTTTGTTACAGGGTTGTTTTCGCATCATAGGTGCAAAATCGTCTCTGTAACAAAATCGGCCGAAATACCGCCCTGGCAAAGAGCTCGGTGGCACACCCAACCCCGGGGGAGGGGGGTGGCGGCCGAGCACTTTGTCCGACCGGTTTTGGTTCCCAGTCCGGCCCTGATGGGCACAGGCCCGAAGCAATCCGATGGAAGCTTATTTAGTAGCTGAACTGCCCCTTCTGCTGTTCAGATCAGGCAGTGATTCTGCTTTCCCTGGCTAAACACAGCGAGCAGCCTCTTCCCACACAACAAGTGCCATCAAGCACTGAGGACCAGAAACCACCTCCTGCATGTTGTATGACTCATGTTATCTTCGCTCTCAAGGGCTGTGATGACATGTGTAGTGCACAAAGGGGCACTTCTGGTTGTGAATGTCCAGAAGATTCACCCAGATCAATCACCTTCAAGGGAGGGCGCACAATGTTTATTACCAATGGTTGATTCTGTGTGACAAGTCTCCCACACAATAGTACTGAATTTCAAAAAGTGACAACCGGTTCTTCAGTTGGGGTGTTGATATTGGAGGGTCTTGAATATTGTTGGCACCTACCATTGTTGTTTTATTTCAATGTGACCTCTTAGGCAGCTGTGAGATAAGTAAATGTGAGTGATAAACAAATTATTTAATGGGAAGAGGAAGGCGTTTGTTACAGAAAATGTTTTAACAACTCCTAGGGTAACATAGTTGTTGATCCCACCTTCGTCGCAAGTGTTGTGAAGAATAACAGTCTGAGGCAGAGCTGTTAAGAAGTAGTCGTTATTCCGTCACCCACTCTCCAAGACTGACTGAGGGATGCCAACATTCTAAGGTAAGCTCCAATGGAACATTCCATTAGGGGAGGGGGGAACAGTGAGGAACATTACAACAATAGTATTTCTCACCTTGGGTACGGTTAAATGGCAAAATTCGTAATAAATTATGCTTATCAAGGCAAGCAACGACAGTCCTCTTCATAAATCAACATAACATGTAAACACCACACAATTGTACTGATTTTCATGATGCAACAACCTGTTGTCACCACTCACAGTGTCAACAGTTCTTCAGTTGGGGCTTTGATATGTAGGGGTTGTAAATGTTGTTGACACTTGACATTGTTGTTTTATTTCAAGGTGACCTCTGAGGCTGCTCTGAGACAACTAACTGTGAGTGATAACCACATTTGATAATGGGAAGAGGAAGATGTTTTGCTCTAGAAAATATGTTAAGAACTCCTGGGGTAACACAGTATTTCTCTGCACTTGGGTAAAATTAAACGAAAAAACTTACAATAGGTCTCTCAGATCGATTCTTACTCAATTTGGCAAAGACAGCCTGTTCATAATTCAACATAAAATGTAAACGCCACTCACTTTGACACCTACTGGCTTTGTCAATGCTTTTTTGATTGAGCTAAAAGAAGTTACATTTAAGAGTGTTCCCTTTATTGGTATCTTAAAGTCCCCCTTTGTCACGCTGTATTGCAACAAAACACAAAGAAGAAAAGGAAGGCGACTTTCATCTGAAGAAAAAAACATTTTGGAGAGGTAGAACAACCTAAACACGTTAACATCATTATTTATGTGACTTTAAAATAGTAGGACATTTAAACTATGCATGCTGTTGTTATATTGTCGTTCACACTTAGGCGTACTTACTACAAAGATGATGCATGTACTGTTTTAACAATGAATGCACTACTACTGCAGCAAAGGCAGACACTAAAAGTAAGTTTGATAAGAACTGAAATGAGAGAGAAATGCAACCTCTAAAAGTCAACTAGGAATTTTCACTGTCATGCAAGTAATATTCATGATAAAGCAAATTCTTCACTAGTGTCAGCTTCTCTTCTTAACCCCTCGGAATTACCGCCGCGGCGCTGGGGAGTAGGGGGGCCGTGCGGCGCCGCCATGCTCGTGACAGAACCACTCCGTCACGAGTCACGGGCGCGCTGTGCTTGTGACGGAGTGGTTCAGTCACGGCCCCGCCCGCTCAATTGAATGCTCAGCGCAGGCAAAGGCTTAAAGCTCGTGACAGGCGTTCTGCTTTCCTTTCTTTTCATTCTCTAGAATGGTGCTTGTCTGTGCATAAGTCTCCTTTGCCGGTTTATTCTCGCCTGTTGCCGAGGACTGTCTTTACATTTGAGTTAACAGACTCTCTTCTTGAAGCTGACAGTGGTTCTTTAAACTATAAGTCTCCTTCGGGAAAGTACCTGAGTCAGGAGACAAGAGTTCAGCATTATGGGGCATTTTGGTAGCTAGCATGATGAAGAAGTCGCATGTTGATCAGTGGCCATATAATGGAAAGTGCCCCCGGGGCGCGACGGGCATGCGTGTCCACTTTATGCGCCTCAGGGGCCCTTTGGAACCACAGAAGGGGCCAAAAACGCTTGTGTGACTTCGTCTGTAACACAGATAGAAGTGGGGTGCCTGTAGCACCAGTGCTATCTCAAGAGGGAGTTCCCTCATTTGCATAGGGCATACCCTAATGCAAACGAGGGAATCCCTTTGCCTCTGCACCCACACCATATTATAGACGCGGGCACATCCGCAAACATTCCTTTCAGTGCACCTCCTAAAGGCAGCCCTCTGGGGGGGAGACAGGGGGTCCCTCGACTACCCAGACATCACCTTGCAGGCAGGTGCAGTCACTCCCAGGACCCTCCTGCGAGGGGATCTGTCTCCCCTCATAGAATTGACGGCGGGTTGCAGCCTGCACTGTGAAACACAGAGGGGCTTTGAAGCAGCCAGTCTGTATTTCACTTCCATGCACTGCCCACTGTGCAACTAATACAGTTGCATTTCCATAGTCTGATGACATGCATTATTGTGCTGCATGTTTGAAAGCAGCGATATTTTATGTAATTTGAGCAGTAATAATTTTCCCTTTTCAACCTGTGTCATTTTCTGAGGTAAAAACGCAAACAGGAGTACAGAGGTTCTTTTCTATAACTTCCCTATCATCTGACAAAGTCATATTTAGGAGTTCTGGTGCATTGGAGCACGCATCTTAGACAAGCCTTCAGTGTTCCAGCTCTGTGTATCTAGTTTGTTTTTTTGCAGAGTTTTTTATAGCGCGAACTTGACCCGAATCGGGTATCAGAGCGCTTTATATAGCAGCAGTTACGTGACATGAGGACACACATTCATTTTTGTTAGGCACGAGGAGATGAAGTGATTTGCCCATAATCACAGGATGTTTTAGCGTCATTGCCGAGACTCGAACCCACGGGCATATTACCAACCTACAGCGATATTTATCGCTAAGTAGGGTTAACGGTAATATTTTTATCGCCGCCCTTCACCTGTTTTTATCGCTGAGATAACTTGCTATTAGCAAGGTTTATCTCAAAAGTGATACAAATCTGGCGAAATGCGTGAATATCGCTGTCAATACAGCGATATTCACGCATTAGCGTGACAATGCTCTTAGCCATGTTATCCATCTCCCATTGGATAACATGGCTAAGAACTGGTCAGGGCAGGCGTTAGCTTTTGGAGATATTCGCGCTTAGCGCGAATATTTCCAAAACTACACCTGTGTTGATCATAGGCGATAGCGATGTTAGCGACTGTTTTCAGTCGCTAACATTTTGACACGCCCACTTTGCATGTCATTAGCGATAAATATCGCAGACATGCAAAGTGGGCCCCAAAATGCTCGCTATCGCCTACAAGCTGTCGCTAACTGGTGTTAGCGACAGCTTGGTAATTGGGCGAGAAAATTATCGCCGCTTTAGCGGGAAAAAGTCCTGCTAAAGCGGCGATAAGGGCCCTTGGTATTATGCCACCCAGTTCCCCAGGTCCGCAGCTGAGCGCCCCAGCCGTTAGGCCAACCCCTCTCCTACTTCTTGACACATCACAGAGCCTCACTCCCCAAGGAGTCTAGGTGGTGGCCCTACAGTGGCTCGTTTGGGTGCTCAATGTAAGATGGTGGCCTATGCTAAAGCCAGAAGGAACAGACATGCTAAGAAAAAGAAAAGTGGCTCGAAAACCTAAAATACGACTATTTAATCACAGTGGTACAAGGAAAAACAATTGTTTGTTAGGATTTTGTTTCATATGAAGCTGCAAGGACAAGCCACTCATCATGGACCCGGTCTTCCCATAGGCTTCAGACGATTGGCACAATAATTAGGTGTCAAAGTGCACCTCCTCTTCATGCACACAGATCCCCCAAAGCAGAGTTATGGGGTGGTGCTGTAAGTCGTGTTGGATGTTGTGCTGCAGTGGTGTAAAAAAGGAAGTGCTGTAGGTGCATGGAACACAGCTGTGCAGTGCACAAACACTATGGACATGGCGAGGCGTAGAAAACATGACTGCTGTATACTGGTTGTTGTGATCACCTGAGGGCCATTGCAACTGCCTGAGGCAATGCACCCGAACTTTGAGCTGTCTGATGCATCTAAACGGAGGACACATGGGACAAACCTGAACATCTGCAGGTGTTGTAAATAGTCTTGGTGCCTGCTGATCCACCTCAAGTTTCACCAGCGTGAATTCAGTATCAGTGTCAGGATGAAAGACATGAGAGAATGTTGTCTTAGAGCCATGAGGAGGAGGAATGCACTCAGTGCCTAAGTCATTCCCACCACCATCAAAGCCCAGCTGCAGAAAACTAGGAGTGGGAGACCCAGTGAAGGTGCAGTGCAGTAATGGACTGATGCTCCAGTGGGCATGGCCTGCTCTGCAGATTAGATAGTTTGAGTCCTCTGGCACACACACTGCCTTAGCCTCACTTGCTTAAACATTGTACGTCTTAGTTATAAGCCCCTTGTGCCGCCAGTACGTAGCTTTTTCCCTTATCAAAAATGAAGCACTGGTGGCACAAGGGGCTTGTAAATAAGCCCCTCTATATTTTCTGAGGATTTAGGTTGCGTACATACTTCGTCAACATAAACACAAAAAGGTACTGCGAGGAATCTAAAGGACAAAAAACACAAATGGACACATTTATGACAAAAAACAGCGCAACTTAGAGACCCCTGGGTTATAACGCGCTATATAAATCAAATAAATAAAAATAAATAAAATAAACTTAGCAAGTTACCGTGCTGCATTGCATGATAGGGAGAGGGCAAAGATGTGCCGTATTCAACATGATACGGCACATTCCTATCTTTTCCCTGCACTGGCTCACAATGTGCTGCCTCGCACCAACAAAGTCACCCTCGCAACATGGTGCAAGGGTGCTTGCGTTGCAAGAGGATTGTTTTTGTGCAGGAATGGACAACTTCCTGCACACAGGCAATGCTCTGAGGCATTTTCCACTTTCTATGCGTGCTGCAGAATAGAATGCAGCAGATATAGGGAGAGAAAGTAACAAGGAGAAATAAAGATATTTCGCCTTTTTACGTACCATTTTGACCCATTCCCAGGTCTACCACTAATGGTAAATCTGGGAATGCACCAAAGTACACAGGTGGATTCGTGGGAACACCCACGCTCCACCCATGGAAAGCCTCCCAGGTGCAGAGTAACGCAATGCAGTGATTTGCGATGATTTGCATTACTCTAGATTTACCAAGCCATGCAAGGCCGATGTGACTCTTAAGTTACTTTTATGAAGCCTTGCAAGGCCGATGCGACTCTTAAGTTACTTTTATGAAGCCTTGCAAGGCCGATGTGACTCTTAAGTTACTTTTATGAAGCCTTGCAAGGCCGATGTGACTCTTAAGTTACATTTATCAAGCCATGCAATGTTGATGCGACTCTTAAGTTACATTTATCAAGCCATGTAATGTTGATGCGACTCTTAAGGTGCATTTATCAAGCCATGCAAGGCCGATGCGACTCTTAAGTTACATTTACCAAGCCATGCAAGGCCGATGCGACTCTTAAGTTACATTTATCAAGCCTTGCAAGGCCGATGCGACTCTTAGGTTACATTTATCAAGCCTTGCAAGGCCGATGCGACTCTTAGGTTACATTTACCAAGCCATGCAATGCTGATGCGACTCTTAGGTTACATTTACCAAGCCATGCAAGGCCGATGTGACTCTTAGGTTACATTTATCAAGCCTTGCAAGGCCGATGCGACTCTCAATGCCGATGCGACTCTTATGTTACATTTATCAAGCCACGCAAGACCACCTTGCATGGCCTGCATGGCTTGGTAAATCTAACTTAAGAGTTGTGTTGCTCCTGCGACCCACTGCACTACGCAAGGGAGACGCAACTCTTTAATAAAATGCCCCTGAATGTCCCTCGTCTGTGTAATACAACTGAAGTCCGCAAAAGATAAAAACGGCAGAGAAAAAACAATCTAAATGAATTTACCACTGTATAAAGAAAACCTCAACGCAAGGAAAGCTTGAGGAGCAACATTTAAAATACATTCTCTTGATATTGAGAAAAAATGTTCACAAGGTCTAACTCTCAATCTTCTTACAACAGTTGACAAAAAGTATTATTTATTAGCAAACAGCTCATTTTTGGAGCTGCATTACTCTGTTGAAGTTCTGGTTTGTTTTTAGCTCTTTCTCTTTGCCATTAGAATACATTTTTTAATTTAGCTCTAGGACACTTGATATACATGCATTGTACTTTTCCTGTAGTATTTAGAATACGTCCCTGCTGAATAATAATTGCTGGTGAAGTTATTCTTTTTTGGGTCCCTCTGATATGGGAAACATCCTTTACAACGCAACTTTTACCACGCAGTGCCTTTACGACGCAACTTTTACAATGCAAACCATTACAACGCATTGCGCTGGGGGGCGCTCTAGGATAGGGAATAGGTTTAATTTACTATCCAACACCTTCCCTACTATCCACGGGGACTGGAGTTGGAATAGTAAATTAAACTATTCACTATCCAGCGCCCCAAAGCACTATGCGTTGTAAAGGCATGCGTTGTAAAAACAGCGTTGTAAAGGCATGCGTGGTAAAAGCATGCGTTGTAATGTCATACATCCCTCTGATACAATTGCAAAAAGATTCGGCTTGAGTTCCCTACCTGTGAAATTAGTGCACACCTCAGCTTCACCTGTGTGTCTGAAACAGTCAGCTAAAACTCACCCCTGGACTGAACCCGAATATCAAATCAATATATTGTAGATTTATGGTAAAATTAGTAATTTCACCCTACCTTCAATTAAATAGACATTTTTAATAAAGCTGTCCTTTTAAAATATTTCTATGCCAGAAAATCTGCTGTTATTGTTTTTTCACCTTGAGGGATCAGCTGTGAAATTGGCCAGGAGAACTGAAGCTCCTCCTGCAGACAAGCAGCTGCACTGGCTCCTTCAGACTGTGGGTTTCTTCAGCCTTTAATAGTTTGCTGTAATCCTCTCATGGCTTGTTAGGTGCAGATCTGGCACCATGGAGCTGCTGGGCCTCTCTTGTGGCCACTCTGTTGTGGATAACGTTTTTAGCATCTTTTGGTCATCTTTAGAAATGAAGTTGTAATGCACAGAGGATTTATTATCAGGGGAGTTGATCCATAGATCCCACAAACGGTGTCCTTGCAATAAAAACATGCATGTGGTTCAATTTATGCATGTACAAATGAATGCAATTACTTGAACAAAAGAGGCATTCAGACTCCAATGTCTTCATAATTATGTTGACTAAACCATTTGGATTCAGCACTTAGCAGTAAGAAGGAGGCCTCTGAACATGTCTAAAATAGTGACAGGTTTGCTTTGATTTATGAGTACAGTCACTGTTCTTCAGCCACAACCTACACTTAGTAATCTGTGTGCCTGATCAAATGTGCACACCTTTCAGGTGCTTCCTTCATCGCATGAGTCCAACTTGAAAACAATTGCCCTATTCTCTGTTGCCATGCATTCTTTGTACCAAGTATACCTTCATTAAATAGGTTCCAACACACAAGCATGCACATACACACACACACATACACACACAAACAGACACACACACACACTCACACACACACGCACACACCCACAGACACACACACACACACACACACACACACACACACACACCTCTGATAAACATTGCTTTGTTTAAAGGATTCTTTTCTGGAGCATCTGTATACCCCATGTTGAACATGACCCTCTCATAAGGGTCATACACAACCTTTTTGCCTTCAACCAATCTATTTTTGTTGAATTCCTTTTTGTTCGCCTTAGGAGTCTCTGCACTTTACCACTGTTTACAAGTGCTATGGTGCTTGTGCTTGCTCTGAAAAACATGGTAAGATTGTCTTACACCATATTGGCATATTTAATTTTCGTATACATCCCTAGTAAAGTGGTACACCATATACCCAGGACCTGTTAATAAAGTGCTACTAGTGACTCTGAAGCAAGTATTGTCCCACCCACTTCAGTGGCCCTGTAAAACATGTATCAGGCCTGTCATTACAGCCTACTAGCAGTTTCAAACTGCAAAAGCAACTTGGTAAAATAACCCCCTTGCCGAAGCTAGAACTTCTTTTTTTGTACACATAAGTTACACCTAAGGTAGGCCAAAGACTGCCCCATTCGGCAGGGTACATTGTTTTTCAAAAGTTAGACATGTTCTTGTAAGGTTTTCTTGTTCTGATAGTGAAAAACTCATAAATGTGTTTTCACTACTGTGAGGCCTACCTCTTTCCTAGGGAAATATTGATTTACCTTATTACATTTAATAAGTGCTAACTTTTGATTGGAAACAGGTGGGAAAGTCATGTTTGGTGTCTAAGAAATTGTCATTTAAAATTGTCTTTAATGGTAAACTCAGATTTTAAATCACAGTTTTGAAAATGGCACTTTTAGAGAGTTCACAACAACAAATTACCTAGCCGTCATTTGAACTGATGCTTTATACTTAAAAACTCAGGCCATTCAAACATTTCAATGTTCTGTAGTATTTATATACTTATTATTTTATCTTTTTGTTGGCATTTAAATCATTTGTCTTTTGTGTCAAAATAAGGGATAGACCTCATACTTCCCATAATGAACATACATTAAAATGTAACAAACAGTACATTACATACAATACATTTGTGTGGAATGGATTACATTTATTATTGAACCAGTCATTAATCTGAATAAGCAACAACCATTATCCTGATGACTCGTTTCGAGCCCCAGTACAATTCATGGGGCTCTCTTCAGAGCTTAGTCTAGGTACAATCTGTTATGGCTTTGCGTTTCCCTTTGCCACCTGTGTCTCTAGTCAAGTGAGTTGTTGTCCTTATTATTGAATTCTCCATTTCCTAATCATTCAAACGGCTGTCTACTTTGAAACGATCCCTCGTAGACATCAATCAAGATGGTTTGTTGTTACAATTTCAAGGGAATTATTTGTCATTTCTGTTTATGTTTTCCACAAACTCTTTCTTAACTTGCTTTGTTTGTTTCATCCAACTGGCCCTACCTAGTCGTTAGTAATAAGGCCCAACTCCTTTATCATTAACACTTTTAGAAAGTTGGCATTTTCCTACCCTAACTATTTCATGCCTGCAGCTTGTTCCAGCCTGTTCCTAAGTAAGAGGACTAGGTGTGGGTGGTAGTTGGTTTTGGTATAATACTCCCAGACAGCCATACAATAGAGGTATTTGGTGTGCCTGGATCAGATTTATTAAGCAGGATGGAGGAAGGGCTGGGCACCTTCCCACTTGCAAATCAATAGGGGGTGTCCTGCTCACTCACAAAGGATGTCACACTGGTCTATTATGCTTTTAGCCAGGATGGAGCCATGGCAGGAGGGCTGGAAATTCCTATCACTTCTGAAAGAGTAACTTTTAGATCTTCTCCTACTTGAAAGAGTCATAAAAAGGGAACCTCCGACCTACTTGTTAGATGACTTCTGGACCTGTAAAAGACTCAGCTGTACTGGTGTTCCGCAAGAAGGATTGCCCTACTGCCCTGCAGACCTGCTTTATGATTAAGCAGGACTGGACCTGCATCTTGAACCAAGGACCACCAGATTAATTCCCAGGGCTATTTGGCTAGCCTACTGATCAGAGCCTCAGAGACATAAAAGATGCCAACCCTCTTGCACCTTGCACCTGGGCTCTGCCTGTTGTGAGCACCAACCCCCCAAGTGGTGCCCATTTAGTCCTTGACCCTTGAAAGTTGGCATAAAGGCGCTCTGCCAGCCCAACTGTGGTCTCCACCAGAACTGACTCAGTGCAATGCAAACCTGATTCACCAGACACAAGCCTGCATCGCAGCCCTTGGAGCTAATCTGAACCACTGACATGTGGCTCATCCTTGATGCAGACCTGACATCGTTCCTTGGGGCTGCCGCTGTGTGGTGCAAAACTCCGCATGTAGGACATAAGGTACGTTTTTGCACCTGGTATAACTTGGTCCCAATAGGTGACTCATGCTCCATAACGGTCAGCCTGGACTTTTGGCTTTTTACCTAATTCATTAAAATTGCACCCTTCTGCTTTCACTAGTAGAATATTTGTCATTTTGGTCTCAAATAATTTATTAAATTGTACTCTATTCTTTCTAAACTGGGTTGTGATTTTTCTTGTGTAGTTTTTTAAACTTTTTTACTGTTTGTGTGCTGCATAAATACCTGACTGCTTTTGCACCAAGCTACCAGAGGGTAAGGTATAGTTAGATTTAGTCACTTTAGTGGTTTACCCTAATAGGGATTGGGGTTGTGGCTTGAGTCAGGTTTTAACCCTCAACCAGCAACCAATTTCTTACACCCAATGTCAAGCACCTGCATATCATCCTGACCCTCTGTTACTTTGTATGCTTCCAGAATAAATTTCCTCTGCAATATCAATTGATGCTGTCAAACCATGATCTTCTCCAATTGGTTGCTCCTTCTCGAAAGCCTTTCTTTCATTTTGTGGTGAGCAGTTCACTAGCAAATGTCGAATTGTTTATGGTATTTATCTAGGTTAATGTCTTAGGCATTTTGCTTATTGCATAGCTGGATTCCCTGTTTGAACATCATAGCCATTTATGAGCTTATTTCATCTATCAGTGTACCATTAACTGTACAGATTGAACTGTTCCTATAATACCCGACATAGGTGTGGTATTTCGGCATACATATCTCTTAAATGATTTGATTCAAGACAAACCACAGCACAATTTGCACACTTCATTTCCTTACTAATAAAAACTGTCAAGATCGATTCTAATTTCTCTGCTACATTATCACATCAAATACCTTTAATGTATCATTTTATGTGTGTAAACAAGAACTCATCTCAATTATTTCTTTGTGCAAAGGTTAATAAAGTACTGATATTGTTCACTCAAAACTCCATAAAGGGCTTAGAGAGCAACTGGAATAATTCACCTGTTATTTATTTATTTATTTATTTATTTATTTATTTATCTAGATAATTAGTTAGCTATCTTTTTATGTATTTATGTATGCATGATTAGTGTGAAGTGATATGTGAATTCCACTTACGTTGGCATAGAAAATTCAAAGAAGTTGATAAGGGAGTTAGAGTTCAATCAGAGTGATGAGATTTTGAATCTAATACAGTTTATTGCAGCACAATTCTACCCACAATCAGTTATAAGAGGTTGCATAAGTTCTCTTTTCTGCTTCATCCCAAACCTCTGATAGATTGGTTCAGCTCTCAAGCTTTGAATACAGGCAGACCACCACTTTACAACCTGGACTCTAACAGCCTTTTCCCTATGTTTTATAAATTTGAAATATCTTTGAGTGACTGGGTAATCCTTTTCTGCATATAAAGTATTGTCTGGAGCATCCTGTCATGTAAGACTCTGTACGTAGGTGTGGTGCAAAGTACCCTAAATTTGATTTTGACCTCTACTGAGAGACAATGAAGTGCTTTCAGTGAGGGTGTGCTGTGGTTTCTTCTTAGATTTTCACCCATTCTCACAAGTTGATTTGGAGTCTTTGCAGTGTAATAATCCTTTTCATCATGAGTCCAAAGTGGGTGTTGTTGGAGTATTTTAGGTGTGCCATCACCAGAGCTCTTGTCGGTATGACTCATTGGAGATACTCTTGACACCCACAGAAAGGACTAATTTTATGTTGGTGTTAGGGGACAGGAGTTGGCCTAACGGCTAGGGCGCTCGAACTCGGACCTGGGGATCTGGGTTCGAGTCTCGGTAACGACGCCCAAAAACCTCCTGTGATTCTGGGCAAATCACTTAATCTCCCCGTGCCTAAAATGAATGTGTGTCCATCCTCATGTAATGTAACTGGTGCTATGTAAAGTGCACTGATACCTGATTCGGTTCGGGTCTAGTTCGCATAAAACTCTGCATAAAAAAAAAAGCCTTATCTTGGCTTGCAGCCTTAAGTCCTTGAAGCTCCAGATCTTTAGCCAAATGAAGCCAGCCCTTGCATTGCCGATTCTTGCCTTGATGTCAGCGTCTGTGCCCCCTTGCTTGTCTATGACACTGCCCAGGTGGGAAAAGGCTTTAACCTTTTCCAGTGCAACACCTGCAAGAATGACCACAGTTGTGATGTCGTGTTAGCCTTGAGGATCTTGGTTTTTCCCCTGTGGATATTGATCATGAACACAAAGAGGAGGTAATTTTGGACTGACGCACCTTTTTGCTCTGTGGACGGTCTGTTAGACCCAGCACATCTTCACAAATATCAATCAATCAATCATGGTATTTTGAAGAGCGCTACTTACTTGTTCTCATATAGTTCCTTAAAACCTATACAGTATCTAGTCGTTTGGACAACATACACTGCAGGATTGGTGTCAGACTTATTCTAGACACCTTCACCCGGTTTGTTGGCCTGTGTACCAGCGAGCTCACATTGCCACTAGAAAACCCTCTTACCAAGGAGAGAATAGTTCTTGGCAACTTTTAAGCATGACAACCCTGATCCTTCAGGACTGTGGAAACAGTGTACTACTTTTCGCTCAGTCACTCATGCTCACTTAGTCTCTTAGAGATAAACAGAATAAAAAGTAGGGACGTTTTCAAAAAGCATTATTCTAGTGTAAAATATGTGTGATGAAACAATCATTAGACAGTAATAGATATAGATGATTAGAAGCACTAGGAAAGTAAAAGGGTGGTAGAGTTCTACCATGTTGCTACAACCATGAATGTAAATAAGTACATAAAATACATGATAATAAAATGCGTACTCTTACAATGCTACCCTAACTAATTGAACCTGAGTGTACCAAGCATGTATGTAAGTATTAAGCCAAGAATCCCTCTGGGATAAAGTCAACCCCCATTACCTGAAGTGAGAACTGTGGGACCCCAACCTGGTTTTGGGTTGGACACCCGCCAAAGTTGTCAGACCCTTGCGAGCTGGAGTATCTTCATGCAAGGGACTCCAGCGTCTCGCGTCAGTGTGTTGGCATGGAAATCCTGATCTCCTCTCTCTATCCAAGCAAGATGTGATGTTTATGTACCCGAATATATCCCCAGGGGTTCTACCTTGCTTTGCCACTGTTGGACTTAGGATGATGTCGGGAATGAGCCTTGTACATAGTTATTATACAGGAGATCGTAGTCCTGCTGAGTGTCCAAGAATCCACAGATCCTCATGCATAATATATGAGCCTGTGTGCAGTACTGTAACTAGTTAAAGGGTCCATCCTAGCAGCCCGTTATGTATGTGATGCAGGGATGAATATAGGTGAAAGGTTGGGATGTTACCCGGGCCTATATTGGGGTACCTATATGAAATATTACACTGTGAGGGTCTCAAGGCGCTGGGGGTAGGGGGAGCAGCTGCGGTCAGTTGAAGAGTCAGGACTTCCTGAAGATGTGCAGGGTGAGGGCGTGTCTGATGTGGATCGGGAGCTGGTTCCAGGTCTTGGTCACAATCTAGGAGAAGGTTTTCCACCTGCTCTTGTTCTGTGGATGCACAGGGGTTCAGAGAGGGCAAGATCAGAGGATCGGAGGTTCCTCTTGAGTATGTTAAAGGAGATTCTATCATTGATCATTGAGTTATTTGGGTCCGGTGTTGTAGAGGCACTTGTAGGTGTGGGTGAGTATCTTGAAAGTTACTATCTTTTCAATGGGGAGACAGTGTAGGTCGCCAGGTGTTGGGTGATGTGTTCATGTCAAGGGATGCCAATGATTAATCTTTCTGCAGTGTTCTGTATCATGAGGAGTTTGCAAAGCAATGACTTGCTGATACCGGTGTAAAGGGTGTTTCCGTAGTCCAGTCTGCTGGTTATGAGTGTATGGGTGAAGATCTTCCTTGATTCGGGGGATCCATTTGAAGGTCTTTCAGAGGATGCGGAGGGTGTTGAAGCAGGTGGAGGCTACGGTGTTGACCTGTCGGGTCATGGAGAGGGAGGAGTTGAGTATGATGGTTTTGGTTGTGGTTCATGGGGGTGGGTGGGCTGCTGAGGGTGGTGGGTCACCAGGTGTTGTCCCATGCAGAGGGGGAGGGTCCGTGAACAAGAATCTCTGTCTTCTATGAGTTGAGCTTCAGGCAGCTGCTGCTCGGCCAGGATGCAACATCCTTTATTTCTTCCTGGAAGCTGAGTCTGGTGGTGATTGGGTCCTTGGTGAGGGGGGATGAGCTGGGGGTCGTCAGCATAGGATACTGTGCTGAGTCCATGCTGTCTGACGATAGTGGTGAGGTGGGCCATGTAGATGTTGAAGTGAGTGGGGCTGAGCGATGATCCTTGGTGTACTCTGCAGTTGAATTCCATGGGTTCGGCGAGGAATGGGGGCAGTCTGGTTCTTTGGTTTCTGCCGGTGAGGCAGGAGCTAAGCCAGCTGAGGCGGTTCCCTGTATGCCGGCGTTTTGGAGTCTGGCTGTGAGTGTGCAGTGGGAGACGGTGTCTAATGCTGCAGAGAGGTCGAGTAGGATCAGGACCATGGTGTGTCCTTCGTCAATGAGGGTACAGATGTTGTCTGTGGCAGCAAGTAGAGCGGTCTCAGTGCTGTGGGTGCTGCAGAATTCAGATTGGGAAGGGTCAAGAATGGAGTTCTCTACGATTAATTTTGTAAATTGGACGTTGATGGTCTTCTCTTTGACTTTGGCTGCAAAGCGGAGGAGGGAGATGAGTCAGTAGTTATGAGGTCCGTGGGATCTACTGATGGCTTCTTGAGTAGGGGTCTGAATTCTGCGCATTTCCAGTCATCAGGAAAAATCCGGTTTCGAAGGCGACATTGATGGTGGATCAGAGTTCCAGCAGCTCTGTGGAAGATGTGTGATGGCAGGGGTCTGTGGGGACTACCGAGTGGATGCATTTCATGGTCGATGCGGTGTCTTCAGAGTTGACTGGGGTTCAGTAGGTGATGGTGGGATGGCTGGCATTGCTTGAGGAGGGATTGGTTCTGGAATAAGAAGTCAGATTGTTGAAGCTGTCGTAGAGGCCCATCATTTTTAGGTGGAAGTAGGCACCAAGCTTGTTGCAGAGGTCCTGGGTGAGGGAGATATCCATGGTTTCGCTGGGGGGTTTGGTAATTTCCTGGATGACACTGAAAAAGTTTCTTGGAGTTGCTGGAGTTGTTCTGCATGAAGGTCTGTTGGTGGATCTGATGCCATGGTGGTATTCCGTCATGGCAGTCTTGTCGGTGGTGTGATGTTAAGAGTTTTTGCGGTTTCTCCAGTCCTTATTGAGAAGTCTGCAGGTAAGTTTGAATTCTTGGAGGTCAGTGGTGAACCAGACAGCTTTCCTGGGGCGCTGTCTGTTGGGGTTGCGTAGGGGTGCAAGCTCATCTGTACAGTTGGTGATCCATCTGTGGAGTTCTTTTGCTGCAAGGTTGTCGCTGGTCGAGGTGGATGGGGCGTCGCTTTCAAGGGTAGAGTTGAGTTGTTCCTCAATGACTTTTCTTCAGTTTCTTCATGGAGGGTGTGGTGCAGGTTTGAGCGGTGTCGGTTTGTTGACAAGGTGTACACAGTGGTGGTCCATCCATGGTGGTTGCATGGTGTGGCTGAAGTGAATGTTGTTCCAACTTAAGAAGATGCGGTCGAGGATGTGTCCTGCCTTGTGGGTAGGGGTGTGACAAGCTGTTTCAGTCTTATGATATTAATTTATTTATTTATTCAGTGTTTTATACAGCGCAGACCTGACACTAAAAGGGTATCAGAGAGCTTCACATTTACATAGCCTTAAACTTAGGACAGCATGTTTGAGATACACTTAAGCAAAAATAACAATTGTACAACAAATTCGAGAGACAATTGTGCTACTAGATCAAATGTATATATTCATTGATTAGAGAGAGAAACATGTGTGCTTTCACACTAATATATACAATTCCTAACGACTACTGGAGATCGATTAGTATTAACAGGGTGTGTTGTAGTGTGTTATCTAGGAAACCTGAATCGATATTCCTATTTCATGCCCTTGTCCGGCTATAATCAATAATATCCTTACAACGGCATAATAATCATGTTATGTTATGTTATGTTACTTTATTTCTTTTATAGCGCACGGCGACTCCAGAGGAGCATCCCGGCGCTTTGGCAAAGAATAACAGCATAAAAGGCAACCACAAAACAGAAAAGGGCAGAAATGAAAAGACTATTTCCCAAAAAGCCATGTTTTCAAATCCTTTCTAAAAGTAAGAAGACAGGGAGCCGATCTCAGGAACTGTGGTAGTTCGTTCCATGCCTTAGGTGTGAAGTAGCGAAAAGATCGACCTCCCAATCGTGCACGGCGAATTGCAGGGACAGTAAGCAGAGACAGACCAGATGACCTAAGAGTCCTGCTTGGCGCATACCGGGAAAGACGTTTCCCAATATATTTGGGGCCAATGCCATGTAAGGCCTTAAAGGCCACAGTCAGGCATTTAAAAAGGATTCTCTTGGAGATAGGTAGCCAATGAAGAGTGTTCAATAAGGCAGTGGCACCAGCTCTCCTCGGGAGTCCAAAGATAGAACGGGCTGCCGAATTCTGGACAACTTGCAAACGGGTCATAAGATATTTCGGTAGACCCAAAAAAAGAGCGTTTGCGTAATCCAGTCACAACCCGATCAGTGCCTGAACGACTGTTTTCCTGTGGTTGAGTGATAGTAGAGGAAGAAATTTCCTCAGCATCCGTAGAATGCCAAAGCATTTCCCAACAAGAGACAGGATGTGAGGTCCAAAAGATAAATCACAATCTACTATCACTCCCAAGTTCTTGGCCTTAACAGCAACCTTGTCAGGGGGAAACATATCCTGTGGCCACCAAGATTTCCAGTCGTGTTCCGGTGCGCAACCGAAAAAGAGCAACTCTATCAGAGTTGCATTTTAAGCCATGACTTCTGAACCACTCAAACACCGCACCCAGGCAATCCCTGATCTTTATGCCATCAAATGACCCACCCCTATCACATGTGAACAGGAGTTGGGTGTCATCGGCATAGGACACGATCTGGGCGCCGAAAGATTCTGCGACTTCCGCCAGAGGGGCCATAAAGATGTTAAACAGCATAGGGCTGAGAATGGAGCCCTGCGGGACTCCCACCTCTAGCGGAGCCATATCAGCGGAAAAAGGAGGCGCCCAGATCATTTGTCGGCGGTCGGCCAGAAATGATTTTAGCCAATTCCACACCGTTCCGCGAAGGCCACACTCCCAGAGTCTTACAAGGAGGACATCATGAGGAACGGTGTCGAAAGCCGCCGACAGGTCAAGCATGACTAACACGGCCTTTCCCCCCAAATCGAGTACTTCCCTGATGGCATCAGTGACCTCCAGCAGAGCCGACTCCGTGCTAAAATTAGCGCGGAAGCCGGACTGCGAGGTGTGCAACAGGTCGTTTCCTTCGATGAAACTGGAAATTGTCCTGTGCACATAGCGCTCGGCCACTTTTGCCAGAGCAGGGAGAAGGGAGATTGGCCTGTAATTGGCATGTATGAGGGGGTCCAAGGTGGGTTTTTTGAGCAGTGGTAGAATCATGGCCCGCTTCCAGGCCTGAGGCACCTCCCCTGTCGACAAGGATGTATTCAGCAGGGGATTCACCAAGATGTTAATGGCGAATGCCACTTTCCCCAAGCATTTTGCCGGGCATGGATCTAGAGGAGAGCCGGATTTCAAACCGGACAAAAGCTCCAAAGATGTACTAAGATCCATGGGAGGGAATTCAGAGAGGAAAGGGCCATGACCTTCCACAGAGCATGGTAGCGTTAGATGGTTCAAATCCGATTGCGCACTAGAGAGAGAGGCCTGGATGGCTGTGATCTTACTGACAAAGAAGGTGGCAAGTTGTTGTATCCAGGCGTCCGTATGAGTGTGGTTAGGGGTACAGACAGCAGGAGAGATAAAATCCTGGACCACTTTGAAAATTTCTTTGCAGACATTATCAGCCTCATCAATGCGATGCTCGAAATAGGCCTTTTTTTCGTCCCAAATAGAATGATGATAGGCTTTAATTGGTGCCCGAAATTTTTATTTCTCAATTGGGTCGTAAGCCCGCCTCCAGGCCCTCTCAGCCCTTTTACACTCCTGTCGTTGTGTCCTCAACTGAGGGGAGAACCATGGGGCTGACGCCCTGCGCTCTCCTAATTTAGATCTTTTTTTGGGGATTAAAGTCTCAAATCTTGCTAAAAGCCATTTATGGAGGAGAACAAGATTCTCCTCCAGACTTCCCAGAAGGGGGCAAGGAAAGGAGATGAGAGCCTCGGATAGCATGTCCCCGGAGAGCAAATGGAACGGGCGTGAAGTCCGCGTGGCCCCAACTTCTCTCTCCCGAACAAGGGCAGTGACAGGCAAAGAAAAGGAAATTAGAAAATGGTCCGACCAGAGTACTGGCTGTATGGCACAGACAGAAATGGGTCTCGTTGAAAATACCTGGTCTAAGGTATGACCTTTATTGTGTGTTGGACCTTTCACAAAGGGAGATAGCCCTAACGGAGCCGTAATATCGAAAAGTTTTGTAGCGTCGGGGTCACGGCTATTGTCCATATGGACATTAAGATCTCCAAGAAGAATGCAGTGATCAGACCTGAGACAAGGGACTGCAAGTGCTTCTTGCAGTTCATCAAAGAAAGGTCCTGTTGATCCAGGGGTTCTGTATACAAGTATCCCAGTACAGGCCTGGAGAGGGGAGAGATGTAAGGTGAAACCAAGGGCTTCACATCCCTGCATATTCTCCACCGGAAAGGTAGAGCAGGGGATACTCTTTTCCACAATAAGAGCAACTCCACCACCTCTGCCCGATGTTCTAGCCCTCCTAAAGATGATATAATTCGGGGGGATAGCATTTGCCAGGTCTGGTGCGGAAAAGTCGCCCAACCAGGTCTCGGTCAAAAACAAACACGTGATGTTGGAATTATACAACAAATCCCAAATATTAATGGAGTGGCGGTTCACGGACCTGGTGTTAAGGAGGAGACATTGAAAAGAGACAGGTGTATTGTCATGCCCGGTTTCAACTACATCCGGGAAACGCCACGCACATGACGAACAACCTTTCCTTAGTTTCCTACCACCAGGGAAAATATGAGAGCATTTTCCTCATATCCATAATTCAGTCGTAGCACATGCTGTCACATTAAGCAAGGCTACTTCTCCGGTCCCCTAGTAAGCACACCGAGTTCTCTAAACAAAACCAAGCCTCCAGCAACCTGGGAAATCCCCCTTGCTATTGTTTTGATTTCGTCCTAGAACTCCTGCAAAGCACTGTAAGACCGGCCAGTTCTTAGTGACATCTTTATTGACGTCTTATGTCCAACCTTACGTCAACCCCAGGCACCTTTCAGGTATAAATATACCAACGCTGCCTTAAGCAAACACACGGTGGTGAATCTGGAGCAGAGCAGCTATCTACTTCCGAAAGCCCAGCTGATGCGAGAGCCCACGGACGCTGCACCTCCCTTTTGACGCGCTGAGAAAGACGCTGTCTTTTCTCTTGCCGAGAAATCCAGCTCCGGCGTTTCCAGCCTACCCTTGCGGGTTGCTGGGATATCGAGTCCTGAGAGAGAGATACCAGACCTCCTGCTTTCTATTACCCAGGTACGGAACTGACTAAACCCTTACAGAGAATTCTTGAATCAGATTCTTGGCAAAACAAACTTTACTTTAACTGCTACTTACTTACTCCTTCCCATGTATTAGGCTTAGGTCAGGTACACCGGGGTAGGCATATTTAGAAGCACCAGTTAAGTACGATTAGTCAATGTATATATGCATGTATATATTTGATCTATTTTAAAGTATCATATGGCTAAGAAACCATATCAATGCTTTTACAGTATTATTTTATAATCCTGCTTTTACTGTACGCACTTTACTTTACTATAAGTATTGCAATTGTAGCAATTCATTTCTCTTGTATGAGGAAGAAGACTGGTCAATAAATAACACATTTTATTGAAAACACCCATCTCTCTTTGCTCTGCAATCTGGTGAAACTAAGTACGCACCTTTGACTGAGTGAAATAGCTGTCTTTTGTTTTCACACGACTCTAGAGATACACTCTTAATCAGGGAGAGCAAAGTTGTCATGTTTTATGGTTGTCAGAAACTAAATCCCTTCTTGTCTATCCAGGGAGGTTAAACTCCTCCTCGCTTACTCGAGAACGTTTCTAGTGACCTCTGAGCTAGCTGGCAAACACTTAAGTCTAATATAGTCAGTAGAGACCTAGTTAACCTCAGTCCTACGTCTACACTGCTGAATATATTATTCCAATGCGCAGAGCCTATTGGGACTATAGGAACTACACTACATGGCACCCAACGTTTGGTAAGGCGATAAATCTAACGCAAGACGTTAGAGTAACTCAGTCGTGCTTTTTCACACAGACCCTTTTTCCCGTAAATACTCCAAAAGACGTCTGGAATGGGTAAAAGGTTAAAATCCACCGGAACTTAGTAGGAAGAGATTTCTATGTATAGTTTTTGGTTTAGTCAACGTTGAAGGATACAGTGTTCCAAAATATTGTGCACCTAATCTTTGTTTCCTTGAAAACCTGATCTGCAACAAAAAACCTTTTTCTGTCAGTAAAAATGTCAGAAACTGAAGAAGAGAGGGAGACAGCTAGAATAGCAGCTCAGCTCCTAGAGGATGACACTAGTCTCCTACAGACCGACCTGAATGCAATACTCATTCCGGTCAACATAAGAAGAACTATAACTCATAAACTTATAGAGAATGGACTGACATCGAGAGGTGGTACAGTCATATTCGTAATTGAGGCACATGAATATCGGCAGACAGAGGTATTCTATTCATGGATAAACTTTCCAGCAGCAAACGCTGTCACACACAAATTCCACTATTACAAAATAGAGGAACCTCCGGAAGAGTACACTCCTTTCGAGGAGGTGGAAATCCCATTAAAATACCAAGAGCACCTGCTCTGGTTTAAAGGCGCCCTAAAACATAATAATCACATCACCAGGCTCGGTCCACTAGGTAGACCAGGAGCAACGTGGCCGGTTCTAGCCAGCTACACACCACATCCAGACATTGAAAAAATGTCAAGTGAAGAACTCTTAGTTAAAATAAAAGAATTAACACAGGCATATAGAGAGTTGGTTCAATTGGCAACGGAGGATATAACTTTCCTCCAGAAATTGAAAGAAACAGATATAGCAGAACAGCCATTTGAACTTGCCAGAATCATAGAAAAATCCAATGGAGAACTAGGAAGAGATAGTTTGGGTGGGAAACCAGTAAAACCCCAACTAACTGAAAATCCTGAAAAAACATTTATTAAAAATAATCTAAACACTCCAAAAAAGAGCTGGGATGGAAATAAACAATCCACTCCCAAAGAAAAAAGATTCCAGTCCAGAGGAAGGTCTCCTCGCGGAGAGAAAGATCTCCGGACCAAGGACACAAGTCTCCCCAGAGGGAGCCCACTGAGAAAAGATACAACCTTAGAAATATGGATAATCTAAAGATATTGATACACGTCCCTCTCAATCTTTTCAGACTTCCTCGCAGAAATCGGAAAGAAGAGGACGGTCAGAACAAAGG
The DNA here is from genome assembly GCF_964261635.1 of Lissotriton helveticus. Lineage (NCBI taxonomy): Eukaryota > Metazoa > Chordata > Amphibia > Caudata > Salamandridae > Lissotriton > Lissotriton helveticus. The sequence goes on along the minus strand of NC_136069.1, from coordinate 1,641,333,564 downwards.
GAAGAGCACGTCAAGTCCAAAGACAAAGAACCTGCTCATCAAAGTAAAAAATTACAATTTCCAAGTAAGAAGGTAGCCAGCATTAAAATAGTCAAACATGCCGAGGATACTGAGGACACAGCTGAAAAATGGAGAGTGGGCCCAGACAGTGCTAGACAGCGCAGCAGAAGTGACCATAGCTCGCAAGATCCTGATGAATCATCTGGAGACAGTGGACACGAATGAATACATTCAGGTAGAAACTGCAGATACCTGAGTTAGCAAACCTCATAAAATATACAAGATAACATTACGTATAGAGGGAGATAAGACTAGGAAAGTAAGGGGTCTATTTTGGGATAACCTTTCCAAAGGCTATGACATCCTTTTAGCTGAAAAAGACTGGCCACCAAAGTTTGTCAGGGAGTGCCCTCATGGCGAAGAAATGATTATGCAGCCTTCTCAAATCACATTCCAATTCATAAAAAATATACACTTGCAAGAAAGTGGGCAGTAGCCCAAGCTCCTGCATTATATAAAAATCATGTAGGATGGGATGAGGGCTCTCCTCCTCACAAAATCCAATTAAAATGTCAACCAACTGCACAAAGGCAGTACCCAATTAAGCAAGAAGCTAAAAAACAGGTCAGGGAGATCTTAGATCAACTTGAATACCAGGGGGTGATTGAAACATGCACCTCACAAATGAACAATCCTTTGTTTCCTGTCTCCAAGCCAGACGATTCATATCGTCTAGTTTTGGACTACAGACACCTTAACTCATGTTGCAAGACATTTGCAGTACAAAACTCACACAGTGCAGCACTAATGAATAACATCGTGCGCAAAAAATACAAAACAACATTAGACATCTGTAATGGATTCTTTTGTCAAAACATTGCACCTGAAAGCAGGTATTTGACCGCTTTCTCAATAATGGGCTCGCAGAAAAATTTCTGTCGACTCCCACGGGAGTTCAAGAATAGCCCAGGATTATTCTCAGCAAGAGTAACAGAATTACTACAAATGTATGATGATGAGGCATTATCCTATGAGGATGACATCTATCTAACAGATGATGACTTGGATACTCACTTGAAAAGAGTGAACACCATAATACTTGGGTTCGCAGCAGAGGGTTACAAATTCAACTTTAAAAAGTCACGAATTGCTCATCTAACTGTCCTGTTTTTAGGATATGAAATATCAAGTGAAGGCAAAAGCCTGGCAGACAATTTCTTAGAAAAATGCGCTGTAATCCAAGCACCAAAAACGCTGAAAAACGTACAATCAATACTAGGTTTCCTGAATTTCGGAATAACTTACATTCTAAATTATGCAGAGAGAGTTAAACCTCTCTATGAACTAATAAGACCAGATTTTAAACCAATCAATTGGACTCAAAAACACACAGAAATTTTGAGATCATTACAAACAGACAAGTTAGCAAAAACAAAATTGCAAACTCGTAATAACACACGCAACCTTGTAATCCGAGTCATCCCAGGAAGATGCGGATTCACGTACCTGACCTCTAATGAGTGAGAAAAGGTACCAATAGCATACAAATCACACTTGTACTCACAAGCTGAAAAAACATTCAGTCTTGCGAAAAATGCTGTAAATGCGGTTCAAACAGCTGTAGCAAAAGACAAAGCCCAGGCCCAAGGCAGACGGATTACTGTTTTAACAGCAGAATCGGCCTTCGAGGCATTAACAAGCCCATGTAACGTAACTACCGTGGCATTAGATCCAAAATGGATACAATGGGAAAATTGTCTTGCTACAGGAAAAGTGAAATACTATTTTGACCCGGAAATGAAAAAATTTAAATATCTAACATATGAAAGAGAATATCCTCTGCCAAACGGCATTCTGCCTATACAACTTTACGCCTGCGTAATATACACAAACAGTTATGCAGAACCCTCAGTTTGGGGAAAACAAGCTTATAACGCTACATGCGAGGTTGTCAAATGCCGGTGACGCGTACGTAAATTGATGCCACTGGTCAAAATGTCACAATCTGTAAAAGACAATACAGGTCAACAAACTGAATTAATAGCTTTAAATATGGCGCTCGACATTGCCGATCGCGAATTCCCGACACTAATAGTGTGCGATTTGCATTCCTGTGTCAAATCATACAATGAAGACTTGCAGAAATGGTTTGAAAACGGTTACAAAGATGACACAGGTGCCACAATTAAGCAAAAATCGCTTTGGGAACAAGTAGTTCTTGTAAAGAAAGAACTACAAAAGACTCACGTGATACATACACTGAGTCATCAGCGTGATGGCGTTCACGCTGCAGGGAATTCATTGGCTGAGACAGCCACGGCGGAAGCAACTAATCCGGCTTCCGTAGCCACAAAAAAGCGTTCAGAAAAATACATAGACGGGGAAACCATGCTGGTGGTTAAAACGTCCTCAAAAGGCGACTGTGCAGCATTACCTGTGAACTATCCACTCAATTATACATACATAATTGATGCAAACTCCGTTCCTTTTGCTCGAATCCCTGGAGTGGGGGATAGAGTAATTCCAAACACGAACAGGAGAGTCTTGCTAATAGCAGACGCACACATGGGTGGAAGGTCTAGGGCACCGAAAGATCAAGGAATCTCTGACAGAATTACAATCAGAATACTGGTGGCCGGGAATGAGCGTGGATAATCACAAATTTGCAAAAAATTGTGAAAACTGCAACAGAGATCGCAGTGGCGAACCGGCCGAAATAGTGCCAGAACACCTAATAGAAAGCATAAGGCGATCTATTTGCATGATTAAACAGGAAACATGCGCCCCTATGTATATTATTTAAGACTTGATTCGCTTAAAATGTAGACCCCAGCGGTCGGCTGGCGCCAGAACTGTTATAAAAGATTTGCGAGTCTATATCGGCACATACGCAATTGGCATACTACATTCTGACCAGGGTCCTACTTTTAGCTCTCGAGCTTATAAGGAGGCCATAACCAGCATGGGCATTGCATTGCGGTATTCTTGTCCCTTCCATCCTGAGGGAAACGGGATTGTGGAAAGAAAAAAACTGAGACATAAAGCAATCTATAACGGCGAGGGTATTAGGTACGGGTACTGGGTGGGTCCAACATTTAACAAGTGTCCAACGTGGTCTTAACAATCTGCCAAGAAATTCTCTAAAAGGTTTCAGTCCGTATGAACTATTGTTCGGTACTCTAATGCATATTCAGGACCTTGATAGTCAGACTTCAGTGGTAGAAGAAAAATGCTTTGATATCAAAGATCCTTTGGCTATTTTACAGGACTTAAATGAAACAAGAAAAGACCTGAGCAACGTAAAGCTAAAACACCAGCCAACAGCCACTGAAGAGAAACCACCTGTCCCAGCAAGGCCTGTCTGGATTCCAAAGATTGGGGATCTGGTCAGAGAGAAGATCGCGGTGAAGAAGGAATTTGTGCCTTCTTACAGAAAAGCAGTACCTGCCTTAGCTGTCAACGGAACAAGATCAGTTGTACTACCGCCCCTTGCTGGTAAAAAGGAGAAGAATGCGTGTTAGACATCTGTCTCACACTACAATCAGTACCATTGGATACAGATACTTTGCTAAGTCCTGTAACGGCTCATGCATCGTGTTGTCCCCAGCGGTTACCCATCCTGATGACGGCATTCGTGGAGACTTCACCACTGCGATTAAAGGGTAGTGAAGTACAAGATGAGAGCAGCATCAACCAGGTACGACCTTCTGTGAGCAATGCTGATCAATACATCGATGATAGCAATCATTCTCACGACTGCACAGTTGCAGCATTTTCCAACTTGGTCGAACTTTCACCTGAAGCGGTAGACTGCTTTTTTGAAAGTCTGTCTGAAATGATGTTTTCCCCCGAACAAAAAGAATAACTTTTAAGCAAACTAGTACACAGCGTTTCCTGAACTCTGAATTCGGCCTTCGGCTTTGATAAACAGAAGCTACTGAACATATTTGGAACTATATTTTTTCTCTCTCCCCTGAAAGTGATTTTTTTTTTTTTCCGATTCCAAAATATTTACCTTTTTTTGGCACATGTACTCTGCTTAAAGTAGAACTATTCTTAGAGAACAGAGCTTCTATTATTAGGAACTCTAAAGACAATATAACACGTCAGCCTCTAGCACATTTACAGCAACTGTATTTATATGTGATGGAATGGTCTCGCACCTTTTTTCTGTATTAAGAGCCATTTCATGTGTAAATTTCGCAAATCATTCATGCTGATATATATATGCATCCTTTTTTAATGAATGATTACACTGGTTGAAAAGCGTACAGTACCTTTAATCATTTTCATGTATTTCGCATACACCATTTCAAATGCAAAAATGTATTTTGGGGTGGGTTGAGATACACGTGCACCTTTTATGTTTACTATTGCTTAGTTTTAGTAATGATGGGCATTAATTCGTGGAGTGGGTGTAGTGTGTTATCTAGTAAACCTGAATCGATATTCCTATTTCATGCCCTTGTCCGGCTATAATCAATAATATCCTTACAACGGCATAATAATCATATCCATAATTCAGTCGTAGCACATGCTGTCACATTAAGCAAGGCTACTTCTCCGGCCCCCTAGTAAGCACACCGAGTTCTCTAAACAAAACCAAGCCTCCAGCAACCTGGGAAATCCCCCTTGCTATTGTTTTGATTTCGTCCTAGAACTCCTGTAAAGCACTGTAAGAACGGCCAGTTCTTAGTGACATCTTTATTGACGTCTTATGTCCAACCTTACGTCAACCCCAGGCACCTTTCAGGTATAAATATACCAACGCTGCCTTAAGCAAACACACGGTGGTGAATCTGGAGCAGAGCAGCTATCTACTTCCGAAAGCCCAGCTGATGCGAGAGCCCACGGACGCTGTCACTCCCTTTTGACGCGCTGAGAAAGACGCTGTCTTTTCTCTTGCCGAGAAATCCAGCTCCGGCGTTTCCAGCCTACCCTTGCGGGTTGCTGGGATATCGAGTCCTGAGAGAGAGATACCAGACCTCCTGCTTTCTATTACCCAGGTACGGAACTGACTACACCCTTACAGAGAATTCTTGAATCAGATTCTTGGCAAAACAAACTTAACTTAAACTGCTACTTACTTACTCCTTCCCATGTATTAGGCTTAGGTCAGGTACACCGGGGTAGGCATATTTAGAAGCACCAGTTAAGTACGATTAGTCAATGTATATATGTATGTATATATTTTATCTATTTTAAAGTATCATATAGCTAAGAAACCATATCAATGCTTTTACAGTATTATTTTATAATCCTGCTTTTACTGTACGCACTTTACTTTACTATAAGTATTGCAATTGTAGCAATTCATTTCTCTTGTATGAGGAAGAAGACTGCTCAATAAATAACACATTTTATTGAAAACGCCCGTCTCTCTTTTCTCTGCAATCTGGTGAAACTAAGTACGCACCTTTGACTGAGTGAAATAGCTGTCTTTTGTTTTCACACAACTCTAGAGATACACTCTTAATCAGGGAGAGCAAAGTTGTCATGTTTTATGGTTGTCAGAAACTAAATCCCTTCCTGTCTATCCAGGGAGGTTAAACTCCTCCTCGCTTACTCGAGAAAGTTTCTAGTGACCTCTGAGCTAGCTGGCAAACACTTAAGTCTAATATAGTCAGTAGAGACCTAGTTAACCTCAGTCCTACGTCTACACTGCTGAATATATTATTCCAATGCGCAGAGCCTATTGGGACTATAGGAACTACACTACAGTGTGACAAGAAAGTAACCTAACAGTGTCTAGTCTATTGTTAATATGGGAGGAATTTGCTCATAAAAAAGGACATGGCTTCTTTTTTGAAGGCTGAAGTGGATGATATTCTTCCAATGTTCGGCGGAGAGAGTTCCAAATTATTTGTGCTGCACCAGAAAAAGCTTAGTCATAAGTTCTCTTTCGGAAGAGGGCAGGTTTCAGTAAGAGATTTCCATGGCTCTGAGAAACTCTGCAGCCTCCTGATAAACTGATTTTCTGGGCTAGGTACAGCGGGGTTTTGTAGTGTAGTGCTTTGTGTGTGATACATGCCATCTTTAGTTGGATTCTTGCTTCTTAAGCTAACCAGTTAAGCTCTTTCAAATGAGGGGTGATGTGATAGATTTTTATGGAGCCTATTATAAGTCTTGTGGCCGCATTGAGACATGCTTTTAGTGGGGCTGTTGAAATCTTGGGTAGTCCTGCTAGAGTTGTGCATCCGTACTCGATCCGCAATAGAACTAATGCCTGGACTGCTGTTTTGAGGTCTGAGTTAGCTATGAAAGGTTTCAGTTTTCTGAGGTAGATGAAATGGGAGCAGACATGTTTGGCCATCATGTTAATTTGGGTTAGCATGTTCAGGTTTTTGTGTAGCATAATTCCAAGAGATTTGTTTGAGTTCTAGACTCGGAGTACAGTTTAGCGCGGTAATCAACTTGGTCCATTCCATAATACTCGTCGTGCTTTTCTGGGGGGAAACCAGAAGGAATTCTGTTTTATTCTGGTTAAGCTTGAGATGATTACTACTTAAGTAATGAACGGTCCAATTTAATGTCTGGTTCATGATACCGATCTTTTCCACCGATGTAATCTTGATATAAAGATGTGTGTTATCTGCATACTGGTGGAAGGAGACGTTTGCCTGCTGTAAAATTTCTGTTAGTGGTTCTACAAATAGATTGACAAGAGCAGGTGATAGTGTTGAACCCTGTGGTACTCCAATAAGATTTGGGGATGGTGCAGATAGTGTTTGGTTCACCATGAATCTCTGCAATCTGTTCTCTAAGATGGATCAAAGCCACTCTCTGATAGCGAGTTTCAGGGCCTTGTAAGTCTTGCTCAATTTTGAGCTGAGATTTCCTAACTTCATACAGGGAGGAGGAGAGATGGGTGGTTGTAGGGCTAACCCTGTTGGTATGCTAGGTGAAACTATCTCTGGGAGATTGAAGCTACTTTTTGTCTTTTCTGTATTTATTTTCTTATTCATTAATGTTAACTCACGGTTCTTATTATGGCCACATGAATACAGCTCCATTTGTCTTGGGCAATGACTGCTGACTCCATCCTACTGTCTTTTTCCAATATAGAGTATGGTCCGGTGTTGGGGCTTGGCCTGGGGATAGGGGCCCTGGGGTTAGTAGGAGTTAATGCTATTTTAGTGTGATGCGGGCTGTTGATCTAGCTTCGGTGATTCTGGACTCCTGTTTTGACTGCTGGGGCCTGTTAGCTGTGACATATTCTACCTTAGTAGGTTGACTTATGTGTGTGGTGATGGCTTGTGAGTTGTTGTTTTGCAGGGTTTTTGAAGGAGGGTTGTTAAGAACATATTCTTTTAAAGTTGTGAAGTATTTGTCAAATAGTTCTAGATATTTCTTGGTGGCGTGTGTAAAAATCATGCCGTTTTTTGTAGCATGTTATGTTTAATGTAGCTCTTATTTCTCGAGAGAGTGTCACCAGCATTTTAGTGCAGTAAGGAATGTTTCTCATTTGCTGTACATTTAGCACTTTAATTAGGGTGTTTGCCATTTTAGTAGTGAAAAATATTTGGTCATTAATAATGGGGCCTCTTTTATGTTAAAGGAGGGGCCAGAGATTAAGGTTTCTGGATTTTTTCAAAGTATGTTGTGTGTAAAGATTTTGGTTGCATTTTTAGAGAGATTAGGGGGGTCCTTCAGATTTCAGATTGGTCCCTTTCATATTAGTTTATACCATTAGTTTATACCATATTCGATCCCAATTTAAAATATCCTCTCCTGACATGTCTATCTTGTAGCAGGAGGAATAATAGAAAGATGCCTTATACTTTGCGTTTCCTGGGCTGGTTTGATAATCTGTGTTGGGAGATATTCATTGTAGACTGATAAAAATCACTGATTGAAAGCTACTCCAACATGGCTGCCTCAATGCTAGGAGTTTACAGTGTAGTCCTGTTTCTATGTTTATTAGTATTCCTAGTTCACAACAGTGCAGTCCTGTTTCTTTGATCCTCAGTTTTTTTAGCACCCTGAGGGTGAATGTCCTCTTTCTATTACTGTTATTATTGAGGTGAGAGTGACCTTGCAGAGTTCATGGTGGCCCTTTTGTAGCTCGAGGTTAAAGTGAGAAGAGATGGAGCGATAAACCAAGGTTGTTCCCTAGTAAATACCAAATATCTGTTCCCGACTGTTTTCTAAGTTTTTCTTTAAACATTTATTCTATCCTTTTTTTTCCCTTCCTTTTTTTTTCCTTTCCCGTGTAGTCTGTAGGCAGAAACCCCCAGCGCTCTCTATTGGCTCCTCGCTCTCTCCGTGAATGAGTGCACCACTCTGGTGCCGTCTCAATCTGGGCTCAACCGCACCGCCCCCATGCGGGACCGGAGGTGGGGTCGCAATGATATCCCGCTCCTCACGGCCTGGGAATTGCTGCTGAGCCATAGAGACAACCCTGTATCCTTCCAAACTGGGACAAGTGGTTATGCCACTTTCCCAGCAGCGCAACCTCTCTGCTCTCACCTCTGAGATCTGCCGTTAGGCGGGAGAGCTCTCCAGTATCCGGTGAAGAGCTTCCCTTTCATTCAAACCGGTGTGGGGTGCGATGAGGTCAGCAATGGTTGTGGCGAACAAGGCATGGGGTTGGGGGGGTCTGTAGGCAATAGTGCCCCAAATTATGGTTCTAGGACTGGATCTGGAAGTGAAGGTGTTCAGTGGTGGAGAAGGAGTCACTCGTGGTCAACGTGGAGAGTCGGAAGGAGCACTTGTGTGCAATGGCCAGTCCTCCTCCTGGGAGGTTGGTGCGATCATTCCTCTGGATCTTGAATCCATCAGAAATGGTGGTGGCGATGTCAGGGGCAGAGGAGGCATTGATCCAAGTTTCTGTGAAGAAGGTGATGTCTGGTGAGAGCGTGTTGAGGAGGTTCCAGGTCTCTAATGCATGTCTGTGCAAGGATCGCTTGTTGAGGAGGATGCCTTTCAGGGCTTCAGCGGTGTTGGTGTCCAATGTGGGAGTGGTGGCTGTGGGGGTGCAGAGGGTGGTGAAGGTCTAGTGGCAGTGACGGCAGGAGAACTGGCCATGGGTGGTGTTCTGCATTGACAGCTGGCAGTTGTTGTGCCTTCCAGAGTTGAGTGCGAGGAGGGCAGCTGAGTCATGGCGGTGGATGTTCAGAAATCCAGGGATCCTGGCACAGGTTGCAGTCAGGTAACGGTCGGGTGCAGACGGGCATGCCTTTGGAATGCCTTTGGCATGCCAGTGGCATGCCCGCTGGACGGCCGCGCAGTAGCCACGCAGCAGCCACGAAGCAGGTGCCATTAAATAGAAGAGATTGTGGGGTCACAGGGGCATCAGCGGTAGGAAAATGGGAGACAAAGTGGGCACGGGGGAAAATGGCACCAGGAAAAAAACAGTGCAGGCACAAACCAGTAAGGCACAAAAAACAGTGCAGAAGAACAGCAGTGGGGCACAATACCGGCGATGAGAGCAGACTCAAACCCTTCTACAGCAGGGCACCGGTTTGATGGCTGTAGTGGCGTATCAGCGGAGCTGTTGAGGGAGAGAGTAGGTCTCTGACCAGGAGGTAAAAATTCTTGCTCACACTCCCTCGCAGCAGCTGCAATTAAATAGGGGAGGGAGGGAGGCGCAGCTGGGAGGCAAGAGTGGGGAACGGCAGGGGGGTGGGGCCGCGGGGGACAAGAGCACCAGGAAAAAAAACAGTATAGGCTCTAAACAGTAAGGCGCAAAAAAACTGTGATAAACAGAACAACAGTGGAGAACAACAGCAGTGGGGCGCTATACCGGGGCAGAGAGCGGACTCAAACCCTTCTACAGTGGGGCAATGGCTTGATGGCAGTAGCAGTGCAGCAGCGGAGCTGTTGAGGGAGAGAGCAGGTCAGGAGGTCAAACGTCTTGATTGTGCTCCCTTGCAGCAGCCATCATTAAATATGGGAGGGGAAGGAAGGAACAGCTAGGAACTGGGAGCAGGGAAGAGCAGGGGGTCGGGCCGCAGGGGCTGCAGTAGCGGGAATTTGTGAGATGAAGTGAGCATGGGGGACAAGGGCACCAGGAAAAAAACAGTACAGGCACAAAACAGTAAGGCGCAAAAAACAGTGACAAACAGCTCAACAGTGCAGAACAACAGCAGTGGGGCACAATACCGGGGCAGAGAGCGGACTTGACCCCTTCTACAGCAGGTCAATGGCTTCATGGCAGTTGCAGCAGGGGGGCGGGGCTGCAGGGGCAGCAGCGGAGGGAAAACGGGAGACGAAGTGAGTACGGGGACAAGGGCACCAGGAAAAAAGCACTGGAACCATGAGATCTCTAAACAATGTCCTAGATGTCAGAGACTTGACAACGTAGGTTTCAGGTCAATAACCTTGTAATCCGCTTGAGTTGTCACAGCTTCCCTGGCCCAGGGAAGTGGTGCTGAACTCTCATTCCTTTCATAAGGAGCCCATTCCTAAGCTGACTGAAGCTGTGCCACAATCCTTCTCTTACTGCTTAGTGTTAACCTGTGAGAGCATGAAAGGGCTCTGGGTCGGCAGAACTAGGGGCATTGTACAATGTTTTCTGTATACTGGGGTAAAACCTCTGTAGAGGACCCCTAGAGAGGTGTGGGACATCATCCCCAAAACTAAAGTGAATTGTGTGGCTCCTGCCCTTAGGCTTTCACTGATATACCAACAAAGAGCTCATAGTAGCGCAGGGCCTCCTGTGCCTTCTGTTTCCCTGATGCAACAATCGCAACCTTACTGCGATTCATGAAATTTAGCCTAACAACCTTCATTACTTCTAAATTATCTATTGATTCATGCCCTTTTGGTATTGCCTTATGTATAATTTAAACATCCATGTTTTATATAACCCTGTGTGGAGTCTCGTTTGTCGTGTGTTCCATGAGTTACTGTGTGAGTATGTTGCACAAATGCTTTACACATTGCCTCTGATGATAAGCCTGCCTGCTCTGTGGCAAGCTAGCAGAGGGTGAGCACAGGTTATTTTGATGTGTATATAACTTGCCCTGACTAGAATGGTGTGTTCTGCCTGGCTGGGCTGCATACCTTAACCAACCAGAAATCTCATTTCTAACAGCCTCTCAGGATTGTTTTTTGTGCAGGAAGATGCACCTTCCTGCACAAAAATGATCCTGCATGCAACGCAGGCACCCTTGCAGCATGATGCAAGGGTGCCTGTGTTGGCGCTAGGCTGTCTACAGTTCACCATTGCTAGGGAAAAGGCAGGAATGCACAGTATTGCATTAAATATGGTACATTCCCACCAACTTGGCTAGAATGATAATGAGGCTCCCTAGGGTTAGGGGATGCACATTCTTAGACATTTCACACATATACTGAGACTGCAGTTTCAGCTGCTTATAGAACTTGCAAATATTGATAAATCCCATTAACATTCCCTGAACATCACAAAAAGCTTCAAGGAGCACTCCTACATACCCATCGGAATGTAAGACTGGGCCCACTCAGCAATGAGGAGGTGACCTGGCTGGTCTTAGCAGGCTATACACCTTTTCCCACAGCCAGAGATGCTTACTCTTTTAAATCACCTGGTTAGGCTACATCTGCGTCTGATCCAGTACATAATTTGTAAACTAAATACTGCCCCAGCAAGGGTTCCTCAAGCTGCACAGGAAGCAGTGCCTGCATTTGGTTTTCTTACCAATAATGCTACTATAGGTAAGATCCCAGCCAAACATGATGAGATTTTGTTTTGGATAGCCCAACAAACAAATCAGTTTGCAGACGTTTTCCCCCATACACGGCCTCAAGATCAGTTTGGAATTCTCACTAAGGGGCATATTTATGAGTTCTGGCGCATCTCTGCAAATCAGGAGGGATGCGCCAGAACTGATGTGTCACGCAATTCCCTCCTTGCGGCACCACAGATGCGCCGGATTTACAATGCGGCGCACCATGGTGAAAGGAAGGGCAGATGCGTGACGCATTTTGTGGTGTACGGGCGGCGCATTGCTGGAGTAGCGTCGCGAGTGCGACGCAACTCCTGCAATGTACAAAGGCCACCCATACATGACCCAGCAGCGTCGTAAAACTGACTCAGTGAAATCTTGTAGATTTCACTGCGTCAGTTTTATGGGGCTTTCCTACGAGGGAACGCCCACCCTGCGACAGAACGCCCACATGAAACCTGACACAGGTTTCATGTGGCGCAGGGCTTTACAACGTGACGCATCTGCCTAGATGCGTCACGTTGTAAATAGGTCGCGGGGATGCGCCACGTTTCCGTCGGCGTAAACGTGGCGCAAGTCTGACGTAAATCTGCCCCTATGTGTCTTCCACTTGTTATTTGTTCTTCCACTTGAGGAATGTAATACTTGGTGTACTGTGTTTGCTTCCATTTATACCATTACTAATGGTACTACTTCAAATGATGTTTAGCTTGAAGTGCCTAAACATTTTCAGACTGAACATGGAGCAGCCCCTGCCCTGGATTTTGGGCGGAAACTAACAGGCAAGTTTGCCACAATGTCTTAAATTATTTTAAGTAATATTCGGGGGAGGCAGCTTCTTTGGAAATTCACCAATTTTGCATTTTAATTCCCGCAGTAGACCAGGAATGGAAGCTGCCTAAAATAATTTCTGAAACGTATACTTCTATAGGTCGAAATAGTTTGAGAAGTCAGAAGCTGATACTACCAAGCAGACACCTGAGTCTTCTAAAATTGCTGGGATAAAAATAAAGAAAAGACTGTAACTAAAAAACAAAACAAAACAAAAAACTAAAAACTAAAAAGACAACAGGAGTTTTCAGAGAAACGTTATAATTTACGTGACTGTGCTCAAATTAAAACACCTGATAGGCATTGGCATTCTGATACAGGTCCTGCTCGTTCCTTGCAGGACCCTACAGACAAGAGTTCAGAGAGAAGGAGCGAGTCAATTGCTGACGTAAGGAGTATATAAAACCAAAGACGGACTCACAACACTCCTCTGACATCTGTATAAAAAAGGAAGCCGGACTTCCCCACCAAAAAGCACAATATAAAGAGAAAAAAGTGGCAGGGATTTTCGCTAAAAATACAATAAGTGCTCAGAACTCTTCTTCACAATGAGATATGGGTGAGAACTCTTCTCGACAGTGAAGCAGGTGTCATAATAGTTCACCAGACTCTACCAGAGTTTCTAGTGGTGAGAACGACTGATGAATATATACATGTTGAAACTTCAGATCATCAGTTTAGCCCTCCAGAAAGAATTTATGATTTGGACATACAAATTGGCTGCATACTATTAAGGTAATTTTATGGCTGAATTAGACATTCTCTTGGCTGAGATTGGTTGGGCACAGGAGTTTGTCTGGAAAGTCCCACAAGGGGAGGATGTAGTAATGCTTTCCTTTTCCGTTTCTGTACTAGAGGAAATAAAAGCAGCATATGCTGCAGAATGGTCTCTTGCGAGGCCCCAGTTATGTATAAAAGTCATGTGGGTTGGGCATGGGTGGTGTAGGGGGGTGCTTAGTGAAAGCTCAGTGCAGCTTTTGTTGCTGGGGCCGATATTGCAGTAATGCTGCAAAACGGGCCCCCGGTAACATAAACGACCCCTCTGGGGGTCTAAAACTGGCTCCCACCATGGCAGTCCAGCAGTGTGTGTAAGAGTTTGGAGGTATTGCAAAATAACACTCCTCAAGGGTTCATACCTAAGAATGGGAGCAGAAGAAAGGCAGTACAGCACTGAATTTCAGATGGAGAAAAAAGCACAGTACCCTGAAATAACTATTTAACTTGAATAATATATTTCTTTACACAGTCCTTCCAATAAAGTATACGATTTGACAATTTATTGAGTTTGTTTTGCTATATCGAGCAATTCAGGAATGCTTGTTTTTGTGATAGCGACCAGCGCCGGACCGGGTAGCGACCAGAGCAAAATCATTATGGCTAAGGTAGTCTGGACTAAGAAAGAGTTTCTCATGTGGGCATGGTTAGATAGTGAATCTGGGGCTACTAAGTTAATTGTACCTTATCCTTGTTTTGTAAAGTCACCATCTCAGATATTTTCTTAACAGGTTTAGGATGAATATGCTTCATCAACTATTAAAAATACTGAGGGTCTGCTCAAAATATCCAGATATTAAACCTTGTTGTTGTGATAATGTCTCTCGTCAGCCCATTCTGCAATTTATTTTGCCTTATGTAAGGTGCCTTAAGGTTACATTTTAAAGAGGTTCTACCGCTGATTTTGTGTTTTTACATTTTACCAGATATGGAGATTTGCCACTCTGTTAAAGCTTCCTTGTGGGAGCAGCCAGAGTCAGAAAGACATTAGCTGAAAATTTCAGCTTCATATCAGAAATACATTTTAATGAGTTGATCTATTCATCAGTCTGTACGATGTGATTTATTATAGATATTGATTGTTTGTAAGGTACATATGTAGAGTAATTGTGAATGCATGAATATATTTATGATCCTCAGGTCAATGCAGTTAAATATTTCCTATCATATCAATCCCTAATCCAAGCCTGTACCCTTTCAACACACAATAAAGGTGCAACACAAGACTGGATCATTTCCAAAGAAACAATGGTTAAAACAATCCAAATCAACCCCTGCGTTCAGTCAGACCATTATATCACCTTCCAAATATCCCCTACAAGAAAGAAACCGACCTCACAATCTATCAAACCCCAGACAATGTGTTTGTGACACAAAAATCCTAAAGTAGGAGATACTAGCAAGACAATGCAAGAAATAACTTCTTCCTCCTAATAATATGGAGAACGTCAATGAGCTTTCCGGAACACTACAACTCCACTATGATAAAAATGATTGACGCTCTAGCCCCGCCAAAACTGAAAAGGATACCGGACAAAGACAAAAACCCTTGGTTCAATGGTTCTCGCAATGAAGAAAGACGCAAACTGAGACTAACTGAACGGTAATGGAGACAACATCCTTCATACCCTCACGTAAGACTGCTAAGAAAGTCCAGAAACTCCTACAACAAAATTATGCTATAATCTAAAAAAGACTTCTTCAGGTCGGAACTTGACAACGACCATAGCAGACCGAGGAAACTATTAGAAATATAAAACAGTAATCAAACAAAATGTCCAAATCAGCCCTCTTGACATCAAAATCACATTTAAGCAGCAAAGAATTCTCTTCCTTCTTCACTGCTAAAGCCACTTCCCTGCAGAAGGAACTCAAGACTGCTGCTGACAGCCCCACTTCCCCTAAAAATTCTCCAACCAATCATCCAAACCAACCTACTCTGTCAGGATTCAAAAATAAAGCCCAGCGGTCCCCCTTCAAACTCTATGATCACAGAGACATCACAAAAATAATATCATCTATAAAACCAAACAACCACTACAACGACCCTCTCCCGTCGAGTTACCTGTCAACTATCAACCATACTATCATCCCCATTTGGACCAAGATATGTATTGGTCTCTAAAGGATCCATCCCAGATTGCCTAAAAACTGCCAAGTGATCCCCATCCTAAAAAAACAGAGAGCCCTTCGACCCAAACAATTTCCGACCGATAACCAACAATCCCATGCTAGCCAAAATAATAGAAAAATGTGTTTAAATAATAGAAAAATGTGTTTAACAACAGCTTAACCAAGCTTCTTGACACCTGCCAATCAGGTTTCAGACCCGAGCACAGCACCGAAACAGCAATTCTAGATATTGTAGATGACGCCCTTCTAACATTACACTGTAATGAAACATGTCTGCTTTTGCTACTTGACATCTCATGTGCTGTCAACAATGTTAACCATGGCAAAATACTCGAGAGACTTTAGAAGAGGACGGGTTTATCATAATTGGTCCTAAAATGGTTTAAATACTTCATAGTCAACAGAATGCAAAGATTCCTGGTGAATCAAAATCTATCCACACCATCCCCTAACCTACTAGGAGTACCACAAGGCTCAACACTATCCCCATCACTATTTAATCTCTATATCAAACCCTTAACTGAAATATTACAGCAGGCTAACATCTCCTTCCTCATGTATGTGGAAGACACTCAGCTACATTTTAAGATAACTTCCCTAAAAGAGTTTAGGATGATGAATCAAGCATTAAAAAGACCGTCCAATGGCTAACAAACAATCATCTTAAGCCAGAGGTCTTCAATCTGTGTGGCGTGACCCCCAGGGGGCCCTGGAGTCTTGAAAAGGGGGTCGCGTATTCCCCAGCTACACTTGTTCCTGCAATCCTAAATGTTGGCTTTCTTTTTGGAAAAAGACAGCTGTCCTGGGACAGCTAATTTAGATTGATATCAGCTGCTTGCCTGAATGAAATGCAAATCAGTTAATCTGCAATTGTAAAGGATTAGCAGTTCTGACTTTAATTGATCAAATAACTCCAATGTTTGTGATGACAAAAAACTAAACTTTGAGAAGAAGTGCAAAGAGTTAACAATTGGGCTAGGAAGTGATTTCTTTTCATTTTAACTACATTTACACAGCCCTTAGTACCCCTACAGAGGTGTTGAAGGGACCGTTATGTAAAACAAAACAGATTGCATTAGATACGCTCTAGTATTACTAAAATCTACATTTTGGAAGCACCATTTTATAGTAAAACTACTTGCACGTTTTGCAGCATTCTATTTTACACTGTGTGTAATGCAAGTATAAAATAATGACTTGCATATTTACAGTGCTTTCTGTCACAGGCTGGGACATTGTTGCACTAAAAATAAACATCACTCTTATCCACTGCACCAATCCAGATTTAATTCAATGGCTCTCTGGGTACACACAGACCTCTGCAGTGCATTAACCAATAGAAGTTTCATAATGTACTGCAGTGCATTTTCCACTAAGTAGCAGCTTTTTGTATATATTTTACATTTACGCTACCCATTATTTTATATGATGGTGAAAGACCTATAAAACCTACAGACTATTTTGATGCTTATGTATGAGAGGCTTGCATCGCCAGAGCATCACTTTTTTTGATGCACTGGTGGCACAAGCATCTTAACCATACCTATGAGGTGGTGCAAAGTCATCCTGCATAGCTGTGCATGAATTTGAATTTTGAATTTAAAAACATTTATAAAGCGCTCATATACTAAAGCAGTTTCTTGGCGCTGGGAGCTACAGTGGTAAAAACAAGCAAACGGGGGACACAGCTAACCAGTAAATGCTTGCTGGAACAAGAGGGTTTTTAAGGCCCTACGGTATTCCATGTAGGATGGTAGGAGTCTTATTGAAGGGGGAAGGGCGTTCCAAAAGGTGGGGGCCAGAACTGAGAATTTCTGACCACCAACTCTTTTCTTCTTAAAGCGAGGTACTACTAGCAGGCCCAAAGAAGAGGAACGAAGGGCTCTCGGCGGGCAATAGTTTGTAACGGCAGAGTTGATAAATGCCGGGGCTGTGCCCGCTCGGGCTTGAAATGTGAGGCATCCTAGTTTAAACAGTGCCCGTTGCTTAATAGGGAGCCAGTGAAGGTTTTTTAAAAGGGGGGTGGAGTGGTGTGACTTAGCCAGGCCATAAACCAGGCGGGCTGCCTGGTTCTGGACCAGCTGAAGACGGTGAAGGGCGTATGCGGGGGCACCATTGAAAACGATGTTCCCGTAATCAATTTTTGACAGTACCATGGCCATAATGATCAGTTTGAGTGCTGAAACAGAAAAAAAACGGGAAATTTTACTAATAGTCCGTAGGGAAAAAAAACAAGAGGAAACAACTGAACTAATATGTGAATGTAAAGTGAGTTGGTGATTAAGAGTAATGCCCAGCGTTTTAACTGAAGGGGAAGGAATGGGAGGGGTGCCTAAGGATGGGGGCCAAAAAAGAGGTGACCATGGATTTGCGACCCCGCCCGTCAAAACCAGCTCCGTTTTGTCCGGATTTAATTTGAGATGGTGCATGGCCTCATAGTTATGGAGTAAGACATAGCAGCGCAAGCCACTACATGAATTTCTCCTTCAGTCCCTTTCATTTAGCATCCAGCATGTCACTGCAATGTTTTGCATATTCAGAATTTCATCTATGAGCTTTCTTTGCCAGCAGAGAATACCTTGTATAATTTGATAACCTCAGGTCGAGGTCCTTGCAAAAAAGAGGCACTACACCCTTGCATATTATATCCAAGTGAGTCATTCAGGCCTCTGTACTCCTTATATATCTATATTAGCCTCTCAAAGTAAGAGTACACATTTTATTTAGACTCTTGGGTAGTTTATACAATCCTGGGCCAAGTTGCCTTCTTTTGGGTAACCTTGTTCTTCAGGTGGGCAATGACTGTGTTGTATTTAGTTTTGACCAATGGTGATGGGGCATTTGTGTGTTGTACGGCAGTGGTCCCTATGTCAGCCAGTCAAAAGCTCTCTTACATTCTGCCAAAAGATCGTTTGGAATTGCCACCGTGAACAGAACATTCAGATCCTCCAGCAAAGCCTTTAAAATGGTTGATAACTGTACTATCTGAGGAGGCCATCTGTCAGGGTTTCCCCTCAATCTGGGGAGAGAATCAATTAAGAGGAAAACACTAGTCCAAGACCAGGGGTAGTTGCATATGATCCTCCCTTCACCTCTCTCAAGGGAAATTCCTTTATCACACCCTCGGTGACTTCTTCCTCATCCTTCCTCACAGGCTCTTTCTTCCACTTCACTTTTACTCTTTCTTTCTTAGACCACAACTTCCTGAACAACTCCAGTTCATTCCAATCCCTAATGTTCTCAATTGGTTCCCTCACATGTGTCTTCAATCCTCTCGGTTTTAAAAGCTTCAATTTCTTGTAGTTCATCCTCGGCCTGAAATTCTTTCACAATTTCTTTCTCTGTTTTAGATCAACTCCGTATGCATCTGCCAGCTTATTGCATTAACTTTTCGAGCCACCCCTGTAGCTTCTTTACTCATGTAAAGTAATTCACTCTCCTCGTAACGCACAAAGTCCATTCATTCCTATGTTACCCTCCACAATTTCTTCAAACTAAGCTTTTAATTGGGCAACCTTAAATCTCTGAGCAATCTGTCCTTTTCCTTGTGGAATGATTTATGGAGTCTGAATGATTGTTTTATCTCCTGCCACAGGAGAACTCAAAGCCTCTCCCTGCAGAGGGCTTGAACCAGATGTTATTTGGTTATCTAGTGATTATGATTTGATCAACAGGGCAGGTGTTGAGGCCTGGGCTGTGGGTGTGGCACTAGTCTTGTTATAACTCAGGGTGTGCTAGTTTCTGGAGGGTTCACGATGGCTGCTGTGTTTTCAGCAGCCACCTAAACTGTAGCATCCAATGCCAGTTGTGCATTATACGGAAATGGTCTTATCCTGAGGAATTGTTTATGAAGGCATCCTCCTTCTCACTCTTTCCTTCTGCCTCGTCTTTTGATTGTGTTTTTTATTAACAGGTTCTTCCCTTTCTGTAGCCGCACTCTCTCAAAACAGGTATGCTCCAACTGTCTCAATCTTGTCCTCCCTCCATCTCGCCTGCATCTCATGGTCCCGTGCACTTATCCATAAGCAGGCCTTATCATAAAACTTTAATGCAGATTTATTTCTCTTCTTTTCATTTTCATACTTGCTTCCAAAGATTCAGAGCCTCACACTATGTGGGCCTAGACTGAGGTCTTAAATCATACATCCTACTTCGCAAATTTTCTCGTTCTTCATATTTGGAAAGCACTGCTAGGAAGGAACCTTAATTATCCATCTTTGGTTGTCTATTCATGCCATTG
Organism: Lissotriton helveticus; assembly: GCF_964261635.1. Classification (NCBI taxonomy): domain Eukaryota; kingdom Metazoa; phylum Chordata; class Amphibia; order Caudata; family Salamandridae; genus Lissotriton; species Lissotriton helveticus. The sequence goes on along the minus strand of NC_136069.1, from coordinate 1,641,313,935 downwards.
GCTAAGCCTTTCTTCACCTACATTTCCCTAGTTGTTGTGCCTTCAGGTGGAAATTTCTCTTTATTATTACCTCTTTTTGCTTTTTTGAAAAGGGATTTGTCATTTAGTCATTGTTCATAGTCAAGCATCATTCCAATCTCAAACACTCTTTGCATTACTTAATTCATGATCAGCCGGCTAATTCCAGTGCACCTCTGTCAAAGTTCAATATGTGGCGATGCAGTTTCAATGATTGCCAGCCAATCCCTTTGAGGCACCTTATGGCGCAAGCACACATAAACTGCCTGGTTCTCTTGAACTAGTTTTCACATGGTTAATGTTTGTCTGCTTCTTCTAAACAGACATTTCAACAATCAGGGAATACTAGATACTTTTGCACAACATCAGGCTCTCGACCTGTGGTAGCTTGCCACACCCAATGTGCCCAGTCCTGTGCACTAAGGAAGGAACAAACACTAAGTTTGTAAATACACTTGCACAATAGAAATGTTACCTCCCTATCACGCCTCACAGTACATCTCACCTGAGCAGACAAATTCAACAATTCGACAAAACTAACTGAGGTCACCCTCTTCAACTGTATGCCATATAAATAAACAATTAACACACTTGCATTCTCAAATAAACATAGTTGAAAACACAAAAACTGCCATCCCCAAAAGTCCAAGATCTAATACCACATAATAGTTTCATTCAAAATCAGTCCACTGCATTTCATCACATACATTTGACTATAAATCTCGACAAGCACCACTTTGTGCCTCACTTCTCCTTCAGTCTTGGTGTGCACATAAACCCCGATTGATGCATCTGTCATTCTCTCCGAGTTACCGCAACATCCGCCTTGTCTGTAAGAATCAAGATCTGGTTGGGGCTAGTTCGATTTGAATCACGGGGCACGACCACATGAACCATGAAGGTACCATAATCAGTTCCATAGCGATTTATCTAGTCCAAGTTCAGTGTCAAATAGATCCAACCAGAAATATCAGCTCTGCTATCAGATCTGTTGACATGCAAATTTGTCTCTCATTTGCTTACCCAATGGTCACCAACTAGATGGATCAGGAAGGGTGTACTCCCTCTGTAGACTTTGATGCTCTCTAATTGGCCCACTTTCATTTATTAAATCTTGCCAATTAAAATAAAGCTGTAACATTCTCAATAATGATGACAGACATGGGCTACAGTTTTAAAGTTTACTCAAAGAACATAAGCACAGAAATGGATCGCTGGAGCATCTATCAGTCAATGTAAAAGCATGTAAATGATAAAGTACAGGAAGAACTCAGTAAAGTTGCATTGATAATCCATCATAGATTCACATTTTAAAGTGGGGCAAAAGTGAGCCAGTGCAACAGAGAACAAGTGTCTCCTTTTGCAGGGCTTTTGACAAAGGACTTCTTATATTCACTATAGAAGCACATGGTTCCCAGGATATACACCAATAGGGAACAAGCAAGAAGAAATGTGTTACTGCAGAAAACATTAGAAGATTATCGCATGATACAGTTACAATCGATTCAGATTTTCTCAGAGTCTGTTTAGGTAACTTGAGTTGATACATGGTAAATAATGCATTCTGGGACATTCAGGTGTGTCCTTGATTAAATACATTGTGTTCATTATGACTGGAAAAAGCTATAGTATCTCAGTGCAAAGCTCACAACTCTGTTATATCAAAGAAATGAACCAGCAATGGTCACATGATATGTTACAACATCATTTCAAAATGGAATAAGGCCCAAAATTGTCTTATGAAAGTGTAAGCTTGATTTTTAGTACATTAACCACCAAAATATGAAGAAATGGATTGCCCACAGTCCAGTTACACAGATTTAGATGTACTGTTGGGATTTGGATATAATTTTACTTTGAGCAGCTCTAGACAGGGGTTTGATGCTTATGTAAAATTAAGGTTCAAAGTGGTTGATGCAAATATGGTGTTTCATTGCTCTCACCTTCCACCAACACTGTAGGTAATTCTGGGCCACTGTGTCAGATAAAAATACAAATCAATGCTTTTGTTTTGAAGATAAATTAAAGATTGATTCATAGCTCCCATTATCACATTTTATTTATCCATGCTTCCAGTGAAAATGCCCTTTATATTTTTATATCCATTAAATGTTTATTGTCACTATCATTTTAAGCTCATATGACCTTGATCAAACTTAAATAAGGAATATGTTGTCTGATCATACTCTGAATTCCCCAAATATTTGGTAACTGTTGGAATGCTTTGCTCTTAAATTAAATGGGTTTCATATTTATGTCATAAAAACCTAAATGCTACACATCCACTGTATTAAATATGGCTTAACCTTTACTTGTCCATACAGACTCCAACATCCAAGGTTTTATGTTTTCTCCTATGTGGTATAATAAACAATTTTTCTTAAGAATAAATTACTCTACTGGAATGAGTGGATTACTAAATCGATTATAATTGAACACTGCTAGACCTGTGAGCCTTATGGTGGTCTTCTCCTAAACATTTTGCATTACCTTTCCATTTTTTACGGATCGCATTCTGTTGACCTTTGGTCTCTATGCACTTTACCACTGCTTACCAGTGCTGACGTGTGTGTGCTCTCTCCTTTAAACATTGTGAAATTGGTGTATACCAAGCTGACCCATTCATTTTAGTTCTAAGTCCCTAGCAAACTTATAATACATGTATCCAGGGCCTGTAAATTAAATGCTAATATTGTGCCACCCAATCAGGCAGCTCTTTTAACGCCTCAAGCTTGCCAGAGGAGCCTTTATGTGCAGTTTTAACCTGACAAAATAAACCTCTTGCCAGGCATATCCCTTCCTTTTTCAAACAAATACGTCAACCCTACGTTATGCCCTAACCATCCCACAGGACTGGGTGCAGTGCATTTAAAAGTTTGGGCAGGTACTTTTAACTTTTACATGTCCTGCTTGTGAAAAACTCTTACATTTATTTTTCAATAATGCAAGGCTGACCTCTCCCAAAGGACACCATTGAGTTACCTTATTATATTTAATAGGTGATAACTTTTAATTGGAATCAGGGAGACAGAGTTTAGTGTCTAAAGAATTGTAATAACAAGCCCTCTTTAATGGTCAAGTCAGAACTCTAGTCAGAATTGTAAAAATCCAAGTTTTGGAAAGTTGCCATTTTCTGGCCCCAACCATTTGGAGCCTGCAATCTATAACCTGGGTCACATGTCTAGTTGTAGCTGACTTTGTGTCTTTGTATATTGCTCCCAGACAGTGAGACAAAGAAGACTAGATGCTTGCAGAATGGGCCATCTCTGACCTGATAATGGCAATGAGATATCACCTTCCACACTTGCATATCACAAATGCTCTTCTCAGCACACTCACAAAGGGTTGTTGACATTAGCTTTTTTGTGACCCCAGAAAAGCTGGGGCAAGGCATGGAGGCCGGAAAATCCAAAGACCTCTGGACTGAAAACCTCCAGAACCCTCTGTTGTGTATTTCCTATAAAACTATACAGGAAATGCCTGTTCAGACTGCATACACTGTAGGATTGGTGTCAGGCTGGTTCTGAACACCCCTACCGGGTATGTTGGCCTTTTGTATCAGCTTGCTCAGAGTGCCACTAAAATCTCCTCTTAACAATGAGAGAATAGTTCTTGGCAACCATCGATCATGACACCCCTGATTCCTCAGGACCGTGGAGACAATATACTACTTTTCGTTCACTCACTCGTGCTTACTTTGTCTGTCTCAGAGAGATACACTGTAGAAACAGTTAGGCGTTTGTAATAAGTATTTATTGGACAGTTGTTATTCTAGTGTAAAATAGATGAGCAGCCACAATCGTTAGGCAGTAAAAGATGTAAATGATTAGCAGTATTACAAAAGTAAAAGGATGGTATAACTCTACCATCTTGCAGTAATCATGAATACATACAGGTATATAAAATAAATGATAATAAAAAAATGCATACTCCTACAATTCCTCCCTAACTAAATGTACCTACGTGTACCTAGCATGTGTGTAGGTGTTAAGCCAAGAATCCCTCTAGAATAAAGTCAACCCCATTACCTGAAGTGAGACACTGTGGGATCCTGTCCTGGTCTCGAGTTGGACACCCCGCAAGGGTTGTGTTTAGACCACTGGTAGCTGGAGTGTCTGCATGCAGGAACCTCTGCGTCTCTGGCCCGTGTGCTGGCCAGGAAATCCTGGTCTCCTCTATCTAACTTAGCAAGATGTGATGCATAAATACCCATAGGTCTCCCCAGGGGTCCTACCTCGCTGTATTACAGTGTCAGCCTAAGGATGACATTGGTACATAGATATTATGAAGGAGATGGTAGTCCTGCTGTGCTTCCAAGAATCCTCATTCATAATGTATGAGATTTTGAACTAGGGAAAACCTGCGTTCTGAATGTAATGTTGTATCTAGGTAAAAAATCAGTCTATGTAAACCATTATAAGTGTAATGTAGGGAAGATTATAGGTGAAGGGTAACAAAGTTACCTGGGCCTATGTTATGATACCTATATGGAATATAAACCCCACTCCTCTTCTAAATGGACGACATAGTTAATTTCTAAACGTAAGCTATAGCTCTAATATGTCCGTAGGTATAGTTCGAACTACTATAAGCATTTGAAAGCCATGCATGCTCAAAAATAATGTCAATTTTGTTATGGTGTTACAATTTTCTGCTTGTGTTTCAAAAATCAAATTTCTCCCAGCACACGAAGAGCCAAAATGAGTCAAATGTTTATGTGTCCTGGCTGGTAGAGAGAACATTCTCTTGGCCTGCCCCCGTAGACGACGGTCCCTGTAACACATTGCAGATTATGCAAATTGAGCACAGATGATCTTTTGTACTGTACACAACTGATGCTGGGGCAGCTCGTGGGCCATCCAAGGCCTGGGTATCAGAGGAGGAGCCGATGTCCATACCAGCAGGGGCGATACTACCTGTGGTGGCTCTAGGAATGCCGCCATCAACATTGGAATACGCTGGGGACACTGCAGAACTTGGGCCGTTAACAGGTTCATTAAAGCATCAATGTCCGGTTGCACACATAATGGGAGTGTCAGATAGAGATCCAACATTTTTCTAATTTTTCTACGCAAAACAGGCATCGGAGGACAGGTAAGAAGCAGTTCATCCAGACTGGCCTACATGACAGGAACCAAGATGCACTTAGTTCTCTTAGGAGAGGGGTACCTATATGTTGTACCATGCAATCACAGTATTTTCGCTCCAGGAGTACTGTTTCTATCTTCTTAGTGATGGGGACGATCATTTCATAACAGGAAAATAAAATGTTATTCACAATAACAATACAATGTTGACAAAGATCTGTGAAATGGAAGGGGCAATTTGTACGTATGTACGTTTGTACATTGTACGTATTACCTCCAGTACATATGTACTGGAGGTAATAATATCATTCAATGATATTTCAAATAAATGTGGAATTTTTTAAAGTTTGGTCGGACCAATTATATCGTAATCAACCTTGTCCCACACTATACCATCGGGTATAGAAAGTGCTGTAATATTCACTGACAACAAGTTTCTTTTTTCACTATGTGATGATAGATGGGGTTTCAGAATCAGATTCACTTTTTTGTGCTCCAGTGCTTTCTTGAAGATAAGTTCCATTTATAAGCATACTAAAGACAGTTAATAAGCCTTTCCAGAAAAGAAAGAAAAAATATCCTGGTAGTTAACCAGAGTACCACCCAAGGTGATACCAGGTAAGTCTTTTTAAGAAGGTTCAGGAAGTCTTTAATTTGCTGGTTGCATGTTTATGCGGCTGGTATCGTTTCTGGTTCACTTGGATCCAATGAAAAGGTATCAAAGTCAATGAAATAGCCAGATGCAGTTCAATCCATTTTCGGTATTTCCACACGTCTTGTGGAAACTGATACTTGCTCTTGTTGAGGCATGTTGACGTGGATATCTGTGTTTGCTTGAATTGAAATTTGTCTTTCATTTTGGTTTTTATTCTGATTATGAACTTCTTTTTCAAGAGGAACGACTTCTATGGCTTTGTTGCATAGTCCATCATTCCGTGCAGGTGACTCTTCAAATGTGATGAGTCTTTCTGTTTGAACTTCTTGTATAGTAGCAAGAGGAGGATGTTTGTTAATTTGGAGTCCACCCGGCCAACTACTCAGTATCGGCCACATAGTGTGGGTTGATTAGGTCAATTGAGACAAATCGTTTCTCCTTTTTAAAGCAAGAGGTGACAGAAGTACAGTTATTGTTCCTTCAACTACCGGTACAGGTACAAGCTTTCTGTATGATGACCCAAATTCTTTTTTGTCCGCTATTTTTTCTCTGACCAGGACCCGGACTTTAGGGGCCAAGACAGGTCTTGCAGTGACAGACTTGACTTCCCCAGTGACGGTCCGCTTTACCTGGACATTGTTTTGCAGTGCCCTGGATTTATTTAGTTCCTGTAAAACAGCCAAATGTTTATGGATGTCAAAAGGTTTCTCAACCGCCACTGTGCATTCACAATCAAGCTTTGGTACCCAAATTCCCATCCGAAATAGGAGCTCATAAAGAGTAACACCCCCGAGAGAACTTCTTGGCATGTTATTTAATGCTTTTTGAACCCCATACAGATGTTTTACCCTACTCTCAACTGAGCCTAATACCCTAGCAGTTAAAGACTGCTTTAAGTCCCGGTTTTTCCTCTCCACAACCAAATTTCCCACTGTATGGTACAGAGAGGAGTACTGCAATGCTACACCCAAACCTCCCATGGCTTCCTTGTAAGCCCTACAGCTAAACGCAGGGTCACAGTCAAAATGTAATTTGCCAATTGCGTACAGCCCTATAAAGACTACCATAATCTTTTAGAACAGTTTGAGTGTCAGCCGAGCGCTGGGGCCACACCCATAGGAATCTAGAGCAGGAAACCACTGCAACCATGATATACCTGTAAGCCCCATCTGTTTGTGAGGAGCCGCTGTGGTCCAAATAAACACACGCAAGTGGTTTGTCTGATATTAGCAATGGTGTCTGCGCTGGACGTGTTATGGTGGAGACTTTCATCTGCTGACAGATGTCGCATTTCAAGACAAAGTCCTTAGTTTGTTTAGTTAGTCCTGGCCACCAGTAGCACTGTTTCATTAGAAAAACAGTCGCTGTTACTCCTGCGTGCGCAGAACCTGTACCCTTGTGTGCTGCTGGAATTAAACATAACCTGCGATCCGTATTCCGTATTACTGTATCCCTCACTCCTTGAATCTGAGCAAATGGAACGTTATTTGCATCTAACTTGTAGGAGAATTTGAGTGGAAATCTTTTTGTTACTGCCGATTTATTGCGTGTAGCAATAATTGCAACCATAATCTCACTGTCTATTCTCGTTTTTAAATGAGTGATTGCAGCTACGGAAGCCGTGCATACAGCCCCCTTCCCGGCTTCATCAGCCAATGAATTCCCTTCAACGTGAACGTGATCACGTTGATGGCTCAGTGTGTGTATCACGTGAGCCCTTGGTAGTTCGTTTTTCAACTCTACTTCCTGTTCCCATAGCGTTTTGTGCTTAATTGTGTTACATTTTGCATCCTTGAACCCATTTCATCCCCAGTGGTGTAAGTATTCATTGTATGACTATACACAGTAAAAGGAATGGCACACAACTAGTGTGGGGAATTCTCAATCTGTATCTACCAGTGCCAGGAACAAGGCTTTTAATTCCGCTAGCTGTGCCGTGCAGTTTCCTAGAAACTGAGTTTTAGTACAATTTGGAAGAAATCTTCCATCCTGCATGCGTCCTTTAACGATTGCGCATGCAGTGCTGTATTGCTGCTTACTTCAAAGGGTTGGCTGAGCACACCAGTCCAGGTAAATTACATATTCATACTGAGCTAGAGGCATTATTTCATTAGGGAGAGGATATTCTTGTTTGTATTGCAGGAATGCTTGTGTTTTTGAATTTTGGTCGTAACTGTATTCTACATCTGTTGCAGTAGAAGAATAAGTCCATTGCATCCATCTCGGATACAAGGCTTTAGCGTTAGAAGCACTAGCCTGCGTAGCCGCCTCTAAGGCTGGTACCGGGTTTACAATTATTATTCGATTACCCGGTGCCAGTGTTCTTTCTCTCACTACAGCAGGCTGTATTGCTGTAAGAATCTTTTCTGTTGTTGCAAAGCGCAACTCTGCATTTGTATACAAATGTGATTTGTACGCAATTGGTACTATTTCACCTTCATTTTAAGTTAGATAGGTGTATCCTGAATTACCCGCAACTATGCGGATTAGTAAATTGCGTACATTTACGCATGTCTGTAAGTGTTTTGAAGCTATCATATCTGCTTGTAGGGAACATTTTATTTTATAAAACTCTGCAAAAAAAAAAAAAAAATATGATGGCCGTCTGCATAGCCTATGTCCTTCTGCTGCAACTGCCCTTTCCAACGCTGTATTGGGTGTTGTGATTGGTGCTGTGGTTACTGAGATTACCCGCCTCAAAGGTTTGGGCTCTCTCTTTATAATATTAGTATGGATATTATACAGGAGATGGTAGTAGTGCTGTGCTTCCAAGAATCCTCATGCGTAATGTATGAGATTTCGAACTAGGGAAACCCCACGTTCTGAATGCAGTGCTGAATCTAGATAAAAGGTCAGTCCCTGTGAACCATTATGTGTAATGTAGGGAAGAATTTAGTTGAAGGGTAACGAAGTTACCTGGGTCTATATTATGATACCTATATGGAGTACGCACCTCTCCTACTTCAAAATGGGCACCAGGTATAAATTATGGACCCTCATACCCAACACTACAGTAAACCTCTGGACCTGTGGATACTACATAAGAAGGACTGAAATGCTGCCCTGCTGCCAGAAAGGCTGCTACTTTTATCCCCTGCTATTCTGCTGCCCTGATGTCCGCTGTCTTGCTTGCTGAGAATGAACACTGGACCTGTGCCCTTCATTCCAGGCTGAAGTGACTCCAAGTGTCAGCTAACTGACCGCATGTTCTGTACTAAAGGAACAAAACAAGCTTGAGAGGCTCCAGCAAACTGCCCAATGACCTTCTGGCTACACCAGCAACTGGACCAGCCTGAGCTCTGCTGGCTTCTGCTGGCCTCTGCTGGAGTGAGTTCCTGACTCCTAAGAGGTGATCCTCAGGTCCTGGACCCACTGTGTAGCATCAGGTGAGCTTTCTTCTCAACAAGAGTAGATCTCCTGAAGTTTTGGACTCTTGGCAATTGTGAATGGGCTTTTTTGTGTTAAGATCTAGCCACCAGCACCAAGACCAACACAAAGTCCGGTGAGCCTGACTCTTCAAATAAGGGCAAGATCTGCACTTTGCGCTACAGCATCAACAACCCAAGGTGACTACCAATGAGAAGCTCCGGCAACATCTGTCTGCAATGCTGGACAGGATTGTTGCACTACATCAATGACCAACCACGAAGCTTGGCCTTTTCTTCATGTTACATCGATGCCGATCCGCAACGCTCTCATGGTCCTCCTCCACCACAAATGGAACTCTTTTCCACTGGAAGTTTGACGTTATCCCTTTCAGCTGGACTAAGCTGGTCCCTGTATCCGGGCTACACGTTGACCTGTACTTGTAATTTTCACCTGGTCTCACATGACCAGATACCCATGAGAGACTATATGTGATCTTAGGCTCTTTATTTTCCATACATCTTTAAAATTGCAATCCTCCAGTTCTACAGATTGGATTTGTAGAGTGTTCACGTCAAGCAATCTATTCATTTTACTCAAATTTGCCAAATTGGTGTGGGATTTTTCTTGTGAAGTATTTTGACTTCATAACTGACTGAAGGGCTGCACAAATACGTTACACATCGCCTCTAAGTTAACCCTAACTGCTGTGTGCCAAGCTACCAAAGAGTGAAGCATAGGTTAATTTGGGGCTTGCTTGTGACTTCACCCTGACAGGAATTGTAGCTGGTACTTGAGTAGATATTCACCCACCTCAACCAGTAACCCAGTTTTCAACAATTATCAACTATTTCATAATTTCATAAAAACGACATACCCCCTTTTTCAAGAGTTACAGCTTACATGTAACATTTCTAATGCCTTTAAGCCAAAGCTTGACAAGCTAGTACTCCTCTGTTTCTAATATCATATCAGATGTGCCCAATTGTAGCTTCCAGTCTCTCCAACACAATAATCACTTTCATGATGTCAACATTGACGTTAAAGCCTCCTTTTTTATATCGTAAGTGTCATTTGCATGATATTAACAGACCAAAAACAAAGATGGAATTGCAATAGGAACAGAATCTAGATTTTACTTTTAATCTTTCCACATGGGGTGGTAATGAGGCCATAATTCATGCTGCATCTTTATCAGTCAGTACTACTCAAATCATGTTTATAATGTGTTATTTGTAACACCTATATCATTTTACATGAGAAAACGTAAACCTGATAGTAATATATTGCTTATTTTTTTCCCATTAATTAAAAACATTTGGACTGACCTTTTTTAATAAGGGAATACGGAATGTTCAATATTGCAGATTTTTTAGGGGATCTCAGTGATTTTTGGGTTTGTAAAGGTTTGAAAGATACATGTGTAGACATCCTCATTGCCATTACTTTACAGGTAATAACATCAAACTGGAAAAGTACTTAAAAGCTCTCTTTTAAAACATTGCGTAATATAATGTTCCACAACTACAGATTAGATAGAGCACAGCTTCCAAAAGAAAAAACTGAAATTAGGAGACTTAGTATGGGTGGTCTTAATGTCTTAAAATGTCAAGTTCAGCTAAAACAGTATGACGCACTAATAAGGTTTTTCAATCTCATTGAACAGTCATATTGATTTATAAGTTTGTGTTATATGTATTGTTTATTGTCAATTTGACCATAATTGTATAACTGAGTAATTCAATTCTTGACTTTTATTACCAGAGTTTAATGTTAGGAGTTATTTATACACAGCTATTGTATTGTTGGTTTAGCACATCACATTGAATTACCAGTATATACCTCTTCCTAGCTTTGGCCACACACTTTTCAATGCAAACATTTTTCCTTATTTTTAGGTTGTTTTCTCGTAAGATAATATTATATTTGCCTATTTATTAGTATTCAGTCAATATTTCTTAACATAATGCTTTTGTTCTCAATTTATTGAATTTGAGCGCATTAACTATTTGGCAGTTGGTGAAAATCAATTGTTCTGTCGGTTGAGTTTTAATTACAGCATTGTGAACTCAAAAAGAGTGATTTGTACTAAATAACATTGGCTTTTTGCAATTTTACCTTCCAGGAATTATTAGCTCTTTCATTTGCAAAAGTCAGACTGGGCAGAAAAGAGTTCATTTGCTGACCACAAATTAACCCAGGAACATTTCATGATATCTGCGCACATGTGCACAACAGAGATATGCACCTGTTGTCACCTGTATTGTATCATCTACAGGCATACCCAAGTTAGTGCATTTGCATCAGACAGCACTGTTTGAACACACCGAGGGGCATAGTTGCAAGCCCTATCACGACGGCAACATCACTTTTCAGGACGTTGTAGTGGTGATAGGGGCTTCACCTTATTTAGAAGGCAGCATGAAGACTCTTCATTTAGGCTTGTAAATAAGGCAACCTTTGCGCTATAAGTTGAATGAAAGGGGAGGGCAATGGGTGCTGTGGTGGGCATGGCACCGCAACACCCATTGGTTTTTACACTGCCCCATATTTAAAAGGGAAGCATAAATACGGGGCAGTGCCAGAATAGTTTCTCCTCATCTTTGCTGTATCTGTGAGTGCTGCGTTCTGCAGCACACATAGAAACAGCAAAAGGTAATTGATTGTTTATGTGCAGGAAGGTGGCTCTTCCTGCACATAAACAATATTCCCCTCAATGCAGACAGCGGAGAAGGAGGCTTCTGTTTTTAAACTTTGAATGTATGCATTCTTTTAATTTCAATCAATCAATCACTCACTTCCTGGTGCCTGCGGGCCACCATTAGCAGCGGTTAGCGATCCAGTCGCTGACGCTTCTGGGAGCACAAAAAGCACCGCGCCTGCGGCCGCACAGAAGAGAAGGAAGCTTCTGTTTTTAATTTTTGAATGTATGCATTCTTTTAATTTACTATTCTAGAGTCTGCATGTTGGGCACACTTTGGGGAAATTTGCTCCTACCGTATCTCACGCGCAGTTCTCAGGCAGCTCTCTGGTCCACCGCAACCAGGCAACCAGGCAGCTGGTTGATTGAGTGGAGAGAGTCTGCCCACTCACTTCCTGGTAACTGCGGGCCACCATTAGCAGTGATTAGCGCCCAGTCGCTGACTCTTCTGGGGGCATAAAAAGCACCACGCCAGTGGCCGCGCAGCAGCGCCGAAGGAAAGCCCGTCTGCGCCCGTCCACACTTGGACGCTGCCGGCTGCCAGGAGATGGTGCCTGCATTCCAACAGGTATGCCCTGTGCCTAGGATGCCCTACTCATGAGAGAGGCTGATGCAATCGGGATATGCTGTGTCCTGCTCTGGGGGGAGAAATACTCCTCAAGAAGTGGGGACCCTCCCAGAGGGGAGCTGCCCTTACTGTGGCTGGTTATTAGTAGACACCGCATGCTCCCAATGCATCCCTCATGTTGAATCAATGGGAAATCTTTTGGATAGAGGACAGTCAGCTGGGTTAGAAAAGCAGCTCGAGAGGGAACTAGTAGTCCCCTTTCAGGGACTTTATCTTGATGTCAGATTTATCCCAAAACATTTGGCAGAAATTTGGGCTGTGCTAGATGACGCTAAACCAGATATCTGTCTCTTTACTGAGACATGGCTAAACAACGATGCCATACCTGCTCTGGCAATGGCATTCCCAGCGGATTATTCGGTTGTGTGTTTAGACAGATTAGGGAAGAGGTGTGGAGGTCTGGCAATCGCCACATGTCTCCCTTATTATATCAAGACCCTTGACACTGTCTCCACCTCCAAGCTAGAGCTGCTAATTTTCAGAGTACTGCGAGCCCATGTGATTGATCGGACGGGAGCTCTAGTGTACCACCCCACTGGAGGAAATAAGAGAGAATTTTGTACAGCATTATTAGATAGGTTGGCCCCATTTACGCTACAAGGTGACAAGTTCCTACTTGTAGGAGACTTCAACCACCATCTGGAGGCTCTTGCCAACATAGAGTCTGCCTCTCTGCTAGCAGCCATGGAGTCCCTTGATCGCTCTTCTAGAGTAGCTAGCCCAACCCACTTAGCGGGTCAGGTATTAGATACCATCTTTTCCAACATTTCAGAACTAACAATAGAACGTCCGCAGAGGGTATGCTGGACGGACCACTCAGTACTAAGCTTTTCGGGGGCCCCCTTAAACTCGCGAGGTCTTTCGCAACCGCATAAGGAACTCCGAAGAGCCTGGAAAAAAGGTTACAGCCTCCGCTTTTAGCAGTGCCTATACTCCTCCTGGATTTATGAACCACATTGATTGTGACACGGCATTAGATTATTTTGAGGCCTCTATAACAGATGTCCTCAATTTGATTGCACCACTGGAGTTGGTAAAAATCCAAACCAGGGCAGCCCCTGCCCCATGGTACACAGATACACTTAGAAGGGAAAAAGCCTGATATAGGGTAAAAGAAAGGAAATGGAGAAAATCCAAATCCGACCAAGATGAATGGTGCTACCAAGAGGCCTACAGAACCTATTTAAATAACTGTAACATAGCCAGGAGAACCCATTTAGGCTCTCGCATCTTGGGTGCCAAAGACTCCTCGTGGGAGCTCTTTGCCATCCTGAAGGAGTTTACAAATCTGTGGGCGAATAACCCACTCCCGCCATCCACACAGGAACTATGTGATCACTAGCGACCCACTTCACTAATAAGATCGACACAATATATCACTCTTTCGGGTCTGAAGAGGACATTGACGATGGAGCCCACCTCCAGGGAAACCCCTGCTCCCCAAATTTGGAATGCTTACGAACCATTACTGGTGAGCAGGTGGGTGCTCTATTATCTCAGGCGAAATCAGGTTCTACCCTAGACCCGGTACCGCCGGTAGTTATGTCTGAGCTAAACCCGGTTCTAGCTGATACACTTGCAGACATCTGTAATATCTCATTAGCGACTGCCACATTCCCACTCAAATGGATAATTGTACGCATAAAGCCCCTGCTTAAAAAGGCTCTAACAGATCCTGCTCTTCTACAGAATTACAGGCAATCACTCTTCTCCCTTGTTGTTCCATAATCATGGAGACACTAATCTGTCTAGCTATCTAGAACTGAACAATATATTAGACCGATCCCAGTCCGGCTTCCGTGCATCCCACAGCACTGAGGCCGTCTTATTAGAGGTTACCAATACGCTAAGGATGTCACTGGATAAGGACACTCCAGTTATGTTAGAGCTACTTGATATGTCGGCAGCCTTTGACACCATCTCTTATTGTATCCTGTTGAACAGGCTCCGAGAGATTGGTGTCAGAGGTCTGGCTTTTAAATGGATTCAGAATTATCTGTCTGACAGAACACAATGCATCCAGCTGGACTCTTTTGTGTCACATACGGCTGCGGTGGATGAGGGGGTCCCACAAGGCTCTATATTGAGCCCCACGCTCTTCAATCTATATGTGGCTCCCTTGGCCTCAATCGTCGGAAACCAAGGGTTTGAAACCATATCCTACGCTGACGATACGCAGCTGATTGTACACATAGAGAAAAATCCTGCATTAATAAAAGCTACGTTTATAAACTGTATGACTAGCATAGCAAGTTGGATGAGGAAGAACTTACTGCAACTTAATTCTTCTAAAACTGAGATACTGCGGTTTGGCAAGGCAGTAGAATTTTGAACCTACGATTGGTGGCCATCAAAACTAGGAGAAGCCCCTTTCCCAAGAGGATGGGCTAAGAACCTAGGTGTAACAATAGATAATAAGCTTTTGATGGAAGAGCAGGTGAAAGCTCTCACAGGCACCTGCTTCGATACCATGCGGATGTGTAGAAAGATCTTCTCCTGGATCCCGCTAAATGCTAGAAAGGCCCTCATTCAGTCACTCCTAATCAGTCGCCTTCATTATGACAATGCTTAGCTGGCAGGAATTAGGGAAGACCTGTTATCCAGATTGCAGGTTGTGCAAAATACGGCAGCTCGTCTTGCCCTCAATAAACCAGCACAAACCCCTACCCTACCTCTCCTACCCCAACTTCCTTGGCTTCCTGTTAGGAAACGAGCCATCTTTAAGCAGCTTTGCACGGTCTTTAAGTCCCTGCATGGAATGGGTCCGGTCCATTTGACTAACAAAATAGAACGTTATCAACCTGGACGACAACTCAGATTCAGTAATCGTAGCCTGCTCCGTAGCCAGAAGATCAGGAAAGCCAAGATGGGCGGCCGTGCTTTCTCTTATCTGGCCCCCAAACATTGGAACAAGCTCCCTGAGCAAATTTGTGCCTGCCCCAACCTTCCACAATTTAAGAAAATGCTCAAGACCTGGTTATTCTAAAAAAGTTTACTCTACTTTGGCCTTTACTTCGGGCGCCGAGAGATCCCCCAGGGAATTATTTGTGCGCCATACAAACAAGTCTAATAAAAAATAATCCATTTACTATGGGGCAAGGGTGCCTGTGTTGGCGCTAGGCTGCTAAATTTAACGCTAGCACAGGGGAAAACACAGGACTGCAAAATATTGTTGCAAATATGGTGCAGCCCTGCATTTCAGAAGTGGCGGACTGCATTGTTAAGCTAGGAAGGCTAACGCCCCAATCCGTCACTTCTTGAGGCATGGTGTGCTCACTGCCCCCAGATTGTTTAAGGACTCTATTTCCGGAACTTTAGTTTTGTGTGACTAATGCATTCTCAGTGTAATCGTCTTGCTGTGCTTCCATTCAACTAACCTTGAATAAATGGTTTTTAGGTTAAATGTTGAGGACTAGACAGTGTCCAGAATGACCAGGTGCAAGGTGGTCACCTTACTTAGAAGAGGTCAGTGCTTTGTGTTCGCATCTTTGGCATCCAGAGCTCCAAAAGTAGCTCCTAGAATTTTGTTCTTCTAATAAATATGTATGGTTGTTAAACGTATGTTGGTCATTTTCCCCTTTAGAGTCCTTTTTTAAGAGTGTTCCTCAAAGAAAGATTGCAGTATTTGTCACATTAGCTATCACCATTTTCTTCATGTATCTTCTTCTTTAATGGCATGGTCAGAAGCACTAAATTCATCTATCTACAACCATACAATTGTTTTGATTTTCTAAACAGATTTTTGATTGCTACGCGTAGATCTTGTGTTCTAATACCATAAACAAGAGGGTGTAGAGCCGGTGAGCTCAGGTAGCGGAGCATAGAAAGTAGGATATGGACGTATCGTGGAATAAACTCCTTCATCCTGGTTGAAATTGCTGCGAAAATCACAAAGCAGTAAACAACAGCTGTCACAAGCAGGTGGGAGCTGCAAGTGCTGAAGGCTTTAAGTGCTGACTCAGCAGAAGCCAGCCTTAGCACAGCATGGATGATCATGGTATAGGAGAAGACCAGTCCAAGTGTAAGAATGCCTGCCATAACACTGGCCAAAGCTAAGGCATAAACATAGTAGAGACTAGTGTTCCCACATGCAATGTTTACCAAGTCTAGGAATTCACAAAAACAATGTTGCACAGTGTTTCTCACACAGAATTGCAGCTTTGAAACCAAGAAAGGAAAGGGCAAGAAGAGAGAGAAGTTAAATAAAAGTGTAACTGTTATTGCTTGGGCTGCCAGTTTCTTGGATATAATGGATGCATAATGTAAAGGTCTGCATATGGCAATATAACGATCATAAGCAAGGAACAGCAGGAGTGCTGACTCCATCCCCTGGCTAAAATATACCAGGTAGGTTTGAGTGAAGCATCCAGCCACACTAATGGTCTTCTGATTAAACCATAGTATGGTCAGGGCTCTGGGTGAAATTGATAAACTGAGAAGCAGATCCACCAAAAAGAGTGCACACAGAAAGAAGTACTGTGGATGGTGAAGTTGTGGTGATAAGTAGATTGCTGTTACAACTGTGATGTTTGCAGGAACAGTCAGCAAAAGGAGAAGAGTAAGAGGCACCGAAAGCAAGAGTTGCCAGCTCTGAAGCCCAGGAAAGCAGATCAGCTCAAATTCAGATGTAACAATGACAGTGCTGTTTTTGGCACCCATGCCGAAGGTACTCAATACTTTACCTTAGGAATAAAAGGAGATGTTAAAATAAAGGACACTATACCAGTAAACAGATACAAATGAGCAAGACAACTGATCCATCTTAACAATGCGACCTATAGGGTCTGATAGTATGTGTTGAACCTATGTAGGCATTTTTCTGTGAATTAGCACAGATTGTACTGTACACCATTATCGAGTTTTCTCGATTAACACATTTAGGGTTAGTTCTTATGTAATTAGGTTTTACATCTTGTACAAATTGCTTATATTTAAATGAAAACATGCATTTAATGAATTACTACATGTAAGGCATAGTTTGCGGAATCATTGGCACAATAAACATGGATTAAAATTGGACACATACCAATGATTTCAATTTGCTGAATTCCCAATAATATGATTAGTATTTATTTTCATCCCTTTCAGGTGTCAGTATTCTACCTTACACATGTGCCATCTGTGGGTGTATTGACTGATTTGTTTACTGTTTAATATTATACTAAGATGAGGAAACATGTAAATAGATTCAACAGTAGAAGAATATTTTTTGGCAAACTATAATGATTGGTACTCACCAAAACTATGTAGAGAAGTCAGGTGAGGGATTATGACACCCATTAATGCATTTGGAAATAGTTGAATGACTATTATGGCTCACCTACTACTATAGTCAGAGTCCATAGGATCTAAGGAGACTTGAACGTGAATATGCAAGAAATTATTACTTCTTGATTAAGGTGGAAATCACATTGATAGGTCAGAATTGTTAGGGCATCATGGTTTACAGGGCTAACTTTGGTGATGGACAGGAGTTCTCTGGGATGCATCAGAAGAGGTTTCGGTGGAGAGAAAGCATCCTACTTGTTCTAAGTGCTCATTAACTCAAGGTCACAGGGTCTATGGGATCCCTCCTGCAAACCTTTACCTTTACCCATGAGGCCCTTTGTCATCTTCCTACCCAAAGGAATTAAAGCCTAAACTTTAATTTGAACATCAATAGCTCACCTTATGGCAAGGAGAGTGGGGAGTTCTCATATTACCATGGGCAACACATTTCTTAATCCAGGCCTCTTGGAGAGAACCACTACCACCATGGCTGAGATAGTAATGGGACACCAGCGTCAAGACATAATTTTATTTGCCATTTACACATGTGAAAAGGCATTTGGTGCACCCATTCCTCACTCAATTCAATATCACAGTTGAATTGAGGGCTATGTGTTGTGTGGTATGGTTCCCATTCCCTCCATGTTCTTGGTTTCAGTCTGATGGCACTGGTGTTGGGATTCCGGGGTGACATCAATCCAGCATGTGCACCCCCAGCAACACAATGTCCTTTGAGCCTCACTCCAGATTTCGGACCAGCTAGTCCCAACTAGGAAACCTCTTCCAGGTCTGGGAAAAGTCCTCTGCATCTCATGAGAACTTGAGTTCTTGTGAGAATTATAGCCATCTTTGGAATAGATTTCAAGATAAGCTGCACTCAAATTCATAAGCCCCACTTGCCTTTAAGGATTCTGATCGGTGAGGATTGGGTCCTGTGTGCTCCCTTGGTGAGCCGCTCCACATTGCCACTCCCATCTGTCCACAGCATCAGTCTACCCAGCTGGATATGGGATTTCCAAACTATAAGAAAAATAACAAGATTAACACAGAGCAAAATGTATTGCACAGATGTGTCGCAGATGGGCTTAACTTATCTGCTGGATTGCCTTGCGTCCCCACAGGCTTCTTCAGAGCAACAGTCTTCTCTAAATGTCTGCTACAACTATAGCCACACCTGCAAAAAAGGATAAAAACATTGAGCTCTTGAACTTAAGCATCTAAGACCTATGAACTACTAACCACTGCCAACCTTAAATGTGTATTTTTCCGGTTGCATCCCGTTAGCGCTAATATAACCAGAGTCGGTTTACTCAATTTGTACTCTCAGCAGATATTAATAAACAGCACTGTGACACGGTAAGGTCATAGTGATGTAATCTTTAACTTTTACCATTTCCATTTGTGTAGAACTTCTACATAGTCCTCTGCCACCCATTCAATGTATGATTAGGACCTGCTTGCATTGCTTGATTCTGCATGACAAATAGAGAGGAAATTTGCCTGAGATGGCTGTCGAGATGGAGCTCCATAAAATAGCTCCAGTGCTTGGGATCTTATATCTTTAAATATCCTTGCTTATGCCCTGTTATCCACTCCTTCTCCAGTTATCATTTCACAACATTACACCTAGAACTCATTTTATCAAAACAAATTCTACCTACAAGACGGATTTAACTTACGGGTGAAATCTGTTACC
This sequence comes from Lissotriton helveticus, assembly GCF_964261635.1. Lineage (NCBI taxonomy): Eukaryota > Metazoa > Chordata > Amphibia > Caudata > Salamandridae > Lissotriton > Lissotriton helveticus. Next base: position 1,641,294,516 of record NC_136069.1, on the reverse strand, counting down.
CTCTCCATCACCTGGAATCCAAGCGACTTGATTTGCAGCTTCTTGTATCTGTCTGACCTGAATTTCCCTTCTGCTCCTAAGTGTTGAATGCACAGTCATGGATTGCCTGCTTTGTCTCAGGCAGGGAGCTGGGAGACACCTTACTATTGCTGCAGGTGGGATTTGCTCTGACCACACAGATGATCTCATGATGAGAGTGGGGCCAGCTGCTGACCTGCCTGCCTTTTCCTTAATACTGCTGGAATATTTGGCTGCCCCGGTGTGTGGACGGCTGATTCCTGGGTGGAATTTGCTGTGCAGTGAGTGCTCCCATTTTGTGCCTTTTTCTGCTGTTGAGATGTCTGATATCACTCGCCTTCGTTATGCTGATGACCAGCCTGGGATCCCATCACCTGACCCATTGATACAGCTGTACCCCTTTCCCTTGGGGGATTTTTGCATTCCTGCTCAGCCTCAGTTTCTTGCTTTGGCCAATTTATGGAGAGCTGCAACCCTCTCCTGTGAACTCTACAAGCCGTGTAGAGGCAACATTCAAGGGTTGCTTCTGCTCTCCTGTGCCCCCACTAGCATCTTACGAGCTCGCTCACCTAGGGGTCAGATAACTCACAGGCTTTTGGTATATCTCTGGAAAACAGATACTTATATTATGCTCTCCAACAATTAAGTCGCACAGCCCCCACACAAGTACTGACCAAGCTACTCTTTGTCTCAGCATCCAGTGCCTCACACAAGTACCTCACATCACCCTCCCGAGACTAGCAAAACAGGGTCAGACTGTTTTTGTCACTCAACCCACACTCTAATGGGTGGTCTCCACACATACGTACCAGAACGTTTACAATGGGGGAACCCATCTCCCTCTCATCTGGAGTCAGTAGAATGTCCCTCCTTCCACCAGGAGTATGAGCCACTGTGCCAGTTCCCCAATCCAGCTCAGGAGCACTGTGTACCACTGGAGCTACCTCATAAACCTAAACCAGCTGGTGTATGTTGAAGTCAGGTGCCACATCTGTGTGTGTGTGTGTGTGTGTACTTCTCTCTCAGCACTAAATATGGTCTTTTTGCTGCCACCATCGGAGCTGGACTCCACCTCCAGCTCAGCAAATCTCACTTCATGAGCTGCACACATTTCCTTTTTTTGGATACGATAAGACACTCATGGCCTCAAGCCTTCTCAGCTCCTCATCAATCTTTCTCATTCTCATCTCATGCACCAAGATCAATTTCTTCTCTTCCAAGGCATAAGCGTTCTTGTTCTCCGCTGCCTTTGCTTGGAGCCTCAGGACCTCCAACTCATGATATTTGGCATTTTGCTTTCCTCGGAATCCTCTGGAGAAACACTCCTGGAAGATGGATTGCTGCCAGCCACAGAGGCTGTTCTCCCATCAGTCATATTCTGGGATCTGAAGCTACCCTCTGGCACCCCCCATCCACATCTGCATCATCTGTCTCCCCAGCTTCTCTGGCGGCATCCCACCAGGCCCCTAAGGCATACTGTAGCTCCTCCTTCCTAGAGTTGCTCCTCAAGGGACATCCAAAAGCTCCTGCAGAACTGCTTCAGTTGATCTACTTTGCAACTACTTAACATTTCAATTTCGAACTCCAAATCTGCAACCTCACTTGTTGGTTTACCATTTAGAGGCATGGTGGGTGGATACTTCAAGGTTCAGATAAAAAATAGAACCAAAAATAAAACCTGAATGTGGTTGCATAGTAGTTTGCACTAATTTACTGACTAGTGATGTACACCAATCACTGTGGGTCAAGTACAATTACTAGTTCAAATTCTCACTGCTGACCACCAATGTTGGAAATGAGGGTCTCTAGTTGGCAGAGGTAGGTACCTTTGTCCAAATAGAGACCCTTGCTTCTAGTCAGAGGAAGGGGAAAGCACACTTTGGATAACCCCTGCTCACACCCTGGGTAGCTTGGAACGAGCTGACAGGCTTATCCCAAAGGCAACGTGTAAAGTTGTTGTACTCAAAATACACAGTAATAAACCAGTTTAGGAGAAATATGTTTCTTTATCTAAACTCAACAAGACCAAAATAACAAAAATACAACATACATGTAATAGTAATATGACTTGTCAAAGGTTTCAAATAACTTGGTCAATAGAAAACATTGGATGCGTGATTTCTCACAAAGTACCTTTAAATGTGTCAAAATTCACAAGGCCAAATAGCAGCAGAGATGAGAAGCATCAAGAAACAAAGAGGAGCGTCAGTTCCTAAGACCTTGGAGAGATGATGCAACAGTTCAGCTGCACGTAGGAGAAGTGATGCATCGAATCCGGTCTGTAGGGGGAATTGATTCATCGACTCCATGACGATTCTGGTCTGCGAGTTATGCATCAGGAAAACTTGTCACACAGGTACAATGCATGAAAATCCGAGGTGCAGAGGCAATCGATGCAGTGATGACAAGTGGCGCTGTGTGATTTTCTTCAGCTGCGACCCTCACAATGCATTGATTCTTGCAACTGCGACAGGCGCTGGGTCAGTTTGGCAGCGGTGCAGCGATGTGCAGAGATTCTTCTCGCACAGCAAAAAGACCGATGCGTCGATTTCTTCAGTCATTCTTCTCTTCCAGATCCTAATCTGCAGGAACAAACTCCAGAAGCCTAGAACTGGAACAGGCACTACCTGTCAGGTCAGAACTCCCAGCAGCAGATTTCAGGGGAGCTGGGGTGAAGTATTTGTGTTTCACTGAGACTTCAGAACAGGAGGACAGCACACATAGGCCCTTGGAGATCTTCTTCAAGCACGTTTAAGGCAAAGTTCAAGTCTTTTTCTTCTCCTTGGTAGAAACAGCAACTCCAGGCCAACCTCATTCATCACACAGCATAGGGACAGTACTCTTCCCTCCTTCCAGCTCTTTAGCTCTTCTCCTTTGCAAAGCTTTCTCTTGAGTCCAGAGGTAATCTAAGTTCTGGGGTTTAAGGTCTACCAGGTATACCCAATTTTGACTTTGTTCTCTTTGTACAAGAATCTCTGAGCCCTGTCCAAACCAGTTCTGGCCTCACTTGTGCAGTATGACCACACAGGGTGGAGACATCATTGTGCCAGGGAGACAAGTCCGATTCAGGTGCAAGAAAATCTTCTCCCACTACTCTAAATGTAGCCAAGCCCCATTTAGCTGAGCTCCGAGTCATCCAGGAAGGGCCAGGCACACCCCAACCACCCCCAGTGGCTGTCTACAGTGAATGCACATCCCCAACCCCTGTCACACCAACACCAGACAGTCAATACACAAACAGGCAGAGGCACACAGAAAAGGTTAAACAAGAAAATACATACTTTCTAAAGGTGGTATTTCCAAACACACACTTTAAAACCATCTTTAATAAAAGACAGGTTGTTTAAATTTTGAGTTCAGAGAGCCTAAACTTTATATCTAGATATTGTCCCAATGGGAAGTTATACTTGTAAGATGTTACAAAGTATTTCCCATTCTATCCTATGGGACAGTTAGCCATTCAACAGTGTAAAACAAAATTGGCAGTATTTCACTACCAGGACATGTCAAACACACCAGTACATGTCCACCTTTCACATACACTGCACCCTGCCCACAGGGGTACCTTGGGCCTACCAAAGGGGTTCCTTACATGTGCAAAAAGGGAAGGTTAGGGCTTGGCAAGTGGCTGCACTTGCCAGGTTGGCACGGCAATTCAAAATGGCGGACAGACACTACAGTGGCAGGCCTGAGATATCTTTTCAGGGCTACTCATGTAGATGGCACAATCAGTGCTGCAAGCCCATAGCAGCATTTGATATACAGGCCCTGGCATACTCAGCACACTTTACAAGGGACTTACCAGTAAATCAAATATGCCAATCAGGGAGAACCAATTGTAACAACAATGTACACAGAGAGCATATGCACTTTAGCACTGATTAGCCATGGTAAAGTGCCCAGAGTCCTATAGTCAACAACACAGGTCAGAAAAAAAGAGGAAGAAGCAAAAGTTTGGGATAACCCTAAAAAAAGGGCCAAGTCCAACAGAGAGGGTATGTGCGTATTCACCCCTCAAAGAACTGCACTCCTCACACAGCAGTCTAGCCAGGATTCCAAAAATTTGCAGAGAAAGAACAGATGGAAGATCGTTTTCGTTCCTTGGCCCAAATATCTTGAAAAAACTCTTTAAAGAGCTCTGGTCCATTCCAGAGCTCCCTGTCTTTAGGAAAAAACTAAAAACACAGCTGTTTCAGCAACATGAATAATACAATCACGTTTTTGCATAAGCAGGCTTTCCTTGTATTCAGTCAGCTCTGAAACAATCCTTCGGAGTAGTAGTGTGCTATAAAAATGCCATTTGGTTCATTCATTCATTCATAGGACTTGGCTATGCAGGCATGCGAAATTGAAAGAAGGACTCTATGCTTACCAACAAGGTAACTACACCTGAGCCCAAAGAAGTGTCCATATAACAACAGTATTGGGTCCTATTTCCTCACATTTATAATGAATGTATTTGCAGCTTCAGTAATTTTTAAAAGACACTAACCTGACTAACTGAACAACTGCCCCATCCCTCATTCCAAAGGTCTATCAGTTTTATAATTGTAGTTGCGGTTGATTCCCCAACATTTCCTTGCTACCATTTGTTAATATTTCGGTTGTTTTATATGTTTATTTATTTTAGCGGGCGTTGGTTCCCTGCCAATTCCAAATCACATCACCCTGTTTGTACCTCTCTATACTCAGTATTGTATAACATACGAGGTAAAAACCACCTAACACCTCCTACAGCAAATTATTCATCTAGACAGCCTCTCTACCTAGGATAACTTCAGACTATTAAGGAAGTGATAAGGAACTGACCCAATTACTCAATTGGTGTGCATTAAGGAACACATGAGGCAGTGTTGGATTATTAAAGCACTGGCCATTTGTGTATAACCTGATGCACTTCTCAGTTGGCCATAATTAGTTTTTACCAGATGCCACTATGGAGTTACTCAACTTAAATCCTAGTGATATCTTACTGACACAAGTAGGCTGATCTATACTCAAGATTATATACACCCCTAACCGAACTAAAAACACAACTAAAAACTCTATAAATAAACTACTAATAAATAAATACTAAAACCTTGAAACGGTCATTTTGGATTCCTACTTTTGTCCCAATAAAGGATGTATAGTGACTGACCTAATCTTTTTCACCAAGAGAAGAGCACAATGGAGGAGAGCCTTTTCCTCAACGCTCAGGATTAATGCATCTAGGAACACACCACATGGCTTACAGATCTCTATAAATCCCTCACCGATCTTCATGGTTGAAGCTACCATCTCTCTTTACAGCAATGGAAATGTTCCTATTCAGTCACCTGACCATAACCTGGAGCATTTGGCAAAATATTCTTTAGGATCAAATCACAATTTCGAGTTGTGTCCCTAGCTCCTTCAAAACTGCACGTATACCCTTTTGCTCCACCATGGAAACTCCGGCATCTCCCAGACCCACCTCCACCACTTCATCCCATGACCGCTTTCTTTATTTCAACTCATTAACCATTGCTGCCGGCTCCAAATCACCTGTCCAAGAGAGGAGTCATGCACTTACCATGTATTATAGCTTTCTGATGATCTGCCCCGACCAGCTGCTCATTGAAGAACTAATAACCACAGTGCTAGAATCAGCAACAGCCTTAGCCAGGTGATACTCATGTACACTATCCTGCCTCCCTCGATCAATGGCACACCCTCCCCTCCCACATCTGCTGCCCAAAGAGTGACCTTCTCGCTCACTCCAGTCTCCAACCTGTCAACAGTGACCCCCCACATCTATGTGCTGCACGCTGCTAGCACTCTAAGCATGCTGACACTTCTTCCAACTACACCTGCTGAACACCCTCTTAGCAACAACCTAGCAACCCTGCTCACAACCCTCATCCTCCTATCACTTTCCTTATCACACCCTTCATCCCCCGTGATCCTGCTGGTCTGTGGACTGCTTTTTAGAAATGGGGGTCTCTAGTTAACAGGTTGTTACCCTGTCCAAGTAGGGACCCTTCTTCCTAGTCAGGATAAGGGGGATACAATTCTAAAATAACCCCTTCTCACCCCCTTGGTATCTAGGCACGAGCAGTCAGGCGTATCTGCGAGACACTGTCTAAAGCATTTGCACATAACCATCATTAATACAGTGAAAACACAACAAAAGGACATCACACAAGTTTTAGAAAAATATCTAATATTTTATCTGTGCAAACAAGACCAAAATTGATAAAATAACTCCACCTTACAGTTCTCGAGCCCTTGAAGTCACATGTGTTTCAGATCAAACTCCTTGCGGTGAAAGTCAGGAGATCCGGCGTTGGCAGGCATCGGGCTGTGGTGCAAAGTGCAGCGGTGCTGCATGCGGTGCCCTCAGGTTACGGTGTAGGCAGTGGCTCAGTGACAGTCATCCATTGGCGTGGGTGATACCTGGGCTGAAGTGCGAAGGGATGAAAGGCTCATTGCTGTACTGACAGGTCACGGTGCAAGCAGCGGCGTCGTTATTACCGAAGCACTGTCGTCAGCTGATGAACTGGAGTCGATGGCGCCAGTGTCAGTAGGCCAAGGCTGCAGTGCAGGATGAGGGTGGTGTACCCTTGAACCACGGTACAAGTAGCAACGTCAACCTCAGCATGGAACAGCATTGTCGAGGATACCAAGGTGGTGGTGTTAGGCAAGGCAGGATGAAGTGCAGTGCATCCAGGTCGCGGTACAAGCAGTAGCTCGATGGCGGTGTCAGACATCATCACTGGTGAGACCAGGGTTGCAGTGTGAAGTGCAGTGGTGTCCTCTGTGGTGCCTTCAGGACATAGAGCAGGCAGTGGCATCAGTGAAGGTGTCTGGTTGTTTTTTCTCCAGTTGCAGCCCAAAACACACAGTTCCCCGTAATAATGATAGTAGATGAACTTAAAGTCTTTGCTGTTTCTGAGATTTCTTGAACAGGGGGCAAGATCTATCTCAAGCCCTTGGAGAAACTCAAAAAAAGAGGTTGCAGAACAGTCCAGCCCTTTCTTTGCCCAAGACAGAAGCAGCCACTGCAGGCCAACATGGCAAAGCACACAGCAAAGTGGTAGTTCCTCCTCACAGCTTCTCCAGCTCTTCTTCTTGGCAGGTTTCTGAGTCCAAAAGAGTTCTGAAGTCCTGGGGTCTGGGCCCCAATATTTATACCACATTTCCTCTTTGTTCTCATGTGCCAGATAGTCTCTGTGCTTAGTCCAAACCAGTTCTGTCCTCCCTGGCCCAGATTCTTGGCATGAGCTGGAGACAGCATTATTTAAGGCAGACCATGCCTATTTAGGTACAAGAAAATCTCCTCCCACTACTCTAAATGCAGCCCAGGTCTATTGAGCCTAGCCCTGACTCATCTAGGAAAGGCGGGACACACCTCAAACCCATACTGCCTGCCTAGAGTGAATGAACATTCCCCAACCCCTGTCACTCTAAAGCCAGACAGTCAACTCACACCCCAGCTGAGGCAAGAAAATGCCTACTTTCTTAAAGTATCAAAAAAACGAATGACCTGGTCTCAACTTTTAGTTGCTGCTGTTTATTTAGGCAGACTATATGCCTAGATCAGTTGATTCATAGGCCTGCACGAATTTTATCGCGATTACTTACAACATATTATATTGCATTTGCAACTTTCATATGTCTAAGCATGACACACAACAAAAAACAATTGAAAATGATTAACAATATTCAAAAACACAATATATACATGAATGTGTAGCTAGACAATTACTAACAATATCATACAAACAAATTGATACATGACAGGAATACACCAGTGTTATTTGTTATATCAGTCCCAACAACTACTTATTTATGCCTTAATACGTTAGGACTGTTCTCACAAGGGATATTTCCTGAGGGGTATAATTTCTTAAAAGTGGCCTCCACTAGGCTGCACACTATACATTTAATCGCCCTTTGTGAGTATTATGGAGGAATCTCTTGTGGAAAAGCCGACGTGTTTCCAATCCCGTTACATGTTTCGTGGGATTTTCATCAGGGCTGTACTAGGTGCAATGAAAGAGGCAATTGAGTATGAATCCCTTCTCCTTCGTTTCACCTAACATTGGATACGGCGATAGAATATTTACCTTTGTCTGTCACAAAGTCTTTTTCAAAGGTACTCTTGCACTTCGGGGTCAACCTGTGGCCACAAACATAAAGAGAAGAACATTTTGTTTCAAGTTGTGCAAATATTTGACCAGAGTGATGGTTGTTTCTAATACTGGAATTTTATAACTGTGGCATGTTTAGGTAGGCGGCAACAGGACTTACGTGAGTTTGATTATTATTGAAGAAAGGAACAGATGGCCAGGCTTCTTTTTGACTGTGAATTCAAAACAATTATTTCGATTGTTACTTCCAAAGCAACAATGAAGATTTTCGGAAACAACTTGATGTTTACAGTGAATAGACTTACATGGAATATGTTGCAGTCTTTACGAACGGTTGGACGGAAACAGCGTTGTCTGTTAGAAAATTAATGATCATATATGCATTACTCATGGTCGATACTGGACTTCACACATGTGGCTGATGTTTTTGAAGTTTACAGGCCTAATATGCACTTACTTGAGAAACTGGTTGGAGCCTTATTCTGTTACGGTTTTCCGACGTTGTGTTGTTCGGAATGAATCACGCGCGAGCGTCTAACCGCGCGAGCGGGTATTTTTGCAAATCTATGGGTAAGAGAAGCATGGGATAGGCTTAAGCTCAATCAAACTTTAAAACTAATTGTTTGGCTGCACATTTCTATTTGAAAAACGTGCCCCACCTCGCTTTTCTTTACACAGGCACCTCAATCACCCTTCTTTATGTGCAAAACTAACGATCAACCATGCAGTGGTTGACTGTAGTTTTTATACATGTGCACCGGAAGTGATTGTGTTAGTAGCGAGAACTCTAGAAAATGTGTGCCCGGGAAGTGATTGTATTTGGAGCAAGAACTCTGGGAAATGTAGTCAATAACGGAATTGCTACCGTGTATTTCAAAATCATTGATTTGTTTGTGAAATAGATGATATAAAATACAGTTTTTTATGTGGAAGTACGCAAATTAAATTTGCTGACGCTCTGCCAATTCATCAGTGAACAGTCATAAATGTGAAAGTTGTTGGAATCAGTCATCAGTACAGGGGGCTCAGCGAATTGTTTGTTGCAATTCGGTCATCTCGTTCAACCCATCGATCACACAATTGAATTTAAGAATTAAATAGGTTTCTCTTCTAAGAAGTATTAATTCTACATTTCCTCCACGAGGTGGAATTTTGATGCCTGAGAGCACAGTCCATTTAAAATCTTTTTCAGTGTGGTTGCTATCAATAAAATGTTGAACCATCAGGGCGGTCAAAACTTTCAGTTTAATTCTTGAGCGATGTTGGGACAATCTTTGGTTTATTTGTTGGTTGGTCTTACCGATATATAACTTGGGACACGGGCATGTTATGGCATATACTGTGTTCCGACTTATGCAATTTGTGAACTCTTTGTGAGTCCATTTGATAGAGTTAAATTCAAAAACGGTTCCTTCCACTGAGTTGGCACATGATGTAGAGGTCCCACATTTGTGGTGCCCTTCCACGGGTTTGAGATTCCATAATGAACGTAGGTCCGTTTTGAATTTGGAGGTACCTAAGTCTGCTCTGATAATTTGTTGGCCAATGCTCATGTTTTTCTTTAAAGCGAAAAATGGTCTTTCCATTGGAATCTCTAAGTTGGAAAGTAAATGCCAATTGTTCAGGATGATCGCTTTGAATTTGTTGGTATGCGGACCATATGTTGTCACACATACAAGCTTCACTAAAGGTTTTTTATCTTTATTTGTTAGCAGTTCCTCCATTGGTGTAAACCAAGCTCGCTTCGTGGCGTGCTTCAACATTTTTTGGGGATACCTCCTGGTTTTCAGCTGGTCACATAGAATTTCTGCATGTGCCATGAAATCTTCCTTTCTTAACAATTGACTGTAGGGTAGTTTGGCTTTCAAGATTTGGGGGTGATAACTTTGATAGTGGAGTATTGTGTTTTTGTCGGTCGGTTTTCTATGTGAAGTAGTTGTTAGTTTATGATCTTGCGGGAAAACCTCAACATTCAAAAACGTCTGCCATGTCTGACTGTGAATAATGCTGAATTTAATGTCAGGGGGCCTCATGTTTAACCATTCGTCGAAACGGATAAGATGTTCTTCTGTACCGTTCCACTGGCACCAGATGTCGTCTATGTAACGATACCATGATTTTATGTGTTGGCTGTAGGGATTAATATGGTAAACGAAACGTTCCTCATACAGGGCCGTGTAGAGGCCCGCCATCTCTGGGGCATAAGGACACCCCATGGCGGTCCCCTTCACCTGCATGTAGAACATGTCAATAAACAAAAAATAATTCTTCTTGAGTGCTATTCGGGCCAAGTCAATTATGAATTCTGTCAGAACACTTTGTGGCTTGGGTCGTGTTTCCAAATAGAATTCTATGGCTTCCAAGCCTTCTTCTTGAGGAATCTGGGTGTAGAGGGAAGTGGAATCGAATGAGACCATCCAATCTTGGCTAGCATTAAAGGGCTTATATTTTATTAACAAAATCTGTAGTGTCTTTCAAATATGATGTCACTTGGCTCATAAATGGTTTCAGTAAGACATCGACATATTTGGCAATAGGCTCTATGACTGCATCATCGGTCTCCCAGGTGGCTCAAGAAGGTTTTTATGAATCTTCGGTAGAAAATAAATTACCGGGGTGCGTGGATTGCTTTTATTTAGGTATTCAATTTCCTTTGGGCCTAGAATGCCCTGTTCTAATCCCTATGCCAATTTGTTTTGTATCTCACCTTGTATGTGATTGGTGGGGTCTTCCTTCAATTGTCTATACCATTCCTCATTTTTTATTTGGCTATTTGCTTCAGCAATATACTTCTCTTTTGACCAAACCACAAGGGCTCCCCCTTTATCAGCAGCCTTCACTACTATTGTGTCATCATTAAGTAGTTTGCTAATAGCTGCCTGTTGATTTTTCGTAATATTTCTTTTGAAGAAAGATTTTTTAGTTCCCAATTGTGTGATCAATGACAGAACCGTTTGTTCATAAGCTAATATTTCTTTTGGAAGGCTGTACGCTGGAGGTGTGAATGAGGATTTATTTGATAGGCTTGATGGCTATGGAATTTTGGCACTTTCTTTATTATGGGAAAAGGCTTTTAATCAAATTTTCCTGCAGAATTCTAGCACTCCTATTTTAAGATTGATTAAATCTGACTGGACAGCTGGAACAAATTTAACACCTAATTCTAGGACTGACTTCTCATGAATGGACAATTATTTAGATGAGAGATTAACTATAGAGGAATCCTCTAAGTTTTGTAAAAGTTTGTTCGGGTTCTCATTTCCAATGCTTGTGGTTGGGGTTTGAATCGGTCCCGATTTCTGGGCTCGCCTTTCTTTAAAAAAGTAATAGTGCATTTAGATGGACCTTCTCGTGGATCAGAATCTCCGGTTGAATTGGATGAGGAGCTTTCAGAAAAAGTCAAAAATCGGTTCTTAGATGCCCTTGATATTGGGAAAGAGCCCGACGCGATTCAATTTGAGAATAATAATCTTCTTTGAGGTAAGGGTAAACAGTATCAATATTGAAAGATTTAACGTCTTTTTCAAATTTGGTAGTCGTAAAATTGATTGTGTTGTCTTTAAAGGTTTAGATCTCTTTATCAATTTTTTCCAGAAGCGCCTTTGCTTCTGCAACGTTATGATTGTCTTGGATGGCTTTAATGAGAGCGTCAATTTCCTCTTGTTCTTTTAAGCACAGTCTCTGTGCAGTTTCTATTGTCTGGACCATGAGGTCCCTACTACATTTTGTAGATATGAAACTGAAGCCCTTTTTATATACTGGGTCCTCTGTAAAAACAACTGGCACGTTTTTTACTTGTGGGCCCCAAGGTATGGTGCCTGCTTAAGGTGTTCAAGCAAAAAATTTCAGTGTAATTCAGTGCCGATATGTTTTTTGTTCAATCGAACCAACTTATCTTTTTCGTTTTGCTGTTTTGCATTAGTACTAAGTTTAACTGAGGAGAAGGGAGATGGTCCTGAAATTAGATTCTGTATATGAGCTTCGGAAAAAGAAAGTGTATCTTCCTCAGACATTATTTACAGGCTAATTGCAAAGCCTGTATGTAGTGGTTTCAAAAGGATAGATTAAGAGCTATTACAATGCCAGGCCCTCCCAGGGTGTACCTGCTCTAGTGAACTTTAAGAAAGAAGGGGGGTCTTGTCCTTACGGGGCCAGGTGGGACATAACAACGTATCAAAAAACGAATGAACTGGTCCCAACTTTTAGTTGCTGCTGTTCATTCAGGCAGACCCCCCTTCAAGATTGGAGAGATTTTGATGTATGATGACCCATGCCAGGGGTAGTTTGGTCATCTTGTAGGGGGTGAATTATAATATTTGGTGAATTGGATTCGGTTAGGCCCTTAGGTCAGGTTGAATTCCAGGAGCTTCTCAAGCTTCAAGGTTGTGTGAATACGTTTCTGAAGATTGGCTTTAATAGTTTACATTCTTAACTGAGATCAGCGATTTTGTCCTCCAAGGATGGGGGGTAATCAATACCTAAGGGCAAGTTATGTGACCTAGGAATGAAAGACATGTGTTCACCTTCTGATGAGGTAGGAACGGTGTTACCTTGCACCTTTTAGCATGTTTCCCCATTCTTTTTGCTTTCTTACCTCCTGGTTTTGACTCTGTTTTTGCTGGTTCAAAAAGTTGAAAAACATGAACCCATACAATCTAGCGTCTACTAGCAACTTCCCTAGAGCTCGTACTCTAAACTCTGGTTCAATGGCAGCCTTAATGAGGAGGCAACTGAAGGTTTGTTGAAAGAACATGGAGAAGCTCACCCTCCATCACACCATCACACACCTTAGGTCGACAAAAGGCACCTACAATAAACATATCTGAAGTACCAAAATAGAATACTTCAGGGTACAACGAGGCAATGCCAAAAACAGACCAAGCAAACTATTCAAAATCATCAAACAACAGACAGCATGCAACACTCAGCTGACACAAGATCCTTGACAGGCTGTGAGGGTTTTCTACTTATTTCATTGGAAAGACAAGGAGGATTGAATCTGATCAGCATCATGCTTCACAGCTTCTGCCAACCAAGGGCCATCCTAGGCTCCTACGTTTTTTAGCACCAATTCAGTTCTCGTCCTTTTGGCTATATTATTAAAACAAGGCCACCTGGAGTGTCCTTTAAATCAAACTCTAATTCGAGAGGCCAGAGGAACCCCAGCTGTTGGTCGCAGATGATGGAGTAGAAGAGGGGTGGACCTCTTTCCAACCTCCTTTCTTCCAAGGATCACGGTGGGTCACTGGAGGTTGTCATTCTCTCTCCCCTACCCTGACCCTAGTGCAACAGAGACTGTCACCAATTGTTGGGGCAGTTTGTCTCCCTTTTCTTTCTTACCACAAATTTCACTACATGTTGTACCTATGATATTGATACCGAAGACAGTATGCCTGTGAAGACTAAAATCGTGTTGAAGAACGCCGCTGCTACTTTCCATAGGTTGGTAAACTTGGTCCAGGATGGATGGGAGAAATACAGTGGTGCCTACTTAGATGTTATTGTTGTCTTCAGTTCAAACTAGGAGGCCCACCTGTGCCACCTCAGGGAAGTGCTTCATGCTCTGAACAGTGCAGACCTGACAATCAAAGCCAAGAAATGCCAGACAGGGCACGGTTTCTTGGTCTACTCAACAAGTGTGAGGAGGCAAGGTGCAATTCCACCTGGCTAAAATGTACACCATTCTGGCTTGGAAAGCCCCAAGACACAGGCCGAGGTGAGAGTCTTCCTAGGCCTCACCGGTACTACAAGAGATTGGTCAAGGGGTGTGGCACCATTGTGTTCCCCATTGACAGAACTGACTTCTAAGAAGCAGCTCAGACAGGTGATCTGGTTGTAGGCTTGCCTGCATACTTGTAGCACCCTGAAGATAGCCAAATGCATGGCACCTGTACTTAAGCCCTTGACTTCTCTAGGGAATTCATAATGCAGACAGATGCCTCAGAGCATGGCATAGAGGCTATGATTCCACAGCTAAACAAAGAGGGCATGGGTCAACCTTTAGTCTTCATCAGTAGGAGGTTACTTCCTAGGGAACAGAGCTAGTGTGCAAGAGAAGTGGAAACCTTTGCCATGGTTCCTCTGTCCTGGGCACTAAAGAACTTTAGTCATACCTGTTTGGTGCTCACTTACAGGTTCAGACAGACCACAGACCACTCTAATGACTAATACAGATGTGGTGTGAGAATCCCACACTGTTGAGGCAGTCCATCTTCTACAGTGAATGGACTTTACACACAGTTGGTGATGGCCTCTCCCAAGATGTTGGGTACTTCTCTGTACATTCAGCTGGGGGAGACACGTGTTGGATCTGGCATCCTTGGCGTTGTTCTCACCTAACTTTCTGCCTTCAACCCTCCTGTGTTGCTATCTTTGTTTTTGCTGGCTTCATGACTCTGCACACTTTGCCACTGCTAAGCAGAGTTAAAGTGCTGTGCTCTCTCATTAACACCTGATAGAATTGGCTTACAACTAATTGGCGCATTATATTTACTTGTAAGTCCCTAGTAAAGTGGTACTGCATGTATCCAGACCTGTAAATTAAACGCTACTAATGGGCCTGACGCACTGATTGTGCCTAAAAGCCCTACAAACATGTCTCATCCTTGACATTGCAGCCTGTATGTGCACATTTTTAACTGTCATTTCAACCTGGTAAAATAAGTATATTTTGGGCATTGTGCAAATTATGAATTTAAGTTATAATTATAACTTTCAAACTTTAAGTTGGTTTTGTATGGAAATAATAATGGAAGTTTTTCCAACTATAACTATTCTATAATCTTTGTTTTTTTCATTGAATAGATGTTTTTTAAAATGTGTTTTAATCATAGAATGTTTTTTTCATGGTAATAATAATTTTAATGAGTACTAGCTTTTTTTGGTATTGAAATACTTTCGCAATAGGTCAAACTTCATTATGAACGTCGGCATCATCTATGTTATTGTTTCGCTTTCAATAGCGGATCCTCAATAGTACAGTGGTACCTCTATAAAATTGTGAAAATATTTACACCAAATATAGCTATAGGTTGTGTTTGTGAATTATGCGGTTCTGGTGATAGTGATGCGATAGTATCAAGATTCTACTGCAGCACTTTTGTAAAACTGCATTTCATTGGCTTAAAACTCTGTCACTTGTGGCAAACAGGAAGTGCATACTACTCATCCCCGTTGATCTATCTTCATTCAATTTGATATATTCAAAGAAGAAGGGTGTGCTCTTTGAAAGGAGGGAAAATCTTTTGTTTTAAAGCCATCTTGGTAGTTTTGGACAGCTGCAATGGCTAAAGAAAATGAACCTGTGCTGATGTAAGAGGAAGAAGAGGTGGAGCAGAGAGAGAAATTGAAAGAGTCCATTTTATGGAAATTGTTTTCCTTGTCACCTGAAGTAAAAATGTTAAGTCCAAACATGTTACATGCAACCAGTGTAACAAAGTAATTGCACATGGGAACACCAAGCAATACTCTTTCGGTATTACTGGAATGAGAAAAGACCTTCAGGCAATTCATTCCACCACATTGGTGTGTGTTATTGACAACTCATCTTTGAAATGAAATTACTTATTTGGTTAGCATTTTTTTTTTATTTAGTGTTAAGACAAGTTCTAGGGCCAGATGTAGGTAATCTCAGATTACCGATTCTTAAATACCAAATCATACCGATTCGGTATTTAAGAACTGGCAATTGGGATGTAGGTATTTTTACCGAATCAATTCGCGAATCGGGAATATTCGGTAATTACCGAATCAGTATTTACCGATTTGGTAATTGCCATTGATTCTATGGGCCTTGAGGCCCATAGGAACTTATGGCAATTACTGAATCGGTAAATACCGATTCGGTAAAATTACCAAATTGACAAGGGGGACAGGGTGTCACTTTGACACCCTTTTGCACCCCTGATTCAGGCTTGTGTGCCATGTGACACACATACATGCCCTCATGCCCCTGAGGGCATGTATGTGTGTCACATGGCACAGGTGTACATGCACAGATGTGCATGTACACAGGAATTAGTTATTTACCATGCAATAGTATTACATGGTAAATAACGAATTCTTAGGGGCCTGTGGCACTGTTTCCAGTGCCACCTACATATAGAATTACCGATTCAGTAAATTTACCGAATCAGTATTTTACAGAATCTGTAAATTTACCGAATCTGTAAATTTACCAATTCTGTCAAATATAGGCCCCCTACATCTCAATCACCAAATACTGGTCAATAACGGCCGAAATCAGCCGTTACCGACCGGTATTTGGTGCCTACATCTGGCCCCTGGTTTACAATTTGGCCAAAAATTGTTTTCCACAGCTTTAGCTATTAAATTAAGTGGAATCGATCAGCAATCCGGTATTGGTTGATATTCACATTGCTTATATTTTAGAACAGTGATGCTTGAATGTAGAAAATTCAAGCATTCATGTTCCCAAGAGTCGCTTATAACGAACAAGTCACAACTCGATGTAGAGCGGCTCTAAAGAGCAATATAAAATGCACTTGTTTCATGCAAAAATATATAGATCGATGCGACGAGGAATAAATGCATCTGTTCTGTCTTTGGAGAATAAATAGAGCTATATTGCTTTCCATCTGCTGCAGAGTCGCCATGGTTATTGGTGGTATTTAACAGCATTTGCTGCATTTATATCTCACTTTATGGTGTTCACCAATCACCTAATGGTTTACTTCTTAATTTTATTTCTTGTCTAGTTTTTTCTTTATTTTCATAGTCAGGAGACATAGAAATGTGTGTTTTAAATGCCTTTCCAATGCTTATTAAACATAATTGCTGGAGGCTAGTTTATTTTCTAACTCATTTTAGTTTTTGGTAGTATTTAGCTACATCATTAGCCCAAATTATATTCAAGCCAATAAGTGACCTCCTTTTACAAATAAGTTGTTGTTATCATGAAGATTTCTAATGGAATATCATCTAACTCTCTATTTATTTCTTTGTCTGCTTTTGTGTTCCTTATGTTTGTATGTTAGGGTATGTGCAAACTGGTTCGGGTTTAGTTGGTTGGCATAGTTCATTTTTTGGGCAAGACAGCTTCCTAACAAAGCAGGTGTTGAAAAGGATTTATGGTCTGATTACAAGGTCTGGTGGTCCATGGACCCCAAGACTTGCAGTTGTGGTGTTCCGTCTGCCAGATTACGACTCTGAGTTGTTCAGGCAGTGGACCGTCGGCTGCACCAAGAACCGCCTGGCACAGTGCATGCCGTGCCTGAACATTTTTGCAATTTCTATTGTGGTGCCCTTTTGCAGGACACTGAAGTTGGGAAGGCAAAAGGACCGTCTGCCTGCACAAGTTGAACTCGTAATCAGGCCGGACGTTGGTGGAGAGCCGGCACAGCAGCGGCAGAGGTGTAATTGGGCCCTAAGTTCTTGAAGGAGTTGAACTAATATACACAGGATAAAGTGATTTGAAACTGAACCAGTCACTCTCTCTACTTGCCTGTTTGAGTACTTGTTACCATTCCAACTTTATGGTTATCCACTGTGGTTCAATGCTATAGGACACTTAACTGATTTAGATTGGACTTGAGATGGAGGAGACATTTTTCATCCTAATGTCTATGTTTCCAAGTGTGTTCTGAAATATTTGTCAGAGACGAAATTTGCAGTGGTCTACTGTAAATGGAGCTAAGTTTGAAAAGACATGTGAACAAGACTGTGTCAGCATTCCTTTGTGATCATAGAAAGGCTTCCATTTTCATCAAAATAAATCACATGGCAACGCATCACTGTATTGTTCTGAGGGTGTTAATTTTCCAACCCATTCTTCAAGCATACACACTTAACTTTGCAAACCTATACAAATGTGTTTATTTAGGGAAAAAACAAAAGCTTTTTTAAGAGCCTCCTTATAATATGCCTAAATTAATATTGTCATATATCATTTTTTTCTAGAATTCAATAGGTTCTGTCATACGTCCTAGGAAGTTTCGAGAAGGTAGTGTGGTTAATTATGAACTTCTTTTACTATATATAAACCAATTAAATTATTTTCCCTAACTCTTTTCTGTAACTTGCTAAATTGCCTAATTTCGTTCTATACATTACAAAAATAGTTCCTTTCTATATTTCAGCTTTAAATACAGAACAAAGACAGAGTGTGGTCTTACAAATATGGCTGCCTTTTTATTTTGTAAGAACTTTGATCATCCAATAAAATTGTGTTTTGGGATTGCTATGATCTGTAGAATTGCATGAAGGTACCACAGTATACCATGGTCCAATTTTAACCAAGATATTGTCTTGAAACAAACTGAATACATTTAGTTCAAACAATAAAAAATTACCCTTCCACAACATAATCGACATTTCCGTCAAATATCATCCAAATTCGTTTAGACATTTTGCTGCTACATCTTTTTAACTCTATTAGTGCCTATTGAAAATCATTCAGTGCCAAACTATTTAATGACTTTTGTGAAGTGTCTTGCTTTACCGTACTCTAGTTTGTATAATTTGATTATAGTGTTGATAAACTACATATTTTTGGTTTCAGTCCTTCTTTTGCTATCAATTATGTATGATGGAAGATTGCAGAGTTTATCCCACAGCATATGCAAGCTATTCCTAGGAATTTTTCATACTGAGAGAAAGTATAGATCAGACACTTCATCACAACCTCATAAACCCATGCAAAGATTCAACACAAATGTGCTAAGATAACCATACACCCCAATATACTAGGTATACCGTTCATTTGTCTCATGTGAATATCATCATTCACCAAACAACAGACCAGACACCATAACCTGCGTCTTTCATCCATACACAATATCTGATACTGATGCATATCATCATGTAGCCTGCTAACCGCAGGCTCCAACACATTCTGTCAGACTTACATATTGTAAAGAAGACCCTTATTCTGGATGGTTTTCATCTACATACTGAGACAACAGGACAAGCTCATGAACCAACTGCTTGTTGGCTTGAAATTCAAATCACAAAAGTCAAGTCCCACACCAAACGTTCTATATTCGATTGCCTATTGACATGCACAGCATGACTAATCTACATTCTATATTCTAACAGAAACATACTATCTCTAAAAGTACACAGACTCAAAACATAAATTCCATTGGAAACCCATACATACCAACAAACACCCAGCATGCAGAAACACATCCATACATGATAACAACCAGGCACATTTCATCAGACACCCAGATAAATCATCATGCACTCATCATGATGACAAATAAGTCCCTGCCCCCAAAATAAGTGTTTATGCCCACCATCTGCAACCACTGGTACAAATAAGTGTTGGAAGAAACCCAAAGCCCTCCAGACACCCTTAAGAATCTATGATTGCTCATTCGAGCAGAATGCAAAATAAGGTGTTTTGGTTGGCGAAGAATATAATTAGAAACTCACAACTAGAAAATAATTCATGTCACCAGACACTTAAGTATGCATTTCAACTAAAGCCAACTCTCACACTTCTTCAGAAAGCTATACATTTCATCAGTCAATGAAACAACATGACAAACACTAATGAAATGTAACGTTCACATTCCCTTGCACAACATCATCCACCCATGAATAGCATCAGCCCCCAACTTTGAATAGCAGTATGCTCCACTCTTGCATAGTATTAGTAAATCAGATTGGCCACATCATACCCTTGCCACCCACAAAGTACTTATACACAAAATAAGTCATTGTTGTATACCATTGTGGGTTTTATAAGATACACAAAGACAAGCAATATCATGAAGGCGTGGTTTGTCAAACATATGATCTGACATACATATAGTACAACATATGTAAGACACAAGACATTTTTTTACCCCCAGAGACCTGGAAATAACCCCAAAGTTCATCAATAACTCACATAATTCTCCTTAAACAGTTAGATTTCCTGATGTAACCTGATACACATGCCAAGTGTTCCATACCCATGTCTAGAGCAATACTCTTTTGCAAAGCACAATTCACCTTTGCCCACTGCACACCCACCATTTTACAGAAATCAGTCTATAAAACAACCCATAACATGCTTTTAAAACACTAGAAACTACAACAAACAGGTTAACACACAATGATACTCATACATAAAAACAAACAGCACGCGTAAAACAGAAAGTCAGAGAGTACAGTCTATCAGCCCTTACACGTCACCTACTATAAGCCCCAGTGATCTTAAAAAACCTTTTTAGCCAAGAAACACAGAAACATCCAGTAGGTATCAAATGCAATGCACTGTCAGATAGCCAAGCTTAAAAAAGCCAGTGTGTTGCCCATTTTTAGGTTCTGTAGGCTATCACAGGGATACGTAAAACAGCTAAAACACTGGCCCCTTCACGTTTGCCCTTCTGGCTGTGTCTGACAGTCTAAAATCCAGTCCAACATTATGAGTGGATCATCATAGTAGGAGGTGAAGAAAAAAACCCAGAGTGCAGTGTTGGACTGCCTTTTTGGTCATTCTGCCACTTTCAGAAGGGTCAGTTACAAAAGGCTAATGTGTGCACCATTTTGTTGGCCCTGTGTGCTGCAAAAGGGCTAAAAAACAGCACACAAACTGGCTCATACAAGCTGGCCTAACGGCAGTGCCAGACTACTCAAATGGCTGGTCCGATATTGTGAGATGGAACACCAGAGTGGAAGGTCATGAAAACCTATCAGGGTGCTGTGTTGTACTGTCCTCTTGGGCAGCCTCGCGCTCAAATGGCCCCGGTTGAAAAGGCCAATGTGGTGATGGCCTGCATGGTGGTCGCATGGCTTGAATGGGTGTCAGATCGCATGAAAGATTGATTATCATCTATGTTGGTGTGTGCATTTATGCCTGATGTGCCGGAGTGTTTGATCACTTGTGCTGATGTTCAATCATAAACACAAATATGAGACAATAATTTATGTCGTAGTTTGATCATGCATGGAAAGAGCCTTATGCCATGGTGTTGGCAAGAAAAAGTACCTGGTTGCGGGCATGTGTTTCTTTTTGGATGTATGTGTATGTGCATGGGTGTGTTGATGTTTAATAGTAAGTGAGGCTGTCTGAGAGTGTTGTGTGTTAGTTATGTATGAGTGTCTGATGTACATAAATGACTGATAGTCTGGGTGGGAAAGTTATTGTGTTTGATCATCTGTGTGCGTGCAGAAAATGTGTGAAGAGTTGCTGGTTATTACATACCACATATTATGTTTTACTCATGATGGAGTGCGTGAATGTATCTATGTATGAAACACATGAAAAATGTATGTCTTATATGTTTGTCATAGTATGACAAATGGTCATAAAAGATACACAAAAAAGAAAATCCATATATATTTTTTTCCTGGAAAGCAAACAGAATAATAAGGAATACTGAGCATTCATTTTCAGTGTGTTTAACATGTATTTGTCCTGTGGGCCATATCAGGGCTAAGATAAATAGCCCTTTCAAGTTGGCCCCACTGGCAGTGCTACTTTGCTTGAAAGGCCAGGCCACCACTGCAAGTGGGCATTACAGGGTGAGACGTCATGGAAACTCACCATAGTGCTTTGTTGGACTAGCTTTTTGTGCAATCTGGCACTGCCTGATAGGTAAGTTTGAAAATGCCAATGTGCAGGCATAAGCCAGGTATGGTGGCTTAGTGGACTAATGCACTACTGAAGGGGCTTGAGTTCGACCTCATGGTCACAGGTTCTAAACTCAGACTTTCATCCTTCCAAATGTGTTAAAATGATTACCTATGAGTTGGGTAACAATAAACATCCATTATTCAGCGCCAAGGTGCCCTGGACAAAGGTATGCTTTACAAACACAAATGTTAAGTAGGGCAGATTGTTTTAGTCCTGTGGGCTGGGACGGGGTAGAAACAGCCACACACTGGCCCTTCCAGGCTGCTCAAAAGGCCAGTACAATAGCACGAGTGGAGCTTATTATGTTCCCCTTTGCAAAATGCATGTCTTTGACACTGATTCAATCTCAGTTCCTGAGGAAAGTGTGTTGTGCTGCGCAAATCCCTTTACCTCAGAAAAAAACATATTGCAGTGAGGTGTCCATTAAAAAAATGCAGCAGACACTTAACTGTGCACCAACGCTTTTCTTGAACGCTAAACATGCATTACTATTGGAAGTGGAAATTTTAGACTTAAAAAAAAAACTGCAACTCCTGCCCTGATCTAGGAGAAAAAGGGGTTTGCTGGTCTTAAGTTTAAGGACAGCAGAACAGCAAATTGCACAGATCAAGTTGAAACAGATAATGTTATAGCAAAACACACTGATAAATTAACAATTTACAAGCCTGCATTGAGTATAACGTCCACTGGTAGAAAGTAGCAAGTCACAAAAACCTTGGCAAATATCCACAGCAGGGTACCAGAGGCAACAGGAATCTATGGGTGAGCTGGACTCCAGACTGAACCTGGAACACCCAATAAAGCCAACTGAATGATTTTCTTAAAACATTTTCTAATCTACCACATTATGTAATAATTTCATATTATACCAGAATGCTCCTAAATATACACAAAATGTAACCGGATGTTGTCGTGGGACTCCCAGCTTTCTTCAAAAACCTGGTTTGATGAAGAGTGGGCCTGCACCCTGAAATCAGAGTGGCATTTATTACTAGATACAGATCCTTGAGAAATATATACTTAAAAACGTAAGTGGTAATCCAGTCTGACTTTTATACTATATAGGATACCATTTTTAACAACAAGACAATGTGGGATTGAAGCAAAAATAACACCGCACTTGCCAACAATGATATTGAGGGATAGTCGAAAAATATTTACAATGGTGCAATGAACCTTGGAGTGCAACCCCTCTCTACTCCAATATAGACAACTTCAAAAACACAAATTGCAAATAGTAGTTAGGCACTCCCAATTCATAATCTATTGTGTATGATGAATGATTTTCAGCAAAAGTTTTTTTTCATCAACCACAACAGTAATCACAGTCAAGGTATAAACAAGTAAACACTTCCAATATTGAATTTTTCTTTCTTCATTTATGCTCTGACAAATATCTTCTCATGTAAAGTTACACCAGTCATGGCCTCATGATTGGAAGCAGACACCATGACTGTTACACGCCAAAGGAACTAACATTTAACAATACCTATACTGCATGATTTGACAAAATTGGGATGATTACAGTGCCAGTAGATATTATGCATCTGGCGAATCCCACATACAATCTAGAGACCTGAAGAAGTCCTGTGTGGATGAAACACATTGGCTACTGGATTTTATCAGTTATTTTACTGGTGTGATTTTACATGAGAAGATATTTAATAAAGAATAAATTAAGAGAGAAAATTTCGACATCAGAAGTGTTTACTTTTTTATACATGCCCTCAATGGCTCTGAGCATGGGGAGCCCCTTTCCTTGTCCTTTTAACAACAGACATTAAAGTTGACAATCAAACTTTTTTGAAAGCCCTCAGGGGCATATTACCAAGGGTGGCGATAGGCAATTATCGCCGGTTTAGCGTCCGTTTTCGGCCACTAAGCTGCGATAATTCTATCTCTCTATTAGCACGCGCTCGCTAACTAATGTTAGCGACAGCTTGTAGGCGATAGCTAGCGGTTTGGGGCCCGCTTTGCATGTCAGCGATATTCATCGCTAATGACATGCAAAGTGGGCGTACCCAACCTGTTAGCGACTGAAAGCAGTCGCTAACGTCGCTATCGCCTATTAGCAAGGCAGGCGTAGCGATGGAAATATTCCCGCTATCGCCAAAAACTAACGCCTGCTCAGACCAGTTCTTAGCCATGTTATCCAATGGGAAGTGGATAACATGGTTAAGAGCATTTTGTCGCTAATGCGCGAAGATCGCTGTATTCTCAGCGAAATTCACGCATTTCACCGCTATCGCTGGATATTTGAGCACATCAGAGAAAAACGTTGCTAATGGCATGTTTTCTCCGCTAACATATCCAGCGATAGGCAGCGATAAAAAAATTGTCGCTAAGCCTATTTAGCGATAAATATTGCTACTTGTTGGTAATATGCCCCTCAGTTCCTACACATTCACAAGCTAATTCAAGCAAACACGTCTCATATCATTGACTCACTTGTCTGGCCATTGTTGAAAAGAGTTTTTATAAAGCACATTGCTACCCGGAGGCCTCCCAGTGCTATGGCGGTGACTAGAGAGGGAGCCAGCCTCTACGGGAAAAGCCAGGTCTTTAGATGTTTTGGAAACGTGAGGTGGTTGGGTTGAGGATCAGAGGGAGGGTGTTCCGGAGTTTAGCAGTGTTGAAGGAGAAAAGCCACCACCCGCTTCTAGCTTTCTTGATCATGGGTGTCACTGCTAGATGAAGCTCATCTGAGCGAAGTCTTCTGTTGGCTCTGTAGGAGCGGAATACATTTTTAATGATAGGTGGTCTGGTTCCTCTCAGAGACTTATGGGCTACACACAAGTACTTGAAGTGGATCCTTTCCTGTACCGGGAGCCAATGGAGGGCACGTAAGGAAGGTCTTGCCGAGCAGCGATTGGACGTCCCGTAAGCAGCCTTGCGGCCAAGTTCTGCACAATCTGTAGTTTCAAGACTGCTGAACTGGGGGCCTCTAATTAGAGGGCATTGCCGTAGTCTTTTAGAGATAGAATCAGGGCAAGCAGTGTTTTGGCTTGGCTAGTTAATAGGGGTAGCACATTGCGTATCATTTTTAATAGCCCATAGCACGATGCTGCTATCCTCCTGGCTTGGGTTTTAAATGAAAGTTCTTGGTCTAACCAGACACCAAGACTTTTGATCTCTGTTTTAGGTAATGGTGCTGGGCCCATATATGATGGCCACATTCTGTTAGATTTAAAATGTAAGTGGTTGCCCAGCAGCAGCAGTTCGGTTGTTCTGCCGTTGAGCTTTAGATGATAAGAACTCTTCCATTTTGCCACTCCTTCGAGGCAGGAGCAGAGATCAGTGGGCGTCTTGTCGCTCTGGTTGAATGCGATGACAAGCTGAGTGTCGTTGGCGTAACATTACTGTGTGGATCCCAAAAGGGGAAGTGATGTCCGCCAGTGTGGACATATAAACATAAAGAGAGTTGGGCTCAGAGAGGAGCCCTGTGGGACTCCACACTGGAGGGGGACGGGTTTGGAGCAGGTGTCGCCTTTGAAAGACCTGGAAATGTCTGTCCTCTAGAAAGGACCGGAGCCAGAGTAGAGCGGCCCTGGACACATCAATACTCCTGAGACGCTGCATCAGGATTTGATGGTTCACCGTGTCAAAGGATGCGCTTAGGTCGACAATAATTATGGCAACAGAACCTCCTGCATCTAGAATCTTCCTTTATTCCTCTACAACCATAAGTAGGGTGGTCTCTATGCCCTAGCGAGGACGAAAGCCCGTTTGTGAAGGGTGGAGCAGGTTGTGGGACTGCAGGAAGGTGGAGAGTTGATGATTAACATGTTTTTCAGCGATTTTGCTGATGCCTGGGAGCAAAGAAATGGGGCAGTAATTGCCCAAGTCCACTGGATCAAGGTGCGTTTTTTTTGGCAGGGCCTTTATCATTGCCTTTTTCCATTCCGGCCGAACTAATCCTGATGCAAAGGAGGCATTAATCAGACCCATAAGGACAGGGGCAATTGTGGGTAACACCAGCTTTAATATATTGGGTGGCGCGGGGTCGAGTGGTGATCCTGATTTGACTGAGGAGAGAATGGATGAGAGGGACTCATCGGTAAGCGGGGAATAGGATTCCGTGAGATGTTCATTATTACCCTGGCTCAAGTCTGCTGGAGGTGTGATAGTGTCACTATGGGCTTGTGGGAGTTGCTCGAGGATGTTCTGTACTTTAGAGGAGAAATATTCCACTAACTTATTGCATCGTTTTCCCGAGGGGTGGGGTGCTGCCATAGGGTTTCCTGTCAGGGGCAGCGGGGAGGAAGGTTGAGGGCGGAGGATGAAAGAACAGTGATGGCAGCTCGCCTGGCACTGCTCCGGGTGAATAGTATGGATACATTTCGGCCCTACCGGAATGTTTAGTAGTTTTAGATGCAGACTGGAGTAGTGATGGCCATCCGGGGGAGATGAAGCCGGGTTCCTGGCCCCTGGACCCGGTCTGGCGCAGACGGGCACAGACAAACTTGCCTTAGGCGTGCCTTCGGCGCGTCCACTGCGCGGTTGCCTCATGTGGCGCTTTTAAGGTCATCAGCAGGGCGTCGGGTCCAGAGCTAGACCGCTGACCCGGTGCCTGTTTCTGCTCTGCGTGAGCCTCTTCCTGGTGTAGCCGATTCCCCGGTCCGCCCACCACCCGAGCTATAACACAACTCCCCAAGTGCAGGATTACTAAAAGGATAGCAGCAATTTAAGTTTTTAGCAGCACAATTTTTAAAACAAGACAGCAGAAGTTTCACAGTACCTTGCCTGAAGCTGTTTGTGTTCCCTTGCAGATGAGATGTAGAACCTCTCTCTTCCTTCCAGCTCACACCATTAGTCACCACTCTTCCAACTAAAGATAATGAGCTGAATGGGGGAATTAGGATTAGCAGTCTTCTGGATCTGGGTCTTTACTAGTCGCTTAGGGCTGCTTTTCAATTACAGTTTAGTGATCCAGAAAAGAGATAAGAGAAACAAAAATAGAATGAAATGAATGCCTCTTCTTATAACAAAATGATAATCAGACTTACTGTCCATTGCTTTTGTGTTCTGTTCATATGCATAGGACACAATATGAATAAATTCCTTCCCACACAGACCTGAAGCAGTATTTTCAGATTAATATGTCATTGAGAACCCTCCAAACATTTAAAACCTTTCCTTTCGATTGAGCTTTGAATTATTTTACTCTTTGGTGTTGTGTTGAATGTCCAACATTCTGAATCAATATGCAATAATCATATAATACAAATAATATACATTTGGCATTGTATAATAATATTATGTGCATTGCCTTTGTCCCTGAAATGCACATTATTATTCATTGAAAGATATGTATCAGGTCTACTGTTTTTGCATTGGATATTAAGTGAGCTAACGTGTAATTGTAGATTTGTTTTTAAACAGGCCTTAAGGCACAAACGTATCAAGGTTTTGTGTTGCTCTTGCACCACACAAGGCGCTATAGGGTAACACAAAACCCAGAATGAGATTTACCAAGCCATTTAAGGCCACCTTGGTAAACCTGAAATAACTGAAGGCAGTGTAAGTCGCTGCCTTGCGTTGCTCTGCCCTGGTAAGGCATTCAATGGGTGGAGGGTGGGTGTTCCCACACTTCCACCCAGGGATTTTGCCACATTCCAGATTTATCAAGACAAATAACCCATGGAATGCATCAAAATACTACACCTTCCCAGGAAAGATGCAATGCGAATTGTATCTTTATTTATTCTTGTTGTTTCCCCTTTTTAAGTGTACTGCATTCACAAACAGCCTCAGGGCCATTATATAATAAGGGAATGGGGGCATGAGGCCTCTCTCCACAACCCTCCTTGGACCCGAGGACCCCATCCCTTAGGGACTCTTTTTATAAATAAAGGTAGGGGCTTGTGGCCCCCCCATTCTTGAGCCTCCATGGACTCCAGGGATTCCCTTCCGTGGTGTGAGAAATAATTACCTGTTTGCATTGTCCACCCACTTTTTGTCCCCAGTTTGACTACTAGGTGCTGGTTTTCTGACCCTGACAGTATCATGTGCTATACAAACCAAATCCAGGGCCTGTGCTCTGATTAAAAGTACATGGTAATTAGATATATTACAATTGGTGATGACAGCCCAGCTATAAGTCCTTTCGTATAGGCCTAGTAGATGTAATGCTTTTAAATGTGCACTACTGCTGTGCCTGCTGTCATTTTAAGAGCAGCACTGGTTTTCAGGCTGGATTTATATTAGGGGGCCAATTCCGATTCGGTAAAATCCAGTCTGAATCGCAGTACGGATAGTTTTTCCCGTACGAATCGCATGCCGAACCGTCCCCGTACGTACAATGTAGTACGATGCGCACCCAATGCAGTTCTCCGTATGAATCGTACCAAGGACCGTACGACTCAAAAATCCGTACGTATCTGTGATGCGTCATACTGTAAATATGATGCATCATTGGTGTCGCAAGGAGGGCGCAGTTAAAAGTGACGCATCGCTGTTTTCACGCAGCGATGCGTCACTTTTCATAAATGAGGCCCATGGTTTCTGTGCATCTCCCAGCGCAGTCCATGATTAGTTTAGTTGCTGCGTGTGCGAACGTAAACACATAAAACATGAGAATACTGGCAGCAAAAATTAGAATGTTATTAAATGATAAAGTCTCCTGGGTTTTATGAGCTGTGCAGACCAGCGCTCAATTTATTTTCTTTATTTACTGTGGGACGACCAGGGTGTTTGTCAGCTGGGGAGCGTCCGGAGTAGCGCGCCTAAATGAAAATGCAGATCTCGGTGTTCACAATGCAGGGCTGGCATGAAAGCATTCATTTGTGGTGGTGGAAAACGACTTTTGGTGGACGACCCAGGAGATTCTTTAATCCCGGTTGGATCGCCAAACTTTTGGTGGACATAATAAGACAAAAATTTAAAAGAACGAACAACACAGAAAAGAAAAATTAAAGGAAGACGTGGATTCTTATATTCACAGGATTGGATTGTTTGCCCACTACTGGTGGAAATTGAAAAATCCCTTGCTCTAAGTACTCTTAAGGCCTATTGGCCCTGGCAATTGAAAGAAGTGTTTTCCAAATATCTATTGGAGGCAACAAGTTCACCATATTGAATATCAGGAAGATATCCCTTGAGGATCATTTGGGCAACTTGTGCTGACTATGATGCACAGTGTTAGAATAGATGTGTAGCAAGCCTGAAGAAGGAGGTGTATCAACACAATCCTCCGAAACGCGTTGCTGTCTTTTGCTCACAAACTACTGAATGTATTTGTACACTATCTTATAACATAAGCAAACAATGTCATATTAATGTGAAGGCTGTTATAAATCTCTCTGTATTTTTGTGACTTGGTTTTTACAGATGCTTTTAATGTGTATATTGCTGTGCTATTTTTAGCAAGATATTTTTAATGATTTTATATGAATTAGTTTAATAAAAATGTTCCCTCACGGAAAATAACTTTTGTCTATAGGTTGACTTTCTGGTATTGATGGTACTGACCCAATGTATGTTTTAGGATGTTGTTGAATACTGAGGTATGATTGGACATATTGTATGATAACAGAATATCCCAAAGGGAATTTTTCTCAGACTTAAGCTTGGTGGTGGAAAACCCCATAGGAAAATCAGACATGTCATTTTGAAAGTATGACCTGGCCTTTATAAGCAATGTTAGGGGGGGGTGTAGCTGAAAGTAAATTGCTTTTTTCGATCCTTGTGCAATTCCTTAAAAGAAAAAATCAACAAGCAAAGACAGCCTACTGCAAAGAAGGAAAGCAACATAGTAGGGCCGTGAAATATATCAATAAGGAAGGAACTTTGCAGTATTAAATGAAGCGAGTACGTTAAGTCAGTGCATGTGTAATGTGCTGAATCAATCCCGCACCTAGTTTAAATATAAACAGCCACCTCGCGGACTCAACTCAAATATAAACAACTACACACACACGTATAATGATGCAACAATGATACAGTCACAGGAAGAACGGCTGCTGAATAAACAAGCTCCAATTGTTTTAGTCACACAGCCAATGAGCTGCTAAGGCCTTTTAGGTGATACTTGTTTCACAGGCTTTCCTCTGGGTACCGGTACAGAGCAGTAACTTGTAAAAGAGAACCTTAAACAACAAAAGCAAACCTTATCTCCACAATAGCCAACAGTCTTCCAGGAAGAATCTTGTGATAATGCTCACAATATGCCGGCTACCGCTGCCACAACACTGCTTGTTATGTAAACGCTTGCCACCCTGATGTAAAGAGAAGAAAATAAAATGCAAACGTGTATGTGAGTATGAACGTCACACGATAGATTTCCAATAGCCAGCTGTAGTTGGGAGGTGACGTAGTTCAAGGACGCAGGTCCATTCCGCAACACGTCCTAAAAACAAAAAAGTTTCTTCATTGTCTTGCAAACAAGTAGGCACCTGCGTCCGAGCTGCAAAGTATCATTAAAAATATTATATATGTTTCTTTGTTGCCTGGCAACAATGCAGACATGCTAAAGTGTGCTGGTCCCACAATAAGTACCCAAACACGAGCTGTAGTTGGGAAGTGACAAAGTTGGTGGATGCAAGTTCGTGCCACAACGTTTCTGGGGGAAAAAACACAACTGTGCGGCCCGGCAGGCAAACAATGATGTAGCGCAAAGTATTTTCAAGAGACGCGCTGACTTTTCAGGGAGACCACATAGGGAAACACTCCTCCAGGTCATGTGCACAACCAATGATGCTGCACAAAACTTCTTCACAAGACGCGCTGCAGTTGCCAGGATACTACACAGGCACGCACTCCTCAGCGTCACATGGGGCGTCACAGTTACCGACCAGTTGCACAGAGGCAAAACTAAGGAACATTTTAAAATTACCTCCAAAACAGAAGAAGCACATCTCAATCGTAGGGTTTCCAGAGGTTCGTTTCAACTGAGATAAAAAAGGACAAGCATTGGCTGCGTGGCCGTGAAAGTGGCGCAGCCGCAAAAGTGATCTCATGCATGCTTAATGAGGAAGAGAGGGGGGGCGGGTTGTGTGTGTGGATGATGAGAGAGTTAATGAGCCATGACGAGCAGATGGCGGCTCGGCATGTGCACATGTGCATAACCGCACGTTTGGGGTAAGCAAGGCTGAAAGACGAACAGCGAAAAGCGAAACTCAGAGGTGACCGTAGGAGATGTGATCGGAACGAACGGCGAACAAAAGGAACGCAACACTTGCGAGAATAAACGTTCATTAAACACCGAAAGAGCGAAAAGAAGAGATGGTGTACCACCAGCATGGCGGCGGTCCAAGATGGCGTAGATCGCCTGAGGAATCGAGAAAGTTAGAGAGTCCAGTGACGTGATTAAAAAGAGCTGCTGCCGGACACAGAAACAACAAGGTCGGTGTGCATTACCCCCCCCCCCCCGCTGCGGCTCCAATAAGCGCCCTACCCGCAAAACTGAGCGCGAGTAGCCGACAAGCCCAAACAAAAACGAAACTGAAAGCTACAAGGGGCGGCCATCTTGTGTGGGGCGAAGTAAGAATAAGAAGAAAGTACAAGCTCAGGGGGCGAAAGAACACAAAGACCACGTAGAGGCGCCTAAGAGAGCGCGGAAAAATTGAGCGCAACTTAGGTAGCCAGCAAGCAGAAGCATCCTACTATGTAAAGCAAAGCGTCCCGCACTTCCCAGTAACGCGACCCAAACGCCCAAACCTGACAAAACCAGGGGCCATTTTGAAGTGGGCAAAAGCGTAATCCACGAAAAGTAGGCGGCACAAGTGCGACCAGCAAAGAAAGCGCCAACCACGGGCTACAAGAGAAGCAGAGCGAATAAAGCAGGGACCAGAGCGGCGACTATTCAGACAGAGGAAGCGAAACAAAATGAAAAACGTAAGCGCAAGCAAAAGAGAGTGCGACGCCATCTTGAACGGTGATGCCAAGGGGGCGAAAAGACGAGGCAAGGGATCCCGCCACCTTATAGCGACGCCAACACAGATCACAGCCAGTACAAACTGGTAAACAAGAGGTGAGAAGGCAAATAACAAGAACAAAAACCAACTTCTGGTCCAAGAAAAGAACTCCGAAGGGACCAAACAAATACGGTAGACAACGGAAAAAGGGCGAAAAGCGTCGTGGAGGAGAGAGCTGATTTGCGCAGTACAAAACACAACAAAAAAATGCAGCGGACCATCGACCAGCATCAATCAACCTTAGTTACAGCGTGTGACAACACACCACCGCCCTATCTGCTCGCTAATTCACCAAAAGAAATAGACTGAAACATACCCAAGAATTCACAGGAAAAAGAAATCTGCAACAGAAGAATAAGGAGGTACAACGAGGACTAAAACACAGATAAAGTGGACGACACAGTCGAGTCGTCAGAACACAAATCTAACGAAGAACAGCAGCAAAAGATTCGAGCTGCTCCAAGCCAGACGAGGAATACCTACAATGGCAGGCAACCAACCACCGAAGAAAACAAAGCCGTAGAGCCATATGGAATCACCCATCAAACAAAAACAAGATATAAATAGCACATTGGGCAGCATCCTCAAAAAACTGGCAGAAGTACACGACCTGGCAAAATCCACCAAACTCACAACAGACGCGATCCAACTGGAACTGGCGGCATTAAGAGCAGTCATCCACACTTCAAACAGCAGGCTTTCAGAGGATGAACAACGTGTGAGCGACATTGAAGATAAGTCTCTCTACATTATTAAATCCATAGACACCATAGAGTGTGCGACGAAATGCCCTACAAAAACAAGAGGCAGAGTTTGAAGACCGGAGCGGAAGAGGAAACATAAGAATACTAGGAATACCAGAAGGTGAAGAGGACAAAGCAGGCTCATGTGTAACACTCATGCAAGAACTCATCCCGAAAATCACGAAGATTAATTTTGACTGCCCCTTCGAACTAGATAGAGCCTACAGAGTACCAGCTTTCAAACCCTCTAACAGGTCGGGACCAAGAACAATTATCTGCAATCCGTTAAGATCGCACCACAGGGATGCCATCTTCGGGGTCGCGAGAAAGAATCCAAACCTGCAATGGAATGGACAGAAAGTAATCCTAACACAAGAGTACTCGAAGCGAACCGTGGACACAAGGAAAGGCTTCTTAGCACAAAGAGACAAGCTGAAACAAAAAAAATCACGTTCTCCTTCGTAGGCCCCACCAAATTCAGGATCAACAGCAATGGAAGACGCACACATTCGACGATCCACGAGAACGTTCACGTTATCTGCAAGGACCAACACAACAGGTGATGGAGACAACAGCACCAAACACAAGCAAAAGACGGGCCTCACAGGAACAGGACGAGGACTAATCGACCAGTGCCAAGAAAGCAATCCACAAGGAAATCTATCAAAACAGACTCATCACACATCTCGAAAACAAAAACGAACTGTAAACTAAACCTACCTCACACACCAGCAGAAGCGGGGCTAACAACAGACTACCTTATTAACAACACCAAGACTACCTCAGCCCAAACCACAGATATAAGACATGCGAAATAATCGCTGAAAGATGCAGGCAAAAAAATCACATTCAGCGAAGCTGTAGCAACGAAGCACCTCAAACGGCAGCTGTAATATCCTTTATATGTGCAAAGGCTACGTACTACCGTTAAACGAATCTTAAGGAACACTCTAACCCGAAAGACAATGACCCAATGCATGCAAAGTATTCAAAGAAAAACAAACACCCCTGGGGGAGGGCGGGGTAGGAGGGATCTTGCCGTTGCACGCCTTCAGCACGAGGATATAGAGGGGGGGGAGGGAGGTGGGAGAAGGAAGGTGTTTTTACATTTATCGTCATGTCTGTCTAATTTGTCCAGTCCTCTGTGCCATCTGACTAGTTCATCTCGTCCTTCTGTACTGTCCCACACATTCAGATGCCCACAACCCAACATCAAGTAGACAAACCTCATAACAGTGCAGCTGATACACACTGTCCTGCCCAAACCGCTAGCGCGGCGCTACTCAAGAAACGCCTGTGATCACTCACAGCAGTCCTCTGGGCCAGTAATCTCAAAAAGAATATGGTGGCGAATAACTCTTATGACAAACAATGACACCTAACAATAGCACACTCACCACACTGGGATACAGCTATACAAACAGACCTGAAAATAGTGTCATTCAATGTGAAGGGTCTGAACCACCCGATAAAGAGAAAAAAATACTAAATTACCTAGCAAAGACGAAGGGAGATGTCATACTGTTACTAGAGACAAAACTATCCAGAGAAGACACTAACAAAATCAGAGCAAGGTGGATAGGACAGGTAGCCTGTTCCCCAGCTGTAGGCAAGAGAAGAGGGGTTGTCACACTGATCAATAGGAACTCGAAGATATCCATTGAGAAAGAACAACACGACGAGGATGGAAGCCTATTAATAACGCACCTAAAGAGAGGAGACGACAATATAGTTATAGCTAACACATACGCTCCAAACAAGGATGATATAGAGTTCTGGAAGGATATTGAGAAAAAGTTGGAGACAATTGATCCCAACCACATGTTAGTACTGGCTGGCGACTTCAACCAAGCACTAGACCACACCATAGACAGACAGTCGGCCTCACAAACCAAACCCCCTGCTTCACACAATACCCTGAAGAATATATGCAACAGGTTTGACCCTAAAGATCCATGGCGGCTCCAACATCCCAACACCAGAGACTACACTTTTTACTCCTACCCACACAACTCATACAGCAGGATTGACTACATCCTCATATCAGGCTCCCACACATACTTAATAGAACACACAGAAATTGCTGCAAGAACAATCTCAGACCACTCATGCATCACCCTGAAGCTAACTGGATGCCACAATGAAACCCCCGCCCGAAAATGGCGCTTTAACAACATAGTACTGGTGAAACAGGAAGACAAAGCAAAAATAGAACAAGATATAAAAAACTACATTGCAGAGAACAATACACAAGACATAGACCCGAAAACACTGTGGGATGCACTCAAAGCTACAGTTAGAGGGACTCTGATAGAAATAAAAGCAAGAAGGTATAGAGAAACAAAACACCTGATAGATAGATTAGAGAAAGACATCAAAGAACTAGAAAAGAAACACATCAAAGACAGTACAAACCACGACTCACTACTAGAGATAACAAGTAAAAAATACGAGTTCAACAGAATCCTGAGTGAGAGGGCAGGATTATGGATCAACAAAAACAAACAAATCAACCTCTGCAAGGCTAACAAAGCAGGGAAAATTCTGGCATCATACCTCAAACACAAGCAAAAGCAATACTCTATCCTATTGATCACAGACGCGAAGGGAATCACGTACACCCAAAACAAAGACATATTGCGTACGTTCAGGGAATTCTATCAGGAACTATACAAAGAATATAATACATTAGACCAGAAGAGATGCGGCAAATACCTAGAGAATCTAAAACTACCCAAAATAACTACGGAAGAAGCTCACTCCCTAGAAGAAGAAATAAAAGCCAATGAGATCGCTCAGGCGATAAACTCACTGAAAGACAACAAATCGCCTGGGCCAGACGGCTACACAGAAACCTTCTATAAAGCTTTCCAGATCAACTTAATCCCAACTATGAAGGAAGCTTTCAACCACTGTGAGACAGCAGGAGAAGTAACAGGAACTATGATGGAAGCCAAAATCATAGTCATCCCCAAGGAAGGCCAACATACACAAAGCCCACAGAATTACCGCCGCATCTCTCTCATCAATATAGACTGTAAGACCTACGCCAAAATACTAGCTGCAAGACTACAAACACTGCTACCCAAACTCATCAAGATCACCCAAGTTGGCTATCTAAAAAATCGTATGTCCCACGACAACACCAGGCTCCTGTGCCATGTGATCGAACATGCAAACAAATCGAACAAGCCAGCAATAGCTTTAACGCTAGATGCAGAGAAAGCTCTTGACAGAGTGTCCTAGAGGTTTCTAGAACAGTACATGCACACGTATAATCTGGGAGAAAAATTTATAAAGAAGGTGATGGCACTATACAAATTCCCCAAGGCACAGACAACAATGAATGGATCTAACTCACAGCAGCTCATTCTACAACGCAGCACAAGACAAGGCTGCCCACTATCCCCATCACTATTCCTCCTAGCCCTTGAACCCCTAATCACAGACATCATGGCCAACAACAAAATGAAGGGAGTAACAATCAATAACACCACAGTCAAACTAGCAGCATACGCAGACGACCTACTAACAGTCACGGAAGAACCAGAAGAGTCCATCAAAGCACTCATGGATACCATACAAACATACGCAGAATACTCGGGGTACAAGCTAAACAGGGACAAATCAGTGTGCCTAACGTTAAACATACACACAAACGGCAGACTTTAGGACATTCCAAACACCCTTCATTGCTAGACAGGGCATGTATTGGATACTGCCAGGACAAACATACACAACCACATGGCTGTCCTAAATAACGCCAGCCCCATGACACTCCTAACAGCAAACAAGCAGACACTGTCGAACAACTCCATTCTCAGAAACACAAGACAGGCGCTTCTTAAGATAGACAGAAAACTCGAGCATAGCGTCATAAACTCACGATGGGAATCTCTATGGGCGAATAACAAAATCAGGCACAGAGGGAAAACACTAGACATAGAATCGTGGAAACAATTAGGGTTCTCTTTTCCGGCACAACTAGAAGACGAAGGAAAGAAACCACTCACTTACAACAACTTAAAAGCACTACACAACCTCAGCGAGATAGAACTCTATAACTTCCTGATAATTAAACCGGCAGTTGCAATAGCCAAGCTTTCTCAACACAAACCCACGATCATCCGCTTTATGGAGAACCTGAATATGACGGGTCACCAGGTGTCCCATCTATACAAACTGCTCCGCCATAAAAAACATCAAAACTCAACACCAAGTGCACCAAATACTGGGAAGCGCAACTAAAAAGCAACCTCACAGAGCAAGAGACACACACCCTCTGGGAGTCCCTGTCGAAAAACATGATCTCCCCGGTGCTTGCCCAAACAAAGTTCTGGCTACTACACTGCATATACTGGACCCCAGCGAGATTAGCGAAGTTAGGCCTTAGAGAAACAGACCTTTGTTGGAACTGCGACTCAGAAAGGGGTGACCTGGCGCACCTCATTTTCAATTGCTTAAAGGTGAAAGAGTTCTGGAAGGAGGTCTTCACATTCGCAGATATAGCCCTACGGTGCACCCTAAAAAAAGAATTCGCCACAATATTCTCAGCATGCTTAGGAGCAGACAACATCACAAAGCAAGATAGTAGCCTTCTCGATTTCCTCCTAACTTCAGCCACCAAAACTGTGCTTGCCAACTGGAAAGACACCACTAAAGCCACGTTCAAGGGGTGGATGAATCGGATAACCTTCCTCAGAGGCGCAGACAGCACAGCACTTAAATACGCCCCATGGAAGAACCCCAATAGAGAGATGTGGACAACGCTAGACAAGTTTCTCAACCCCTACGAACCCCCGTGAAGGAAAGCAGGGCTAAAGGAAACAACATAGCATCAAGGGCAACACAAAGGAGGTCCACCACAACTCCGAAAGATACACCTGCATGTCTTTACGTTTTATGAATAGAACGAATTTAAACGAACACCATAATCACTCGCAGTTTCTGTGTAAAGTGTGAACGCAAGGAGGGATGATTCTTGTTAAGTGTTCCATATATTGTAATGTACCGTAAAACTCCACTAAAAACATTTTTTTTTAAATTGTATGCATTAATACAAGTAATAATAAATTAATTAAATGTTTCATAAAAAAAAATGTCTTGCAGAGCAGCAAATGCGCTAACTCAGGCGAGACCTAAAAATGGAACGTCTTTGTAAGAAATTATTCCAGACCAGGGGTATTTTAGCAGTTGCAAGTTTAGGGAAGTGAGAAGGCTTGGGCCTCTGGGTTGGGTTTGTCAAAATGTTAAAAGTACTGACCGTGGTAGCAGTGCGGGGGGCATTGGCCTAGTGCATAACTCGACCAGCTTTAGAATCTGGGTTATCAATGTAGCGAGCCCCTGACTAATTGCAGAAATGTCAAGTATGGAAATAGTCCTATTTGCTACATAAGCGCAGGAGGTAGGGGCGTACGAGGTGCGGTAGCACCCCCAAACTAATCATAATGGCGTTCGGAAGGTGAATGAGCAATAAAGAAGCCCTTACATGTTTTGTTTAACCTGGATATGGGTGTTTTCTTTCACTGACTTCAGTGTGCGATTTCTGTAAAGTGAATTATATGGCACACCATGATGTATTAATATATAATCTATGTGTGACAGTGTGCTCCAAAGTGCACCGCCAGCTATATACTACACCCTTAAAAATGCATGTGACTTCACAACATGTCAGGCACCTTAGACTGGTCTTGCCCCTTGCCCTTTAACTAGACATGCAAGGCTAGAGCATACCTTCTATTCGACAATCAAGCCTGCACCAGGGCAACAATGAAGGACAAATGAAAACTTTCATAAGCCCAAAAGAAAAAGGCCTATCAACCCCAGGGCTCGAGTCGGGGTACCACACGGGTGGACGGCGTCCCCCCACTTATTTCACCGGGGGACGCCGTCCCCCCTGCCAAATAGCTGGACTTCACACTTTGGCCTCTCTGGGACGAGGAGCTCGGCACCTTTCGTGACGTCACTTCCTGTCGTGACGTCACTCCCTGTGACAGCATCCCCCCCACTTCTGTTTTTTACGACTTGTGCCCTGATCAACCCTGTTGGAAGACCCTGGCCTGCACCCCGACTCTTCCCTTTCCGCCTGTTCTCGTTCGTTCCTTCAACTTTGAAGATTCTAGAAATTGGTTGCAACAATACTAATTAATTTAACTGGATCGTCCTGGAATAATAATGTGTTTATGAAGAAGATCATGGTGGAGGTGAATTGAGAGTTTTGTGGGATGTCTCAGGTTAATATATGAGCAAGAAAAGCAAAGATGTAAGCCGCTACTGGGAAGGAAAACAAGCACGTGGCTTTAACTTTTACGGCTGCACTTGTTATTATCTTGCTAAGGCTTGGTCCCTGGGGAGGCGACCAAAGGCACCCGCTAGGTCCATGGGTAATGGCACTTTATGAGCTTTGAGCTGTTGTGAAATCAGACTCTGCTCGGTCAAGTTCTTTAACAACGGCGGCGCGGTGGCCAAGTGGTAAGGCGTCGGTCTCGTAAACCGAAGATCACGGGTTCGAACCCCGTTCGCGCCTCGAAAAGTTACGTTTTAAATGGCACATATTGTACCTGCCGCCTAGTCCCTGTGCTCGAATTGGGACATATCTAGCAGCCGAAACGGATAGGTTTAGTTTACAAATCGAACAAATATAAAGGAGTCCCGTGAATATGCACTAACTGAAGGCGTTGTCTTCACCCGGATGCTGCGTTTGTCTAAAAAGCCAGCCTAAACTGTGTTTCATGCAGAATATTTAAATGCCTCATGTTATGCCCCTGAACTTTAAGGCGAACCATTCCTAAACCTGTGTTTGTGAAAATGTCTAGGTGCTAAAAATAGGTCAAATGGATGTGGACTTTTTGCGGGTTGTTTTATGAACAAAAACAGTAGCAGATTGACAAAGAGTTTGCACCATGGCAAATCAAAGCTTATTTTGAGCCGCATCCGCACTTAATTGTCAACACCGGAATTTATGGCAGTCTGCCACATAGTGGTGCTGTTTGTCTTACATAGAGACGAGCACAACAAC
Organism: Lissotriton helveticus; assembly: GCF_964261635.1. Taxonomy (NCBI): domain Eukaryota; kingdom Metazoa; phylum Chordata; class Amphibia; order Caudata; family Salamandridae; genus Lissotriton; species Lissotriton helveticus. Next base: position 1,641,255,121 of record NC_136069.1, on the reverse strand, counting down.
CATTGATTATTAATTCAATATACCTTAAAATAGCATATTTCTGCCTTGCAATGCTTTGAAGACCTGGAATAGTCTGGATTGTCACACTAAGAGAAGTATAATGCTCAGTAGTTGTGTTGGGAATGATATTGACAGTACAGGCAGAAGCAGTGGGCCGTAGAGTAGAGTACAAGTACAGTAGAGCACAAGAGCAGTAGCACAGAAGAATGCACTGTAGGAAGCACACACTGACAGTAGCACAACGGGACAAAAGGCGAGATACACATGCTATTACATTGATATGTATTCATACAGCACCTGGAAGAGACAAGCATTTCGTCATCAATCAGACAGCATAACACAATATATAGAAATTCTACAGTTATTCAATACAATACATAAGATGATGGGCTGTATACCTAAACGCTTCTAAGGTCCCAAGGGCGAGACCTATTGGCTATGCCAATGCTTGTTTTGTTAGGCACCGGGAGACTAAGGGCCTCATTTATGCTGGTGCGTCACTATTTGTAACGCACCAGCAGTGTAAAAAATGTGCCTTGTTGCACCATATTTACAAAGTGATGCATCTAGGTAGATGCGTCATTTTGTAAACCCCTGCGCTACATTATACCTGCACCAGGTATAATGTATGCATGGGGTATGTTCTGACGCAAGAAAGGGTCATTGAAGTGACGTAGCGCCACTTCTATGATGCAAGTGCGTCAATTTGTTGCGCCTGCCTCACAGCAGGCGTAAGACTAATGCAGGCCCTTTCACATGGGGCTTGCCCCATGTGAAAGGACACATTGCTGGAGTTGCGTCACTTTTGTGACACACTCCAGCAATGCATCACTTTTGCGCCATCCAGATACTTCAGAAACACTGACGCATCTGTAACTCCTTGCGACATGATGCGTCATACAGTAAATATGACGCATCAATCATGTCGCAAGGAAGGCGCACTGAGAAGTGACGGGTCGCTGCTTTCATGCAGTGATGCGTCATTTCTCATAAAAGAGGCCTGTAATAATCCAAGGGAGGCAGTTGAGAAGGTAGAGATAGATTTATTGTAAGGCATACAGAGATAGCCAACCAGTTCAGTCTGTGTCTAAGATAGAGTGCTTCCCTAGTGGAATGCACATCATGAACATAGTAAGGTTCTAAGAATACATTGGAGTCATACTTAAAGGGACAAGGTATTAATAAACAGTATAGGACAAACCTAGAATATTACATTATCTCTTTTCCTTAAAAGAATGAATGGTCTTAAGAAAAGAAAATCACAATGGAAGACTAAAGAAAAGTGGAGGTAAATAACAGTCTAATACAAAATACATTTGCAAACTTATTCTCTAAATCTTAAAGGTTTATTTACAATACGAGAGCTCTTCCTGGTACTAGTGTCAGCGGAGGAAGTATTGTTGAGTACAGTAGTGTTGGAGGGATTTTCAGAAACATGTGAGGAGGAATTAGCTTTAGATAGAACTCCAGAGTCATGGACAATTTTAGCAATTCTATTAAGATTCCACCAGAAACCTCCTTCAACTTGTATGGCATTACTCGTGACTTTAACTACTTTTACAGGAGGTCCAAACTTGCTTTCCCCTTTGTTGACATGTCCAGACTTTCTGATCCGCACATAATCACCAACTTCCAAAACACTCTCTTTCGTTCCTTTCCTTACATCATAATATTCTTTTTGTTTGGACTGGGCAAGTGAGACATTATTTTTAACAATGGACATGAGATTTGAAACATCTGAACTTGATTTAATCCATTTGGACATCCACCCCGGACAATATGAAGTGTTAGGCTTTCGACCTCTCATCAATTCAAAAGGAGAGATCTTAGTGGAGGAGTGAGGGGTGGTTCTGTAAAACCAAATCATGCTCTTTAAAGCTTTACTGATTTCAACATTGCTACTTTTAGCCCACTTTACGCAGTCACCGACTACTCTGTTCATCCTTTCAACGAGACCATTCCCTTGAGGATGATAAAGGGAGCTCTTGACATGCTTGACCCCAGACTTGAAGAGAAATTCAACAAACTCATGACTCACAAATTGTTTCCCATTGTCGGAAACCAATACTTCAGGAAAACCTTCCCTGCTCCATACATCACAAAGAAATTCAATTACACTTTTGGTATCTGCGTCTTTAGTTAGTTTAAACTCAGGCCATTTGGAAGCATAGTCAACCAAGACCAAAATGAACCTGAAACTTCCACTGAGCATAGAATAGGGACCCATTATATCCACACCCAGCTTAGCCCAGGGACGATCAGGACATTCCACCGGCATAAGAGGAGGAACCCTAGTCTTGAGACTCTTATCAGAAGATCTACATATACAACATTCTGCAACACAACAATCAATGTCCGAATCCATGGCAGGCCACCAAAACATCTCGCGAATTCTTCTTTTGGTGAGAGAACAACCCAAATGACCTTCATGAGCTTTGGCAATGATGTCTTTTCTAAAAGCAAAAGGAGGGATAATTTTATCATTGCGTAATAAAATACCGTCCTCAATGGAAATTTCATGCCCAACTTTATAAAAGGGTTGAAGGGAAGCAGACAACACTTTTTCACGTGGCCAGCCCACCTTAACAAAGTTGCAAACATCTTGAAGAATACTATCCTTATCAAAAGCCTTTCTCCACTCAACTTCAGAACAAATTTGTAACTCAGGAATGTCTACACAAGCAACTAAGCAATCATCACAATCCTCTTCAATAAGGTTTGAAAATGGAATGTCGACATCATCGTCACACACAGTGGGAGGAAAGCGGGACAAGAAATCAGCCCTTACGTTTTTCCCCCCAGCAATATGCACAACATCAAAATTGTATTGTAAGAGCCTGGTGACCATTCTTAAAATTCTGGGAGTACAACACTTGGTAAGGCCACCACCCAAGATGTTAACTAGAGGCCTGTGGTCGGTTTGAAGTAAAAAACGCCTACCCCAAATGAACGGTCTGAACTTCTCAATGGCCCAGGTGCAAGCTAAAAGCTCCTTTTCTATCACAGAGTATTGAATCTCAGCTGATCTCAAGACTCTTGAAGCAAAACTAATGGTTCTTTCTACACCACCTTCGTTTTGTGTTAAAGTAGCACCAAGACCGACATTACTTGCGTCAACAGTAAGGCAACTAGGTAAGGCAGGGTCAAAGGGCTTAAGTACAGAATCAGACGTTAGGGAAGTTTTCACCTCTTCAAAAGCTTGGACACACTCTTTACACCAAACAAATTTGACACCTTTTTTTAATAAGTTGCTGATGGGACGTACAATGGTAGCATAATGGGGAATAAACCTGGAGTAGTATTCACAAATACCCAGAAGAGATTTAACCCCAGTTTTATCAGACGGAGTAGGAGCTTTGGAAATAGCGTCCAAAAGTCCAGGTCTAGGCTTAATTCCGTCTTGTGTCAAAATGTGACCGAGATATTCAACTTCCGTACACATGAATTTGCATTTTTCCAGCTTCAAAACAACACCATGACTTTGAAATAAACTAAGAACATTATCCAAAACACTATCATGAGAATTTACATCTTTGCCAAATATCAATACATCATCTTGGAAGACTGTTACACCCCTAACACCTTGTAAAATATTGCCCATAACTCTTTGAAATACCGAAGCGGCAGACGCTAGGCCAAAAGGCATGCGTTTATACTGAAACGTACCTAAAGGGGAGATGAAAGCAGTGATGTGACGGGAATCAGGATGTAACTCAACCTGGTGGTAGGCACTGGCTAGATCAAGTTTGGTGAAGAACTTTGCTCCTTTGGTAGCTGCAAAAAGATCGTTTATGCGGGGAAGAGGATGAGAATCTACCCAAATCTCTTTGTTGACTGAGCGAAGGTCAACACAGACCCTAAGTTTGCCATCCCTCTTACGGGCTACGACCAGAGGCGAAAGCCAAAGAGAGGATTCAGTAGGTTCAATCACACCACACTCACATAACATTTCTAGTTCTTTTTTTAAATCATCTCTGACGCTGAACGGTACACCCCTAAGTTTGTGTTTGACAGGTGTTGATCCCTCTTTAACAATGATTTTGTGCCTGAAGTCTTTTATTTTGCCCAATTTTGAACTAAAAACAGAGGGAAACTTACGTTTGAGCATTTCTAAATAATCAGAATATGTAGCAATAAAAACTTGTTCTCTCGCACCAGGTTTAAGTGTCATTCCGAAAAGACCCTGATGGAACCAACCTAATATATTGAGTCCCTTTATGGCAACATAAATTTTTCCTCTAATTTTCCTTCCTTGAAAACATAGGATGTCTTCAAAGAAGCCAAGGAGATTGATCTTCCTCCCTTCATAAGACACAGGAGTGCGGTCTGGAGGAAGAAGGGGACGAGAATGATTCCATGTAATGTCGAATAAATCCTTATCAATCATGGTGATTTTAGCACCAGAATCCACAAGGAGTTTCAATATTTTGTCCCCAACAGTCACATCAATGATGGGGTCAACGCAGGAATCAGGATCACCTTCGATAATTGATTCATCAGGAAAATCAGAGACCACTCCAATAGTTGTTATCTCAGAATCTGAAGAGGAATCAGAATCTACAACACCCACAACAGGTTTATCAAAACTTTTCTTGTTTTTCAATTTTAAGCAGACTTTAGCAAAATGCCCCAACTTTTTACAATAGTTGCACACAACGTTGGAAGCAGGACAAGAAGAACCTTTAAGGTGTTGGGAGTTGCCACACCTTATGCACATTTGAGAGGAAACAGTTCTATTCCAAACTTTACTTTTACTGACATTAGGTACAGATTTTTTTTTATTGAACCTAGAAGAAGAATTTAAACTTAAGGCATTTATAGGTTCAATAACTTTGTCCTCCAGTTCTTTGAGAGAAACCATAGATGTTTCTACACTTTTGGCTAATTTAATAGTGTCATCTAGAGATGGATCGCTCAAAGCTAACAACTTTTGTCTAATGTTCTTATCCTTGCAATGACACACAAACTGGTCCCTTATAAGTTGTTCATTGAAGTTTTCGAATTTACACTCAGATGCCAATCTGCGTAAGATAGAGATATAAGTATCAATATCTTCGGAATCAGCTTGTTTTCTCTTAAAGAAAGTGTGTCTACGAACCATAAGATTAGGCTGCTTATCAAAACGTACTTTAAGTTTCTGAACGGTGTCACTATATTCATCCGAAACAACACCTTCATTAACAGGTAGGTCAGGGAGGTGTTTGTAGACTGACCTGCCCTCAAAGCCTAAGGAGTGTAACAGAAGACATTTCTTCCTTTCGGGGCGAAATCTAGAAGCTCCTATAGCTCCTAGATAATTTTCAAAAGCATCATGCCAGATTTCCCACCTTATGGAAGGTTCGCCAGGAGTTTCTAGAAAAGCTGGAGGTGGATTGACTGACTGTAGAGTAGACATAACTTAAAACAAAATTTCTATAAAATCAGTAAAGTTATGAGTAGTATAAATAGAAATGTGAGTTAGAATTTGTGTGTACCAGCGTTAATCATGTAACTTATACATAGAATAAAATAGTGTTCTATGTTTGTAATTCAAATAGAAGGAGCTGTGTACATCAGCGAGTGTCCAAGAAAAGCTGTGTACTTATATATATGTTGAAAACGAGAGTTTGTGGAGAGCTGTGCATATAAACAACTTGAAAGCGGGAGCTTTGCACATCAGCGAACAATTGGTTGCTAAGCAATGAACGCTGTGCGCATCAGCGGTGAATGCGCGAAAATGAAGGTAAGAGCTGTGCTCATCAGCGGAGAATGTATGAAGAATGTTCAGTACGTCATAAAGGCGAATGGCTGGACCAATCCTGACAGTGAAAATGTTTGTCCAATGAAAAGAGACAATAGAAGACGTTGTGTGATGACGTATGACGCTCTTCACAAACGTGCTGACATGGAGGCTTGAATAGACGTCACAGGACTGCACACGGAAAGAGAATGCAGAGGATAAGAATTCCAGTTGTGGAAGGGCTCGAGGTGCGGCTCGAGGTACGGAATGTAATTTTTTTTTGAATTGACAACGGTCAAAGTCAAGGCAGAGCAAAAGTATCAGGAATGAGAAATAGAGTAGAAGTCCGAGTAACCACAAACGGTGAATAAGACAAATAAGTAAGAATAAATAGTCTTACAGTTTTCAGGTAGTCTTTGTTTGAAGTCGGTTGATATAGTTCAACGAAGGATGTGGTTCTCGAACAATCTTCCTGATGTCTCCGTACTTGTAGGAATCAAGTGTAGATAATTCCGAAATGGTAGAAATGTACCTCCGTGAGTCCGTTTGATTGTTCCGTGTTGAAGCAGGAAATGCCGACTCGATCCTTAAAGTGACGGGTGGTCAACAATAAGCAGGAACGAAGTTCTATCTCTAGATGGCCAGGCCCAAGGGTATTACACAGCACGCATCGTCGCCAGTAAATTTATGTAATAATCCAAGGGAGGCAGTTGAGAAGGTAGAGATAGATTTATTGTAAGGCATACAGAGATAGCCAACCAGTTCAGTCTGTGTCTAAGATAGAGTGCTTCCCTAGTGGAATGCACATCATGAACATAGTAAGGTTCTAAGAATACATTGGAGTCATACTTAAAGGGACAAGGTATTAATAAACAGTATAGGACAAACCTAGAATATTACAAGGCCCTAAGTGATTTGCCCAGAATCACAGGATGTATACGCGACCCAGAGGCTCAAACAGCCGCGGCTTGTGGAGGGAGTTATGGTGGGGCAGGAAGGCGGGGATGGGGAGGGGCAGGGTGGGGGTTGCTAAAAACCGGCATATGGATAATTGCAGGTAAGTAAACAATTTCATCAATAAAACGAATTTCGTAGCGCGCACTGCATGGCATGGCCAGATCTAATTGTTAACCTCCAGAAGATTCACCTGGGTCAATCACCTTCAAGGGAGGGCGCACAATGTTTACTACCAATGATTGATTCTGTGCTGATATGTCTCCCAAACAATAGTACTGATTGAAAAGGAGTGAAAAACTGTTCTTCAGTTGGGAGTTGGATATTTGAGGGTTTTGAATGCTGTTGGCACCTACCATTGTTGTTTTATTTCAATGTGACCTCTTAGGCAACTGTGAGATAACTAAATGTGAATGATAAACAAATTATTTAATGAGAAGAGGAAGGCGTTTGTTACAGAAAATGTTTTAACAACTCCTGGGGTAACGTAGTATTTCTCAGACTGTGAGGACGGTTAAATGGCAAAATTCATAATCAATTATGCTTATCAAGGCAAACAACGACAGTCCTTTTCATAAATCAACATAAAACACCACCCAATTGTACTGATTTTCATGATGCAACAACCTGTTCCCACCACTCACAGGGTCAATAGTTCTTCAGTTGGGGCGTTGATATTTAAGGGTTGTGAATGTTGTTTTATTTCGTTTAGACAGACCACTTCAGCTGCTGTGAGACAACTAACTGTGAGTAATAACCCCATTTGTTAATGAGACGAGGAAAATGTTTTGTTCTAGGAAATATGTTAACAACTCCTGGGGTAACTCAGTATGTCTCAGCACTTGGGTAAGGGTAAACGGCAAAATTAACAATAGGTCCCTCAGATCGATTCTTACTCAATTTGGCAAAGACAGCCTGTTCATAATTCAACATAAATTGTAAACACCACTCACTTTGACACCTACTGGCTTTGTCAATGCTTTTTTGATTGAGCTAAAAGAAGTTACATTTAAGAGTGTTCCTTTCATTGGTATCTTAATGTCTACCTTTGTCACGTTGTACTGCAACCAAACACAAAGAAGAAAAGGAAGGTAATATTCTTCCGGAGAAAATACATTTTGGAGAGGAAGAACAACTAAAAACGTTAACATCATTATTTATGTGACTTTAAATTAGTAAGACATTTAAATCACGCATGCTGTTGTTTTATTGTCGTTCACACTTTAGTGCACTTACTACAAAGGTGAGGTGTGTACTGTTTTACCAGTGCACGCACTAGCACTGCAGGAAATGCAGACACTAAAAGTAAGTATGATATGTACTGAAATGAGAGAGAAATGTAATTTCCAAAAGTCAACTACGGATTTTCTTGATTTCGCTGTCATGCAACTAACATTCATGAAAAGCAAATTCTTCACTAGTGTCAGCTTTGCTTCTTAAAGCTTGTGACAGACGTTCTGCTTCCTTTCTTTCCATTCTCCACAATGGTGCTTCTCTGTGCATCAGTCTATTTTGCCGGTTTATTCTCGCCTGTTGCAGATGGCTGTGTGTACATTTGAGTTAACAGACTCTCTTCTTGAAGCTGAGAGTGGTTCTTTAAACTATAAGTCTCGTTCGGGAAAGTACCTGAGTCAGGAGACACGAGTTCTTCTTATAGGCTGCTGCCTTCATGGGGTCATGTTCCACTGTTCTAATATATTGTACTAGAGCTCAACCAGCTCTAGTGCTTAGCCTCATTCCCCGAACCACCACAGCTTGTGCCGATTGCATGGAGGGACGACCGTCTTTTTCTCACTTCCGGTAGTAAGCCCGGAAGTGTAGTTAGCGCTCCAGCCTCTACACCGCCTTTCCTGGGCTACATAAGGCGGTGCAGGGCCGATTGAAGCGCTGACCTTGCGAATCGCAGACATCTCTACAAACCCATTTGACCGCTAACCGCGTCCCATTGGAGCGCTAACCTTGCGAAACTGAAACAGCAACGCAGCATCCAAAAACTCATCACTGCCTGAAGGCAAACGCCGGCAGATACGCAAAACTCACCCCTGCCTGGCGGCATAACGCCTCGGCATGCAACCAAAACCCTTTCACTGTCTGATGGCATAATCGCCGCGGCAGGCACCCAAAACTCAACACTATCAGAAGGTACTTGATAGATAAATACGAGATTCTCTGAGGAAACATGCTGACAATTCTGCAAACTCAATTGATCGCTACCAGCGGCCCATCACTGAGCTGACCATATGATACAACCTCAACTGTGACAAAGCTTCACACATCAATAAGACAACCTAAACAGCAACTAAAAAATTCGAAATGAATGTGGAGTAATGAGGCTACTGCCTCAGTATCCAAAAACTCACCACTGTTAGAAGGAATCTGACAGACAAAAATAAGACAGACGCGGCGTGCCAAAGGTAAGCCCTGCTGCACCCGTCCGCGCCAGACCTTCGCCTGACCATTGCCAGTAGTTTTCTTTTTATTTAAATGGTTTTAAAATGGCAAGAATAAAATACTCGAGCCTAGAACTCAAAAAACTTGAATAAACCTTCTTCAGAACATTTAAGTTCCTGGGGCAACTCAGTCGCCGGTAACACGAAAGGTAAACTACAGCATAAAGAATTTGCTTACTCGAACACACCCCAGGTTAAATAACCAAGCCCACATACGAACCTCTAAAATATCAAAACCATTAAATGGGATGTATTTTAATGCGCTCTCCATCCCAAAATATACTTTGGAGATATGGAGCTTATGGACATGGAGACACCAGACATTTGTTTCATAACAGAATCCTGGCTACATGAACACTCCTCCACAGATGTGAAAATCACCTTCCCACCCCAATATAAAATAACCAGGGTAGATAGGAAGGGAAAAGGAGGAGGAGGTTTGTTAATCGCCACAACATCCGGTTTGGCTGTCTCTAACTTAGAATACAATAGCACAGATCAACTTGAAATATGTATTTTTAGAATTGATAGTCTCTCCCAGACTACCTGGAGACGAGCCTTGGTATATAGACCCGGCCCGAAAAAGGATTTCTCACATAAGCTGTTGGAGAACATCGCTCCACATGTGCCAGATTCTGACTTTTTTCTTTTGATAGGAGACTTTAACCATCAGGCTGAGATCCTATCCGACCCAGACATGCATCAGCTCCTCACGAATATGAGCTCACTCAGACTTTCACAATTGGTGGATATTCCCACTCACTGTGCAGGTCATACACTCGACCTAATTTTTACAAACTCTACGGGTATCATGGTGGAGCCTACATTCCCGCTAATATTGTCAGAGCATGATCTATTGAAATTTACCATCCCAGTCCATAAAAGTAAAAGCGAGGCGAAAAACAAAATTAAAAGGCGAAGATCGTGGCGAAAAGTGACTCTCGCCTCCTTCTCAACCATTTTAATCTTCCACCTAAATGCCAAGCAGATAACAAAGACCTGGCTTCAACCTCTCTTGAGGGAGCAATAACATCTGCACTCAATAAAATAGCCCCGCACACGAAAGTTAAATTTGAACATAGAACTGCACCCTGGTTTGTGGAACAACTGAAGGAAATAAAACTCTCCTGTAGGATAGCAGAACGGAAATGGAGGAAAAACAAAAACAAGTTGGATCGTGAAAGATATAGAAGTATTCACCGGAGCTATTCGTAGAAAATAAAATCAGCCAAAAAATTATTTCTTTTAAATCAGATATATAAGGCTGCAAATTCTAACAAGGAGCGTTATAACATCTTAAAAGAGTTTACGTCATCTCCAGTACAGATACCTATATCCGTCTCAGAAAACTGGGTGGATTCTCACTCAGAATATTTTGATGACAAAATAAATGCAATTCATAGCTCCTTTCCACCCCAAGAGACCACAATCATCTCAAGGAGTCATATTTCCTCTCCCACCTGTTCCCCTCCCACTCTGGAGGAGTTCTCTCCATGTAAGCTCAAAGACGTGCTCTGAGCAGTAGAAAAAATTAAATCAGGCTCACCTGTGGACCCCATACCACCACGTTATCTTCCAATTATTGCACCAGTACTTGTGTATCATCTCGCTAATCGGTTTAACTGTTCATTATTGCAAGCAGTGGTTCCTAAGATATGGAAGGCCGCTAGAGTGAGGCCTATCCTGAAAAAACCCACCTCAGAACCCAATCTCCCAATAAATTATCGCCCTATCTGGCTCCTCTCATATTTTGGGAAGATGCTTCAGTTACTGGTCAATAGTCAGCTTGTTGCTCACCTGGAAAGGCATGGTCTTTTGGGCCTATCCCAGGGCTGCTCACAGCACTGAAACTGCGCTGGTTGAAGTCACTGATAACATCAGGCTAGCATTGGACAGAGGTCTATCATCTATTCTCGTCCTGCTAGACCTATCTGCTGCTTTCAACACCATCTCCCACAGTATTTTAGATCTAAGACTCTGCGAGATTGGTGTCCAAGGGATTGCCCTCAAATGGTGGAGGAGCTATCTAACCGATCGAGTTACAGCTATCCAGATTGATAACATTGTCTCTAATAACAAGCCAGTAACAATTAGAGTGCCGCAAGGCTCTATTTGGAGCCCAACGCTTTTTAATCTTTACGTAATTCCACTGGCCAAGGTGATCCGATCCTACGGCTTTGACGTAGTGTCATACGCCAATGATACTCAGATCTTGATAACTTTACGCTCAGATCCAGACTGGTGTTGAATTTACCTCCAAGAGCCCCTTCAGCCCCCAGCTTAAGACTTCTTCACGGGCTCCCCATCAGGAAACGGACCCGTTTTAATATTCTATGCCTAACTCACAAGAATTTACATGACAAGGGCACCGATACTGGAAAAAGAAACTTACCTGGTACCTCCCATGCAGGACTCTAAGATCTAGCAGTAAATTCCTTCTAACACTCATTCAAATTCGGGCCACGAGAATGGGAGGGATATCTTTCTCTTTTCTTGCACCTGCCCTCTGGAATACACTACCCTTACATTTGCACGCCATCTCAGATCATCATTGTTTTCGTAAGGAGTTAACAATCTGTTTATTTGACTCCTAACGAGCTTCTGCCTAAACCATACTTTTGAGCCTCTGCCAAGCGCCGTGAGACTTTCGGGTGTTATGTTTGCGCTAAATAAATGTTCCTGATTCCTGATTTGATACCTGTTATAATGTTAGTTTTATGTATGTTGGGCCCTATCACACAAATGGGTATATTTACAAGCCATTTTCCTGAGCCAATTTGTGTAATTTTCTTAATTGAGGAATACGCCGTATTTACAACAATAAGGCGCATTCTGTACTCACTCCTGCGCCGGTGCAAAAAAAGCAGCCTAGCCCCAGCGCAGGCACCCTTGAACCATGGTGCAAAAGTGCCTGCATTGCAGGGATGATTGTTGTGCAGGAAGGGACACCTTCCTGCATGAAAACAATCCTCAATGACGTTTTTCCTTCTATGTGTGCTGCAGAATGCCATGCAAAGTGGCTTAGTGTTGCCTTGTTAATATGAAGCAGGGCACAGCGCCACAGGAGTATTGCAAAAAGTGACTCTCCGGTGGCACAATGCCCTTGTAAATATGCCCGATAGTGAGTACTGGGAGAGTAAGTTAAGATCCAGTCCCTAAATGGTGGCAAACTGCAAAACATTTTTGACTGGTGCTATTAAAACAGTGCTTGTTCTAAACACCTTTTCTCAACATATTATGAAAACATGATTCTGGAGTTGGTGATGCGCCATGAATGTTTTTGTACATTTCCTGTGTGGCATTTGGTTTAGCTAGTAATGTGTTTTGTGTTGCATTCTGTTTTGATTATTTTGTTCTGATGTGCCATGTCGTTATTGTTGTATTATGCAATTTTATGTGCATTATTGTGTTATATTTAGTTGTTTAATTTAGATGTTAAAACAAACACTGATATATTTCCAGCCAGAAGCAGTGAATGCCTTGTAAGATACTATTTACCTCCTTAGTGCTGCACCGACTTTCAACTGCTTAAGGCACGAGTCAGCCCAAACCAGTGCTCACTGTATGCGATACGACCCTTGGAGAGCTGGAGCACTGCTATTCCAGCACCTAAGACAGTGGCAAATTGTTGCTTTTCACAGGAACTTTCAAGATGGTTCTGCTTTTGGCTGGAAATACATCAGCATTTCTTGGCAAAACTGAAGTCAACAACAAAACATAACAAAATACCATACAATGCCCCCATGCAAATGAGGAAATCCCTTTGCCTCTGCACCCACACCATATTAGAGACGCGGGCACATCCGCAAACATTCCTTTCAGTGCACCTTCTAAAGGCAGCCCTCTGGAGGGGAGACAGGGGGTCCCTGGACAACCCAGACATCACCTTGCAGGCAGGTGCAGCCACTCACTGGACCCTCCTGCGAGGGGGACTGCACTGTGAAACACAGAGGGGCTTTGAAGCAGCCACTCTGTATTTCTCTTCAATGCGCTGCCCACAGGGCAGCTGAAGTTCGCGGCTGCCCTGGGGGCAGCTCATTCACTGTAATGTGCCACTTTCCCTGTTTTCACAGGGAGCACCTATTTAAAGGTGCAACGCAGCGCAAACAGAGAAAGTGCGCTGTATATTTAATATGGCCCAGGTGTTGTTTGCAGAAATGGGACGTGTGCCCTCTCCTTTGGAAGGGATTGGCAGGATTTCGCCCAAAATATCATTCCATACTACTGGAGCATAGGAGGTGACAGCCTTTCTTCTCTCTAATGCAGACTTATGTAATGATAAACGTGTAACAACTGCATGCATAGGCAGGTGACTTGTGTTTCGACTTAAGATGGTGGCCTCTACTAAAGCCAGATGGAACAGACGTGCCAAGAAGAAGCGAAGTCCTAACATACATCGATTTGAAAAAGAAGACTATTTAAACACAGTGGGACAAGGAAAACAATTGTTGTTTAGGGTTTGAAACTGCACGGACAAGCCACACATGTTGGGCCCGGGTTCCCAATAGGTTCAAAAGGTAGGGGGTTGTGTTGCAGCTCCTCTCCCTGCACACAGATACTACACAGCAGACACGTGGAGCAGTGTTGTATGTAGTGTTGGATGTTATGCTCTTTGGACATGGCGAGGTGTAGAAAACGTGAGTGCTGTGAAAACATGAGTGCTGTGTAGTCGTTGTTGTGATCACCTGAGGGCCTTTGCAACAGCCTGGGGCAATGCACTCGAACTTTGAGCCGTCTGATGCATCTAAACGGAGAACACATGGGACAAACCTGAACCTGTGCAGGTGTTGTAAATAGTCTTGGTGACTGCTGACCCACCTCAAGTTTCACCAGTGTGAATTCAGTATCAGTGTCAGGATGAAAGACATGAGGGAATGTTTTCTTAGAGCCATGAGGAGCAGGACCGGACTGGCCATAGCGGGCACCGGGCAATCCCCCGGTGCGCCGCAAGGGTGGGGGCCAGTTTTGAGCCCCTGGGGGCCGATTTTGTTACAGGGCCGTTTTTGCAGCATAGCTGCAAAATCGGCCCTGCAACAAAATCGGCCGAAAACCGGCCCTAGTAAAGCGCTCGGCGGCACCTCCAACCCCCCCCCCCCCCACACACACACACTTTGCCAGGGCCGGTTTTGGTTCCCAGTCCGGCCCTGATGAAAAGGAGGAATGCACTCAGTGCCTAAGTCATTCTCACCACCATCAAAGCCCAGCTGCAGAAAACTAGGAGTGGGAGACCCAGTGAATGTGCAGTGCAGTAATGGACTGATGCTCCAGCGAGCATGGCCTGCTCTGCAGATTAGCTAGTTTGAGTCCTCAGACACACCTACTGCTGCAACAGATTATGTGGGCTAATCTCTCTAGAAAGTAACTCAGAGCCCTATATGAATGGACCTGGCACTGCCCTCTGCTGCAGCATGGAGTGATGGAAATCTGTCCGCCTCTGCTCCCTGAAGTGTGCTGACTTTTTCCCTTAGTGCGAGAAAGCAAAAGACACACAATTGATGGACGGAAAGCAGAACCAATCAAAACATTCACCCCCAGTCAAGAGATCTGGGTTAAATCCATCATTCTTATGCTCATCATGCCACCCCAGTTTAGACCTGGCTATATGCAAATCAGTCTTGTCCCTGTGCCTCATGGGAACAGTCCACCCCGAACTGCCAAGCCAGGTCCGCCCTGGACTGGAAACAAGCATCCTAGGACCAGTTTCGGGGTTTCACCCCTCTTCAGCCAGGATAGCTTGAGTCCGGATATATGACATTACAACGCATGCTTTTACATCGCATGGTTTTACAACGCGGTTTTTACAATGCATACCATTACAACGCATAGCGCTTTGGGGTGCTGGATAGTGAATAGTTTAATTTACTATTCCAACTCCAGTCCCCGTGGACAGTAGGGAAGGTGTTGGATAGTAAATTAAATCTATTCCCTATCCTAGAGCACCCCCCAGCGCAATGCGTTGTAATGGTTTGCATTGTAAAAGTTGTGATGTAAAAGCACTGCGTGGTAAAAGTTGCGTTGTAAAGGATGTTTCCCCTTGAGTCCAGTGGCAAAGTGAGCCCGGGACCCACGTCTGGGCATACCCAGCGCACTAAGGGCGAGAAAGCAAAAGACACACAATTGATGGACGGAATGCAGAACCAATCAAAACATTGACCCTCAATCAAGAGATCTGGGTTAAATCCATCATTTTTTTGCTCACCATGCCACCCCAGTTTAGACCTGACTTGTTCCCTTAGCCACATTTGCTTAAACATTGTGGGGCTTAGGTATAAGCCCCTTGTGCCACCAGTACGTTGCTTTTTCCCATATTGAAAGGGGCTTGTAGATAAACCTCTCTATATTTTCTGAGGATTTAGGTTGCGTAAATATTTTGTCGATATAAACAAAAAAAGGTACTGCGGGGAATTTAACGGACAAAAAACACGAAGGGGCATATTTATGAAAAAATCCCACAGCGCAGCTTAGCAAGTTACCTTGCTGCGCTGCATGATAGGGAGAGGGCACGAATGCGCTGTATTCAACATGATACGGCACATTCCTGTCTTTTCCCTGCACTGGCTCCCAATGTGCTGCCTAGCGCCAACGAAGGCACCCTTACAACATGGTGCAAAGGTGCCTGTGTTGCAAGCAGGATTGTTTTTGTGCAGGAAGGGACAACTTCCTGCATACAGGCAATGCTCTGAGGCATTTTCCACTTTCTATGTATGCTGCAGAATAGAATGCAGCAGATATAGAAAGAGAAAGTAACAAGGAGAAATGAAGATATTTCTCCTTCTTACGTAGCATTTTGATGCATTCCCAGGTCTACCACTAATGGTAAATCTGGGAATACGACAAAATACAAGGTGGATCTGTGGGAACACCCACGGAAAGCCTCAGAGTTACACAATGCAGCGAGTTGCAATTTGTTGTGTTACTCTAGATTTACCAAGCCATGCAAGGCAGATGCGACTCTTAGGTTGCATTTATTAAGCCATGCAAGGCCACCTGGCATGGCCTTGTATGGCTTGGTAAATCTAACTTAAGAGTCACGTTTTTCTTGCGACCCACTGCATGGCCCAAGGGAGCTGTAACTCCTTATTAAAATGCCCCTTAATGGATTTTTATATAGCGCAAACTTGACCCGAAGGTATTGGGTATCATAGCGCTATACATAGCACCAGTTGCGTTACATGCAGACACATTGATTTTTGTTAGGCACAGGGAGATTAAATGATTTGCCCAGAATCATAGGATGTTCAGTGTCATTGCTGAGACTCGAACCCTATTCCCCGGATTCGAGGTCGCCCACCCTAGCTGTAAGGCCAACTCCTCACCCCTTAATGTCCTTCATCTGTGTACTACAACTTAAGTCCGAAAAAGGTACAGTCGGCAGAGAAATACAATCTAAGTGAATTTGCCACTGTATGAAGAAAACCTCTGCGCAAGGAAAGCTTGAAGAGCAACATTTTAAATAAAACATTTTTTCACAAGGTCTAACTCTGAATCTTCTTACAACACAGTTGACAAAAAGTAGGATTTATTAAAATACAGTTCGTTTTTGGAGCTGTGTTACTCTGTTGAAGTTATGGTTTGTTTTTAGCTCTTTCTCTTTGCCATTAGAATTCATTTTTTTTTACCTCTGGGACACTTGATATACATGCACTGTACTTTTCCTGTGGTATTTAGAATACGTCCCTGTTGAATAATAATTGCTGGTGAAGTTATTCTGTATTTGGTCTCCTCTGATTCAATTGCAAAAAGAGTCAGCTTTTATTCCCTACCTGTGAAATTAGCCAATGCCTCAGCTTCACCTGTGTGTCTGAAACAGTCAGCTAAAACACACCCCTGGACTGAACCCGAATATCAAATTAATATATTGTAGATCTATAGCAACATTTGAAATTCCACCCTACCATCAATTAAATAGACATTTTTAATAAAGCAGTCCTTTTAAAATATTTCTATGCTTGAAAATCTGTTGAAATTGTTTTCTCACCTTCAGTGATCAGCTGTGAAATTGTACAGGAGAACTGAAACTTCCCTAGGAGACAATCATCTGCACTGGCTCCTTCAGACTGTGGGTTTCTTCAGCCTTAAATAGTTTGCTGTAATCCTCTTATGGCTTGTTAGGTGCAGATCCTGGCACCATGGAGCTGTTGGTCCTCTCTTGTGGCCACTCTGTTGTGTATAATGATTTCAGCATCTTTTGGTCATCTTTAGAAATGAGGTTGTAATGCACAGAGGATTTATTATCATTGGAATTGCTCTACAGATCACACAGACAGTGTAAATGCAATTCAAGCATTCATGTGATTCAATTTATTCATGTACAAATGAGAGCAATTACTTGAACAAAAGAGACATTTAGACTCTATCATGTTTTCATAATTATGTTGACTAAACCATTTACATTCAGCACTTGACTTTAAGAAGGAAGGCCTCTGAACAGCCTATGGCTTATGACTAAATTAGTTTCAGGTTTGCTTTGATCCATGAGTGTAGTCTCTGTTCTTCAGCCACAACCTACACTTAGTAATCTGTGTACCTGATCACATTTGCAATCCACTCAGGTGCTTCCTTCATTGCATGAGTTCAACTTGAAAACAATTGCCCTATGCTCTGTTGCAGAGCAATCTTTGTACTAAGTATAACTTCTGTAAATAGGTTCCAACAAACAAGCATACACACACACACACACACACACACACACGCACACACACACACACACACACACACACATGCATACACACACAAACACACAACACACCATTGCTAACAATTGCTTTGTTTAAAGCTTTCTTTTCTGGAGCTTCTGTATACCCCATGTTAAACATGGCCCTCTCTTGAGGGTCACAGCCACCCTTTTTGCCTTCAACCAACCTATTTTTGTTGAATGTCTTTTTGTTTTCCTTAGGGGTTTCTGCTTGTGCTCTCTCTGAAAAACATGGTAAGATTGTCTTACACCAGATTGGCATATTTAATTTACATATAAGTCCCTAGTAAAGGGCTATACCATATACCTGTAAATTAAGTCAGCTAGTGGCCCTGCAGCACATATTGTCCCACCCACTTCAGTAGCCCTTTAAAACATTTATGTGGCCTGCCATTACAGCCTGCTAGCAACTTGGCAAAATAACCCCTTTGTCGTAATTTGGCAGCGATTAGATTAGCATTCGCTGAAGCTACGCGATTTTTCAATGTTATGTTGTCCGTTTTCGGAAGCCATTTTGTATTCCTTCCCTCCATTTTGTATGACTTACATTGCCTCCTGTTCACTATGTGCTCTGTCCTACCTCTCTGCTAGTTGCCTGCATAATCTGCCTAGTAACAAACTATATTTAGCTCATGGTCGAAATAAACGCATGCGCAATTAAACCACATCTGTTCCTGATAAATCACTGTCGAGAGATGTTTACCCCAAACTGGTCAAACCGTTAACTCCTCCCACATGTTGAATGTGCATCAAAAATGCCCAAATATGTACATAAAATCGTCCTGTGTTTGTACCGCCTATCTTTCGAACCCCTGTGTGGGTATAAAAGGACCATGTGCCTTCCGTTCGGTGTGATACTTCATGCATTGCCGAAGGGTATTGTTTGAGTGTGCCACCACCCCATGGGGTCTTAATAAACTTGTATTGTTTTATTCCAGTTTCTGTGCCATCTTCTATTCTAAGGTATTGAGAGTTATTAGCGGCATACCTAGGCCTACTGACACCCAAAGCAACAAATTGGCGCCCGAATAGGGACTCATCGGTGACTCGGATGCCCGAAGGATTGGTCGAGACGAAGGATTGGAAACTCGCTTTGGACATGATCACTGCCGGAGGAGACCCGAGTCTTGGCATCTACGGCGTTTCTTCCTATCTTTCCGATCTGACCAACTGAGATCTTGTTCGTTGGTTTGCCGTGCAGTGACCGTTTGGTCGATTCGGGAACTTGGCAGTTGGAATCTGGACGTTAAGAGGATTGGTAAGCTTTTGATTGGTAAGGTAGTCTACTGACACTTACTGTGGCTTTTGTATTTGTACGCATTAGCTAACATTTTGGTCTATGTTTTGTTTGGACATATGTGCATTTCAATTCACATAGGCAGGTAAGGAGGAATCTTTATATTTGTTTGAACTGGCGCAACGTATGTACTTTAAGCGCTACTTTGATTATAATATTGCATATTATGCGGTATTTTCGGCATGCCTGTTTTCAGCGCACTTCAAAGGATGTGTTGCTTTTGTAGTGGTACCAGTTTAAGATTAGATGAAGCACAGCCGGCTCCCCCAGAGGGGACACCAAATAGGGAAATGAATGTTAAATTTGGACTTCCTCCCATAATGTATAGTACGTTATGGCACAAATATACTAAAAAGGATCCTGAGTTACGTTGGCCAATGCATGGGTCATTTGATTTACGAAAGATTCAGTATGTGGAGCACTGTATATTTCAGTGGAAGTCTAGACAAGATATGTTCAATTGTGTGCGAATGTGGGAGAAAGCGGTACGTGAGCGAATGAAGCGTGAGCAGGCCTTAGCTGATAAAGAGCAACGGAAGGCTGCCCATGTCAAAGCTTTACAGCTACAGGATAAGGAAATACATGAGCAAAAAGAGAGGGAGGAAAGGGAGAGTAACTTGCAGATTAATGGTCAATTTGCTGTCCGGCACCCTCTTTATCCTGTCCTTAATAATCAACTTGATGATTTTTCATTATTGGATCGTTCTCCACCACCGTATGCCATGCCTTCGGCCCCGTCTGCGGACAATAGAAAATCTTCTGAAGATCGGGACAAAGCGCTGGACACTCGCTCCCTGCTTCCTATTACTCGTTCTGCTGAGCTACGATCTCTTGCTCGTAAAATTAGCCTTAATGGAGCTTCTGCCCCTGATATTTTAACGGGAATTAAGGCTTGTTCAGAAAAAGAACAGTTATATTTTACGGAACATTTGGCTGGAGAAGTTATTGATCGGTTTAGGAAACATTTGAATGTTTTGGAACCTAAAGATATAGCAGATGATTATCAGAATTTGCGTAATGCAGTTTTTGTCCTCTCACAGGCATCTGATTTCATTTGGCGTCTGGTTAAAGTACGAGATGAGGCAACACGACTGCAGGAGGAGAAAAAGGCAGCGGATCCAGCTACGCTTTTGTCTCCGACTGGAGCAGTGGAAGCCTCTATCTTCGGATCAGATAGCCCATGCAAATCCCTTGCGGGAAGCCGCACCTTTGTATATTCCTCCTAAAGGCGAAGGGACAGATTCTAATAAAGATTCTGTGGATGAAAAGGGTTATTTTGTTTATAATTGGGTTTATACTCCTTGGAATCGAGCGGATATCATGGCTCTTAAAAAAGCATTGCCCGATCCGCGGAAAAATCCAGCAGCTTTCGACGAAGAAATAGAGGGCGCTATTAGTTCTTGTATTATGACACTACCTGATATTGATTTATTTTTCGGATTAATATTACCCCCTGATATGTGGAGAACTATTCGTAAGGTTGATGATCGGGTACATTTAGGGGCAGATTGGGACGATTTAGAACAAGCGGACAGGGATAGGGAACGTGCACGTCAACCGAGTAAATTAATTTTAGATCTCCCAGGGGCCATTTTGGCTAAATTAAAACTGGTTATCCCTCCTAAAAAAATAGATTGGACTATGTTGGCCTTGTGTAAACAGAAGATAGATGAATCAGTTTCTGATTTCTTTAAATGCTTCGAGGAAGCTTTTCATGATTTTAGTGGTCAATCATTAACAAATGACACGGGTAGGCATCTGTTTGTCGATAAATATGTTACAAATGTCTTACCAGAAATAGCCAAATGTTTGAAAGCTAGTGAAAGTTCATGGACCACTTCGTCTCCAGCTTCTCTTTTAACAATGGCTCAGTACTATGAGCGACAGGAGTTAGAGGCTAAAGGCAACGAGGGCAAAAAGATTAAAGATTTAAAAACGAAGGTTATGATGGCTCAAGTTTATGCCCCGCCTTCTAGAGGCAATGATAGAGGTAGACATGGATCTTTTTTTCCATCTTTATCTCGTCCTCATTTGTCTGCAGTTCAGTGTGCGTACTGTAAGCAGTTTGGGCACTGGCTTTCCGACTGTCCAGTGTTACACACACAGCAAAATCAACGGGGCCGAGGCCAACCAAGAAATCGTTGGATATTCCGGCCCTAGAGGGAGTACGAATGATCGTGCTAGGTTCGAATCAAATGAACGTCGGCAAAACGGGTACAACACTTTTGATAGGCGGAACCAATATCAAATATCCGACAGTGTGTCATCTGATTTTCAAGATTCTGCTTATGCATAGGATTGCCTAGGATGGGGTATGGAATCGGTTGAAGTTCCAGTAGATCAGAGGGGTCCATATATTACAGCACATGTTTTGGGATCTACTAATCGGTTTCTGGTTGATACAGGAGCTACTCGTAGCGCCTTGTCTAAATAATTGGTTCCAAGGGCTCCCCTGTCTGGCTCAACAATTACATCGATAGGGTTCGATGGAACACCTTCCCTTAGCCCATTGTCACAACCACTTCCATTCCACATTGATAAATTTACCGCTCCTTGTCCATTCTTGTTGTCTTCGAACACACCAGACAATATTGTGGGTCTTGACATGTTAAAACATTTCAGAGCTACAATACGCTGTGCCCCTGAAGGGGTGCGTGTTATCTTGAATGAGAATTACCCTAAGGTTGAAAGATCTTGTCTTGTTAAAGAGGATGTTGCATTAGCCTCACTCCCGAGTGTTTTGTGGGCCACTTCAGATACTGATGGAGGACAGATGGTTATTTCCCCAGTGCATATTAGTGTCAAGGAGGGTGCCTTGTTACCCCGGGTGCCGCAATATAAGATCTCACAAGAAGGTGAAGAAGTACTGACGCACATTATTCGAGACTTGATTGAGATTGGAGTTGTGGAAGAATTCCCTTATAATGTTCAAACTATATTTAGCTCATGGTCGAAATACACGCATGCGCAATTAAACCACATCTGTTCCTGATAAATCACTGTCGAGAGATGTTTACCCCAAACTGGTCAAACCATTAACTCCTCCCACATGTTGAATGTGCACTAAAAATGCCTATATATGTACATAAAATCGTCCTGTGTTCGTACCGCCTATCTTTCGAACCCCTGTGTAGGTATAAAAGGACCATGTGCCTTCCGTTCGGTGTGATACTTCATGCATTGCCGAAGGGTATTGTTTGAGTGTATCAGCGCCCCATGGGATCTTAATAAACTTGTTTTTTTTATTCCAGTTTTCGTGCAACTTCTATTCTAAGGTATTGAGAGTTATTAGCGGCATACCTAGGCCTTCTGAAACCCAATACAACACCTTTGCCCAAAACTCCCTTTTTTGTACATATAAGTTACCCCTAAGATAGGCCAAAGACTACCCCATTCAGCAGGGTTTATTGTATTTCAAAAGTTGGACATGTTCTTTTAAGGTTTGCTTGTTCTGCTGCTGAAAACTCATACATTTGTTTTTCACTGCTGTGAGGCTGACCTCTTTCATGCGGAAAAATTGATTTACCTTATTACATTTAATAAGTGCTAACCTTTGATTGGAAGCAGGTAGAAAAGTCATGTTTGGTGTCTGAGAAATTGTAATTTAAAATCGCCTTTAATGGTAAACTCAGATTTTAAATCACAATTTTGAAAATGCCACTTTTAGAAAGTTCAGAGCAACAAATTACCTAGCCGTCATTTGAACTGATGCTTTTTATTTAAGCAGAATATGGCCAATCAAGCATTTCAATGGTCTGTAGTATTTATTTACATGCCATTTTATCTTGTTTTTGGCATTTAAATAATTTGTCTTTTGTGTCAGAATAAGGGATAGAACTCAAACATCCCATAATTAAAATACATTTAAATCATATTTTTATAAAACAAAATGTAACAAACTGTACATTTCATTCAATACATTTGTGTGGAATGAACTATATTCATTATTGAACGAGCCATTATTCTGAATAAGCAGCAACCCTTATCCCGATGACGTGATCCGAGCCCCGATACAATTCATGGGGCTCTCTTCAGGGCTTAGACTGGGAACAATCTGTTATGGCTTTGCGTTTCCCTTTGCCGCCTGTGTCTCTTGTCATGCAAGCTTTTGTCCTTATTATTGAATTCTCCATTTTTTAATCACTCAAACTGCTGTCTACTTTGAAACGATCTCTCATAGACATCAATCCAGATAGTTTGTTGTTACAATTCCAAGGGAATTGTTTGTCATTTCTGTTGGTCTTTTCCACAAACTCTTTGCTAACTTGCTTCGTTTGTTGCATTCAACTAGCCCTACCTAGTCGGCGGCAATAGGGCCCAATCCCTATATCATTAACACATTTTGAAAGTTGGCATTTTCCTGCCCTAACTATTTCATGCTTGTTCCATCTGTTCCTAAGTAACAGGACTAGGTGTCGGTGGTGGTTGGTTCTGGTATATTACTCCCAGACAGCCATACAATAGAGGTATTAGGTGTGCCTGGATGTTTTTTTTTTAAGCAGGATGGAGGCAGAACTGGGCACAGCTCCACTTTTAAATCAATAGGCTGTGTCCTGCTCACTCACAAAAGATTTCACACTAGATTATTAGGCTTTTAGCCAGCATGGAGCCACGGCAGGAGGGCTGGACATTCCAATTACTTCTGAAAGTAACTTTTAGAAACTGCTCCTACTAAAAAGAAGTCATCAGTCATAAAAAGTGACCCTCCAACCCACTTGTCAGATCACTTCTGGACCTGTAAAAGACTCAGAAGAAGGACTGCTGTACTAGTCTTCCACAAGAAGGACTGCCCTACTGCCCTGCAGACCTGCTCCTTGATTAAGAAGGATTGGACTTGCATCTTGAACCATGGACCACCAGAGTAATTCCAAGTGCAATTTGACTGTCCTCCTGATCAGAGCCTCTGAGACTGAAAAGGTTCCAACCATTTTGAACCTAGCAACTGGCCTCTGCGTGTTGTGAGTACCAACCCCCAAGTGGTGCCAATTTAGTCCTTGACCCTTGCAAGTGGGCATAAAGGGTTCTCTGCCAGCCAAACTTTGGTCTCCACCAGAACCGGCTCAGCACAATGCAAACCTGATGCAGAAGACACAAGCCTGCATCGCAGCCCTTGAACCTCATGTGAACCACTGATATGTGACGCATCCTTGATGTGGACCTGACATTGTTCCATGGGAGTGCTGCTGTGTGGTGCATAACTCTCCATCTAGGACATAAGGTACATTTCGCACCTGGTATAACTTGGTTCCCATAGGTGGCTCATGCTCCATCACGGTCAGCCTGAACTTGTAACTTTTTACCTAATTCATTAAAATTGCATTAATTGGATTTTTGTCATGTTGGTCTCAAAATAATTCATTAAATTGTACTCTATTCTTTCTAAATTGGTTTTGTGATTTTTCTTGTGTAGTTTTTTAAAACTGTATTACTGTTTGAGTGCTGCATAAATACCTGACTGCTTTTGCGCCAACCTACCAGAGGGTTAGGTATAGTTTAATTTAGTCACTATAGACGTATACCCTAATGGGTATTGGGGTTGTTGCTTGAGTATGGTTTTACCCCTCAACCAGCAGCCACTTTCTATACCGGCATATCATCCTGACCCCCTGTTGCTTGGTGTGCTTCCAGAATAAATTTCAAGTTCAATATGAATGTATCCTGTCAAACCATGATCTTCTCCAATTGGTTGCTACTTCTAGAAAGCCTTTCCTTCATTTTTTTATGAACATTTCACTAGCAAATGTCAAATTGTGTATGGTATTTATTTATGTTTATATCTTAGGCATATAGCTTATTTCATAGCTGGATTCTGTGTTTGAACCTCCTTACCATTTATGAGCTCATTTCATCTATCCGTGTATCATTAACTGTACAGATTGAACTGTTCCTGTGATACCCAACATAGGTGTGGCATTTGGGTATACATATCTCTTAAATGCTTTCAATCAAGACAAACCCCAGCACAATTTGCGCTCTTCATGTGCTTACTGTTAAACTATCAAAAGCTGTCAAGATCGAGTCTAAATTCTCTGCTTCATTATCAAATCCAATATTTTTTATTTATCATTTTATGTGTGTAGACAAGAACTCATCTCAATTATTTCTTTAGGCAAAGGTTAATAAAGTACTGATGTTGTTCACTCAAAACTTCATAAAGGACTTAGGAGCCAATTCACAGAACTAACTTAAGACAAAATCCTAAACGTACTACTTTTGGTATTCACAGAAGGCATATAGTAGTAGTAAAGTTAGGATTTTGCCTTAAGTTTGTCTTAAGATAAACGTAAGACAGACTTAAGACAAACTTAAGACAAAATCCTGACTTAAGTCTGTCTTAAGTCAAACTTAAGTCAAACTTAAGTCAAACTTAAGACAAAATCTTGACTTTACTACTACTAAATGCCTTCTGTGAATACCAAAAGTAGTAAGTTTAGGATTTTGTCTTAAGTTAGTTCTGGGAATCGGGCCCACAGAGAGCAACTGGAATAATTTACCTGTTATTTATTATTTATTTCATTAGCTAGTTAATTAGTTAGTTATCTATTCATGTATTTATTTATGCCTGATTGCTATACAGTGATGTGTGAATTCCACTTACGTTGGTATAGAAAATGCACAGAAGTTGAAAAGGGAGTTAGAGTTCAATCAGAGTGAAGAGATTTCAATCTAATACGGTTCACTGCTGCACAATACTACCCACAATCAGTTGTAAGAGGTGGCAATAGTTCTCTTTTCTTTTCTGCTTCCTCCCAGAATTCTGATAGATTGGTTCAGCTCTTAAGCTTCGAATGCAGGCATACCACCACTTTACGACCTGGACTTTAACAGATTTTCCTCTGTGTTTTATAAATTTGAAAGATCTTTGAGTGACTAAGTGGAACTTTTCTGCACATAAAGTATTGTCTGGAACATCCTTTCATGTAAGACTCTGTACGTAGGTGTGGTACACATGGCCTTGAATTTGATTTTGACCTCCACTGGGAGACAATGAAGCATGGGTGTGCTGTGCTTTCCTCTTAGGTTCAATCCCATTCTGACAAGTTGATTTGGAGTCTATGCAGTCAATTAATCATTTTCATACAGAGTCCAAAGTTGGTGTTGTTGAAGTATTTTAGGTGTGCCATCACCAGAGCTCTTGTCAGTATGACTCATTGGTGATACTCTTGACTTCCGTAGAAAGGACAAATGTTATGTTGGTGTTAAAAAGCCTTATCTTGGCTTGCTGCCTTAAGTCCTTGGAGCTTCAGATCTTTAGCCGTATGAAGGGAGCCCTTGCTTTGCGATTCTTGCCTTGATGTTAGCGTCTGTGCCCCCTTGCTTGTCTATGACACTGTCCAGGTGGGTGAAGGCTTGAACCTTTCCCAGTGCATCCCCTGCAAGAATGACCACAGTTGTGATGTCCTTGTTAACCATCAGGATCTTGGTTTTTCCCCTCTGGATGTTGATCATGAACACAGAGAAGAGGCAATTTTAGACTGACACACCTTTTTGTTCTGTGGATGGTCTAATAGACCCAGCACATCTGCACAAATAGCAATCAATCAGGGTATTTTGAAGCATGCTATTCACCCGTGAGGGTCTCAAGGCACTGAGGGTTTGGGGAGCCGCTTCGGTCAGTTGAAAAACCAGGTCTTGAAGGTCTTCCTTAAGATGTGCAGGGTGGGAG
Source organism: Lissotriton helveticus (assembly GCF_964261635.1). Lineage (NCBI taxonomy): Eukaryota > Metazoa > Chordata > Amphibia > Caudata > Salamandridae > Lissotriton > Lissotriton helveticus. The sequence goes on along the minus strand of NC_136069.1, from coordinate 1,641,228,340 downwards.
CATGTCTGACGTCGATCATGAGCTCATTACAGATCTTGGCCACGATGTAGGAGAAGGTTCTTCCACCTGCTCTTGTTTTGTGGAGGGGTTCGGCGACGGCGAGGTCAGCAGATCAGAGGTTCCTATTGGGTACGTGGAAGGAGATTCTATCTTTGAGATATTGGGGTCCGGTGTAGTGATGGCACTTGTAGGTGTGGGTGAGTATCTTGAAAGTTACTTTCTTTTTAACGGGGGGCCAGTGGAGGTCACACAGGTGTAGGGTGATATGTTCGTGTTGAGGGATGCTGAAAACGAGTCTGGCTGCGGTGTTCTGTTTCGTCTGGAGTTTGCAGAGCAGTGACTTGTTGATCTCGGCATAGAGGGCATTTACGTAGTCTAGTCTGCTGGTTATGAGTGTGTGGGTGACGATCTTCCTTGATTTTGGGGCATCCATTTGTAGGTCTTTCGGAGGATGCGGAGGGTGCTGAAGCAGGTGGAGGCGACAGAGGTGACCTGTCGGGTTATGGAGAGGGAGGAGTTGAGTATGATGCTGAGGTTTTGGGGGTGGTCCGTGGGGGTGGGCAGGCTGCCGAGGGCAGTAGGCCACCAGGTGTTGTCCCATGCAGAGGAGAAGGGTTTGAAACAAGGACCTCTGTCTTCTTTGAGTTCAGGCAGCTGCTGCTCATCCAGAATGCAATGTCCTTCATTCCTTCCTGGAAGTTGAGTCTGGTGGTGATGGGGTCCTGGGTGAGGGAGAGGAATAGCTGGGTGTCATCGGGATAGGACACTCTGCCGAGTCCGTGCTGTCTGACGATGGTGGCGATGGGTGCCATGCAAATGTTGAAGAGAGTGGGGCTGAGCGCCGAACTTTTTTGTATTCTGCAGTTGATTTCTTTTGGTTTTGACAGTGAGGCAGGAGCTAAGGCAGCCGAGGGCCGTTCCCTGTATGCCGGCGTCGTGGAGTCTGGCTGTGAGTGTGCGGTGGGAGATGGTGTCGAACACTGCGGAGAGGTCGAGTAGGATCAAGGCAACGGTGTGTCCTTGGTCAAGGACGGTGCGGATGTCGTCTGTGGCAGTGAGTGGAGCAGTTTTGGTGCTGTGGTTGCTGTAGAATCTGGATTGGGAGGGTTTGAGGATGGAGTTCTCTTAATCCCTTCGCTGTGGGGTGTTTTCCCCCCGCTGTGCGGGATGGGGAGCCGCTTGCAGCGCCCCCATGCTGGTGATGAACTGAGCTCGTCATGAGGCACAGCGGAGCTGCCCTCATGACGAGCTCAGCTCATCACGGCCGCACCCGTTTTTAGAACGTTCAGCACAGCGCGGTAATTAGCCCGCGTGCGAACGTTCCAACGGCCGTGGCGAGCTCAGCTCATCATGAGTACAGCTCAACTGTACTCCATGATGAGCTGAGCTCGTCACCAGCATGGATGAGGTTAATGAATTTTGTGAGTTCGACATTGACGGTCTTCTCTGTGTCTTTGGCTGCGAAAGGGAGGAGGTAGATGGTTTTGTAGTTCTTGACTGTGGGATCTGCTGATGGCTTCTTGAGTAGGGGTCTGACTTCTGCGCATTTCCAATGGTTGGGAAAATTGCCGGTTTTGAAGGTGGCATTGATGGTGTGTCGGAGTTCCGGAGCGATGGCATCTCTGTGGAAGATGTGCGGGGGCAGGGGTCTGTGGGAGCTCCTAAGTGGATGCCTTTCATGGTCGATGCGGTGTCTTCGGAGTTGACTGGGGTCCAGGAGGTGATGGTGGGCTGACCGTTATTGTTGGAGGAGGGAGTGGTTTCCGAGTAAGAAGTCTGGTTGTTGAAGTTGTCGTAGAGGCCCTTGATTTTCATGGGGAAGTAGGCTCCAAGCTTGTTTCAGAGGTCCTGCGTGGGGGTGATGTCCATGGTTTTCCTGGGGGGTTTGGTGAATTTCTTGATGATGCTAAAGAGTTCCTTGGAGTTGCTGGAGTTGGCAAAGATCTTCTTCCGAATGAAGGTCCTTTTGGTGGATCTGATGCATTGGTGGCATTCCGTTGTGGCGGTCTCGTAGGTGGTGTGATCTTCAAAGGTTTTGCTGTTTCTCCAGTTCTTCTTGAGATGTCTGCTGGTGCATATGGATTCTTGGAGGTCAGTGGTAAACCAGGCCCCCTTCCTGGGGTGCTGTCTGTTGGGGTTGCGTAGGAGTGCAAGCTCATCTGTGCAGATGGTGATCCATCAGTGGAGTTCTTTTGCTGCACGGTTGGCGTTGGTCGAGGCGGGTGGCAGATTTGGTTTAGCTGGGGTTGTCGAGGTGGAAGTTCAGGAGGCGATGGCGTGGGGTGCGATGAGGTCAGCAATGGTTCTGGCGAACAAGGCACTGCGCCCGGGGGTCTGTAGGCAAGGGTGCCATGAAGTGTGGTTCTAGGGCTGGTTTGGGAGTGAAGGTGTTCGGTGGTGGAGAAGGAGTCACTCATGGTGGAGGTGGAGAGTCAGACAGAGCTCTTGTGAGTGATCGCAAGTCCTCCTCCCCGGCGGTTGGGGCAATTATTCCTCTGTATTTTGTATCCATAGGGAATGGCGGTGGTCATGTCGGGACTGAGGAGGCGTTGGTCCTTGTTTCTGTGAAGAAGGCGATGTCTGGCAACAGGGTGTTGAGGAAGTTCCAGATCTCTATGGCGTGTGCAGGGAGCCCATGTTGAGGAGGATGCATTTCAGGGCTTGGGCGGTGTTGGAGTTCGATGTGGCGGTGGGGCCTGTGGGGGTACAGAGGGTGGTGAAGGTCTGGTGGTAGTGACAGCAGGAGAACTGGCTATGGGTGGGGTTCAGCATGGACAGCTGGTAGTTGTTGTTCCTTCCGGGGCTGAGTGCGAGGAGGGCAGCTCAGTCGTAGCAGTGGATGGTCGGAGATCCAGGGATCCTGGGGCTGGTCGCGGTCGGATCACAGACTGGTACAGACAGGCTTGTGTTTAGCACACCTTTGGCGTACCAGCGGTGCACCCGCTGCATGTGTCTGCTGTGCGGCAGCGCAGAACCCACCATTTATTTGGAGAGGGTGCAGGGCCATAGGGCCAGTAGCAGTGAGAAAATCGGAGACGAAGTGGGCACGGGGAACAAGGGAACAAGGAAAAAACAGTACAGGCACAAAAGAGTTAGGCACAAAAAAACTGTGATAAATTGAACAAAAGTGTAGAACAACAGCAGTGGCACACAATACCGATGCAGAGAGTGGACTCAAACCCTTTTACAGCAGGGCTCCGGCTTGATGGCAATAGCAGTGTAGCAGCTGAACTGTTGAGGGATAGAGCAGGTCTCTGACCAGGAGGTCGAAGGTCTTGCTTGTGCTCCCTCACAGTGGCAGGCCATTAAATAGGGGAGGGGGAGGGAAGCACACCTTTGAGGTAAGAGCAGGGAACGCAGGGGTGTGTGTCCGCAGGGAACACAGGGGGCAGGGCCACAGGTGCAGCAGCTCTGGGAAAACAGGAGACGAAGTGGGCACGGAGGACAAGGGCACCAGGAAGAAAACAGTATAGGCACAAAACATTAAGGCTCAAAAAACAGTGATGAACAGAACAACAGTGCAGAACAACAGCAGTGGGGCACAAAACCAGGGCAGCGAGCAGACTCGAACCCTTCTACAGTAGGGCAATGGATTGATGGCAGTAGCAGTCTAGCAGCGAAGATGTTGAGGGAGAGAGCAGGTCTCTGACCAGGAGGTCAAAGGTCTTGCTCGTACTCCCTTGCAGCAACCGCCATTAAATAGGGGAGGGAGGCGCAGCTGTCAGACGCAAGCGGGGAACGGCAGGGGATGGGCTGCAGAGGCAGCAGTAGAGGGAAAACAGGAGATAAAGTGGGCATGGGGGACAAGGATGCCAAGAAAAAAACAGTTTAACCCTGAGATCTCTAAACAATGTCCTAGATGTCAGAGATTTGGGATTTGGCAACATATGATTTCAGGTCAATATCCTCGTCATTTGCTTTGCCAATTCTAGCTACCTCAGAGGCCATTCTGCAAGACAAGCACTCTGCGTTGTGGGAACAGGCCTGATCATCAGCTGTGGCTACTGAGTATTGAGTGCCAGGCTTAATTCCACACCCTAACTGTGTTCTGAGGATCAGTAAATGCAGAGTGATTCAGGATTTCACAATGTGGCACGCAGTCGGTCCTCTTGCCTGTTTGCCGTGCCAGCTGGGTGGAATGAACTGCGGACCTGAGAGTGGCACCTCGGGCTGGGGAGAGTAAGTCTCTATCTTGGCTGGCTCGTGGCCTCGATAGCTGGGCAATTCGAAGGAGTCTGTCAACATCAGCACTGCTTAAGACCTACTCACAAGGAACACCTAGATTGCCGACAGGGGCCCGCATTCAAGGCCACGGACATTGGTGTAGCACAGAAGATTTCCCTTCCTGCATAGCCCATGAGGCCGACATCACCACAGCACCTGGACTGACAGGTACTCTGTGACTGCCCACCAGTTAACCTACTGTTGCACTTGCGTGTAATAGAGGTGCCAAAGCTTCCGTGGCCCAGGGAAGTGGTCCTGAACCATCATTCTTCTCACAAGGAGCACATTCCTTAGCTGGCTCAAGCTGTTCAGCACTTCTTCTTGTACTGCTTAGTTTTGACAGAGGAGTTGTAATCTGTGAGAGCATGAAAGGGCTCCGGGCTCGCCTGAACTTGGGGCATTTTACACTTTTTTTCTGTATACTGGGGTAAAACCTCCATAGAGGACCCCAAGAGAGGCTTGGGACACCATCCCCAAAACTAAAGTGACCTTTGTGGCTTCTGTCATTAGGATTTCACTGAAGTTACCAAAAAGAGCTAATAGCAGCTCAGGTGCTCCTGCGACTTATGTTTTTATGATGTAATAATGACAACCTTAACGCAATTCATGTAATTTACCCTAACCACTTTCATTACTTGCAAATTATCTATTGATTCATGTCATTTTGGTATTGCCTTATGTATAATATGGGAACCTATTTTTTTTATAACCATGTGCGGAGTCTCTATTGTGGTGTTTTCATTGTGTTACTGTGAGAGTATGTTGCACAAATGCTTTACACATTGCCTCTGATGATAAGCCTGCCTGCTCTGTGCCAAGCTACCAGAGGGTGAGCTCAGGTTATCTTGGTGCGTATCTGACTTGCCCGGACTAGAGTGGTGGGTTCTGCCTGGCTGGGGAGCATACCTTAGCCAGCCAAAACCCCTATTTCTACCAGACTTTCAGTATTGTTTTTGTGCAGGGCGGGGCGCCTTCCTGTACAAAAATAATCCTGCATGCAACACAGGCACTCTTGCAATATGGTTGGTGCCAGGTTGTCTACAGGGCACCAGTCCAAGGGAAAAGGCAGGAATGCACAGTATTGCCTTAAAATCAATGCATTGCTGCCATTCCCTGTCACGCTGTGTAACGCAGCAAGGTGTCTGCCCTGTGTGAAATTCTCATAAATAGGCCCCAGGTACTTATATGTGCATTTATCCTCATTCTGAAGAGAAAACTGCTCACTTTGTACACCGGTTCAAAGCAAATGGAAAGTGTCAGTGGGAATCAGCAGGGGGCTATGGGCATGTTGGGGTGTTGGTTTAGACCTTATCTTTTCTGAGGGGAGCATTGCCCGCTCCTCCAGTGATGCTCCAGGGATCACGACCATAGCTGCTAAGATTTCAGATTACTTATATGTGACATTTCTGTGTTTTTAGTGTTCTCATGTGTGGCTTTTCATTGCCTTTGAGTGACACTGTAGAGAGTAGAGACAAGCAATTATGTCTTGCGTCATGTGCACACACACCGAACATAAGCTGTGAATAAATGGAGAGAAGCGTTTAGTTACCTGGGAGCTAGCAGTTGCAGGCTGGAAGACATCACGCTAGTTTAAAAACATATTTATCTTTAAAGAAGATAATAATGAATGTCATCACATGAACATGATGCTGAAATACATCCCTGAATAATTGGACTTGGCTGTAGGCATTTCCTACAAACAATTCCACAGTGGGAAAAGTGCAAATACAGTTCCCAGTAGGTAGAGTGCTATTAGCTATAAATCTAGGTAGCTGGAAGGTATTAGAAGCACAATGCTTTGTGTTAGAAATCAGGATAAAGATTGATTTCCCCATAGTCAGACAAAGAAATGTCAAACATGCAAGCATGTCAATTTACTGCGTTTAACTTTAAAAAAAACATTTGACCCTACAAGCATAAAATGTATTGTCCTTCTTCTGTGAAGTTTGATTTAATACTTCAGTCTGACTCACCAAGACGGAACACGCGGGTGATATATTGCCTTATATTTATGCTTGGAATGCTTCACTGCTCCCTTTCTCTGGAGTGGCAAGACATCTTTGCCCTAAGGATCGTCGACCAGGCTTCAATGGGCTGCAACAGAGGTGGCAATAAAAGGCTTTGTCTGAGCAGACAGAGAGACACAGTCAGCAATCATCTCCCGGCAGGAGGTAGTGAAGATAAATAATTAAATACCGTGTATGAATAACACAAATCACATTACTTTTTGCATGCTCAAGGGCTGCCCCCAAAACCAGAGACTACAGGAAACATACCCTGACTCACAGTTAGCAGCTCCTCCTATGCTATAAGATGGGGCTGACAGAGCAAGGGAGCCTATTAGACCTGGCATCCTTGGCGTGGATTTCCCTGACTTTTTGCCTCTACCTCCTGTGTTTTTGATGCTTTGCTGGATTTTGTTTTTGCTGGATTAGTTGCTGTGGGCACTTAGCCACTAGTGATCAGTGTCAAAGTGCAAGTGCTCCCTGTGTAAATTGTGAATATGATTGGTAATCCCTGATTGGCATATTTGGTTTACTAGTAGGTCCCAAGTAAAGTGCACTACATGTGCCACAGCTGGTAAACCAAATGGTAACAATGCACCTGCAGTGCTGATTGCGCCACCCACAAGAGTAGCCTAGAAAAGATGTCTCAGGCCTGCAACCACAGTGCCTGCACACAGTTTGTTAACTGCCATGTCGACTTGGCAAGTGCAACCACTTGCCAGGCCCTAACCTTCCCTTTTCTTAAACATAGGACACCCCTATGGTAGGCCCAAGGTACCCTCCTGGGCTGGGTGTACTGAATGTGAAAGGTAGGACATGTACTGATGTGTATAACATGTCCTGATAGTGAATTACTGCTAATTTCGTTTTTCACTATTGAAAGGCTATCTTGCCCATAGGACAGAATGGGGAATACTTTGTGACATTTTACAGGCATTTATTCCCATAGGGATGAGATCTTAAAATGGAGTTTGGAATCCCTGAACCCTGAATTTATTAACACATCTTTGTGAGATGGCTTTTTAAATTATGTGCTTGAAATTACCAGTTTTAGAAAGTGGCTATTTTCTTGTTTAACCTTCCTGTGTGCCTCTGCCTGTTTGTGGATTGCCTGTCTGACTTTGGAGTGACGAGGGCTGGGGTGGCTGCAGGAGTCTGGGTGAGTCAGCACTAGGCTGAATAGGCCGGATCTGCATTTGGAGTGATGGGAGGAGTAGAACCTGTGCCTGAACTGGGCTGTGCCTGCATTCCATAATGCTGGCTCCACCCCCCTGCTGTGTGTGTAGACCCAAGGCCCAAACTAAGATAGGATGTTGTAGTGCACTGGCTTGAACTGGGCTCAGAGCCCCTTGCAAAAAGAGAACAAAGACATTTTGAGGTATAAGTATCAGACCTAAAACCCCTGAACTTTAGATCATTCCTGGAATTCAAGAGGGACCTTTGCCAAGGAGAAGAGCTGGAGAAACTGAAGAGAAGTACTGCCCTTGCTGTGTGTCTGGGTTGGCCTGCAGTTGCTGTTCCTGCCAAGGAAAGGAGAAGGACTTTGCTGTGTGTTTAGTCCCTGCTTGAAGAAGATCTCCATGGGCCTGTGTGAGCTGGCCTCCTGTTCTGAAGTCTCAGGGACACAAAGACTTCACCCCCAGCTCCGCTGAACTCTGCTGTGTGAGATCTGACCTGCCTAGAATTGCCTGTGCCAGTTGTGGGACCTCTGGAGGTTGTTGCTGCTGTTTGGGAGCTGGAAGAAAAGAAGAAGCGTGAAGAAATTGGCACATCACTCTTCTTGCGGAACGTTTCACCGTCGCATCTCAACAGCGCAAGAAGATTTACATTGCATCTCTGTGCCACTTTGAAAATTGTCTCAGCGCCTATCGCCGCTGCAAGTTTCGACGCATCGAGGGATCGCAGCTGCAGAGGACCAGCGCAGCACCGCGCAACACCTCGATCACCGACGCATCCCGAAGATCCAGGCATCGTACCTGTGCAAGACGCTTTCCTGATGCATCACCTGCGGACTGGAACCGGCACGAAGGATCAACGCATCACTCCCTTACAGACCTTGATTGTAGCAACCCATCCGCTGTGTGCAGCGGGGCTGTCGCATCGCCTCCACAGGGTCTCAGGAGTGTTGTATCCCTTTGTTTTCCAACGCAGCGGATGTTTGTCTTTGGAACGTTTGTCGCATCTACAGGTACTTTGGTGAAAAGTCACGCATCCATAGATTTCTATGGTACAAGTTCTTGAAACCTTTTGAAAGTCATATTTTTTCTAAACTGGTGTGGTGTCCTTTTGTGGTGTTATCACTGTGTTACTGTAAGTGTTGGTACAAATACTTTACACATTGCCTTTAGGATAAGCCTGTCTGCTCGTGCCAAGCTACCAAGGGGGTGAGCAGGGGTTTTCTAAAGTGTGTATCCCCCTTACCATGACTAAGAGCAAGGGTCCCTATTTGGACAAAAGTACCTACCGCTCACAACTAGAGACCCTGAATTCTAACAGAGCCTAGTCTGTTTTTGGGCACAGGAAAGATGCAATATCACCAGGTCACCATAACAAGGAATCCTCCAGGCCCACCAACATGCTTTAAAGGCAGAGCTAATAAACAAACAGTGAGCAACCCAATCAACCCTTGAGGGCTTGGGTAATTAGATAAGAGGGTAAATGTGCTCTCAAGGGAATTTGTTTAGGCAAAATTTAGTTAATTGAAAACTTACTTAGTAGGATTAACCAATATATCCCATGTGAATTCAAATCATCAGCATTAAATTAAACAAAAAATATAAATATAACACATGAAACACAAAGGACGAACACAAAGGTGTAATGAAAAAGAAATGTATCAAATTCAATGGTCAAAGCTATAATATACAGGTAGGGTTCATTCAAGAATGTTTAGGTTTTAGAGGTACAGAGACAAATAAATTGAAACAAAGACTCAACAAAACCTAAATACACCTATCTAAAATCAATATGAAATAAAGCAAGATATAGATGAGGTGAAAGTCGACGTTTCGGTCTCTTAGAAGCTACTTGAGGAGACCATCTTCAGGACAGAAGTCATATATATACTGTATAAAAAGACCAGCGTAATCTCATTCAATTTAAGAACGCTTTCTCTTGAAAGAGTGGCGCCTTGCGCAGGGAAGACGGTTGGAATTATACCGCTCCTACTTATTCAGATAAGGTAGATTGTTCAGTATGTCCGGTAATTATATATGTTGAAGTGCCTCCGCACGACGAGTAAATCACGGTGAGCACCACGAATCAAGTGCTAAACAGCAGGGAACAGTCCAATTTTTTATGGGAAGTCCACAGCAAGTAATGGCGAACTAATAATCCTATTCGGACAGAGAGTTACACCGTAGTCACAGCGAGAGTCACGGACCCAGGGATTCAGAAGTAATATGTACTCTGGAGTGTCAGAGCACAACGGTCATAGGGAGTAACTTTTTTTTAAAAACACGAAATTACACCAAAGTCACGGCAGGAGTCACGAACCCGGTGATTCAGAGGTGATGTGCACTCTGAAGTCTCTACGCACAGTGGTCATAGAACGAGGTCGTTAAAGGCAGAGCAGCAGAGCCAAGCTTACGTGCTGAAAACAAGGCTGCTACTTGGAGTGCCTCATGATCCCAAAAGCATACCAGAGAGCTAAATATGTGTGACCAATCTATTTTAATGTGGTGTTGCAGACACCAGCATTAAAATGCGTTTGTCTAACCCCTCTTGCATGGTATTTAGCAGGGTTGATTGAGCGGTGACCTACCGGGGCAGTTCTCCAATGCCCCTGCCCCAGCTAAAACAACAGTTGATGGACGGAATGCAGAACAATGTCATACATTCACCCCAGTACAGAGATCTGGGCCTAAATCCATCGTTTATTTGCTTACCATGTCATTCCAGTTGGAAACCAGCCATATGCAAATCAGTCTTGACCCTGTGCCCCATGGAAACAGTCCAGCCCGAACTGCCAAGCCAGTTCCTCCCTGGACTGAAAACAAGCATCCTTGGACCGGTTTCGGGCTTTCAGCCCTCATCAGCCAGGATAGCCTGATTCCAGAGGCATGGAGAGCAAGGGACTCATGTCTGAGCATACCTATCCCACTTGGGGTGACAAATGCAAAAACAACAGTTGATGGACAGAATGCAGAACAATGTCATACATTCACCCCAGTACGGAGATCTGAGCTTAAATCCATTGTTTTGTTGCTCACCATGCCATTCCAGTTTGAACTCAGCCATATGCAAATCAGTCTGGACCCTGTGCCTCATGCGAACAGTCCAGCCCAACTGCCAAGCCAGTTCCTCCATGGACTGGAAACAAGCATCCTAGGACCGGTTTCGGGCTTTCAGCCCTCATCAGCCAGGATAGCTTGATTCCAGTGGCATGGAGAGCAAGGGCTTGGCAGTTCGGGCTGGATTGTTCCTGTGAGGCACAGGGTCAGACTTATTTGCACATGGCCATGTCTGAACTGGGGTGGTGGAATGAGCTAAAGAATGATGATGGATTAAATCCATATCAGTTGACTGGGGGTGAGTGTTTGATTTGCTCTAACGCTCCGTCCATCATCCCCTTTGGTATCGCTTTGTTCGCCCTAAGTTGGCAGGGTATGCCAGACGTAGGTCCCTTGCTCACTTTCCCACTGGATTCAAGATAGCCTGGCTGATAAGGGTTACGAACCCGAAACCGGTCCCAGGATGCTTGTTTCCAGTCCAGGGAAGACATGGCTTGGCAGTTCGGGCTGGACTGGTCCCATGAGGCACAGGGTCAGACTGATTTGCATATGGCCATGTCTGAACTGGGGTGGTGGAGTGAGCTAAAGAATGATGATGGACTAAACCCAGATCAGTTGACTGGGGGATGAGTGTTATAATTTGCTGTAACGCTCCGTCCATCATCCCCTTTGGTATCGCTTTGTGCGCCCTAAGTTGGCATGGTATGCCCAGACGTGGGTACCTTGCTCACTTTGCCACTGGATTCAAGATAGCCTGGCTGATGAGGGTTATGAACCCGAAACCAGTCCCAGGGTATTTGTTTCCGGTCCAGGGAAGACATGGCTTGGCAGTTCTTGCTGGACTGTTTCCATGAGGCACAGGGTCAGACTGATTTGCATATGGCCATGTCTGAACTGGGGTGGTGGAGTGAGCTAAAGAATGATGATGGATCAAACCCAGATCAGTTGACTGGGGGTGAGTGTTTGATTTTCTCTAACGCTTCGTCCATCATCCTCTTTGGTATCGCTTTGTTCACCCTACGTTGGCGGGGTATGCCCAGACGTGGGTCCCTTGCTCACTTTGCCACTGGATTCAAGATAGCCTGGCTGATGAGGTTTTTGAATCCGAAACCAGTCCCAGGATGCTTGTTTCTGGTCAAGGATTTGCTCTAACGCTCCGTCCATCATCCCCTTTGGTACCCCGGCTAAGACAGGTCTTAAGACTTTAGGCCCAGAATTTGAGGTGCGATGTTGGTAGACTCCATAACTTTCAGCCTAGAGACTTTTGAAATTGTGGGTGGCAGAATTATATTTGAAGTTATGGTTGTAGGTGGAATTCCACCACTTTCAATGAGGACTAACTGGTAAAAATGAGCTGGTTTCATCGCACCTCTGGTCTCAGAACCTTGAATTGCTGCCAGCATGTATGCCTGGGATGGCTGATGTGTCATGCAGGCAGCACAGTACTGTAGTTACTTTGTTCTGCTAGTGTTGGGATCATATATTTCAATGAGTAAAGCTGAGATTTCAATGGAATTATACTTTTTCTTCTTCTGCACCTTTAAGCTTGATACCTCTTCTTTGTTTCCCGTCTTTTGATCTTTAATCGAAAATCCATTGCAAGACTTTCACTACATGAACCCAGGTTTGGTCAAAGAGCTTGTCTGCTTGCCCCTATTGGAGGTCTCAGGGACATCAAAGACTTCAATCCACTTATCCGCAGCACCTTGACTCTGCCATCTGGGTCTTACCCTGCCAAGTGGTTCCAATCCAGCCCTGGGCACTTTGAAGTGGGTTTAAAGTGAGGAAACTGCTAAATCCCCTGCATTGCCGTAGTTGTGCGGCTTGAAACAATTAGTGAAGATGACTGGTTGTAAAGATGGCCATGCCCCCTGAGGCACGCCTTCTAGTCTTAAGACTGGATCCATTGTTTTCTTCCACAGAGTCAACTTCAAAATCAAGGTGTTTGAACAGAAGCTTGTCTGGGCCTCCACGTCCTGGAGGCCTTACTCGATGGGCTTGAGAGCATATTCTCATGGAGTGGCACTCTGATTCCAGTCCTAATGTTTGCGTACCTGTGGTTTGAAAGACCTTAAGGGTCTACTCTTTCGTAGACTTCTCATTGAATCTGGTGCTCCTCATAAGGTCCCACAAAGCTGTGCATTAAAGAATACAACTGGGGTACAATGATAATGAGGCTCCCTAGGGTTAGGGGTTGCAAATTCACAAACATTTCACACATATGGCTGCAGGTCTAGCTGCATATAGACCGTGTAAATATTGCTAAATCCCATTAAAATTCCCTGAACATCACAAATATCTTCAAGGCACACTCCTTCATACCCATCAGAATGTAAGACTAGGCCCAATCAGCAATGATGGGGAGACCTGGCTGGTCTTAGCAGGCTATGCACCGTTTCCCAATGCAAATCAATTGACACAGCCAGAGATACCTATTCTTTTAAATCACCTGGTTAGGCTGCATCTGCGTCTGTTGCAGTACATACTTTTTACTCTAAATACTACCCCAGCAAGGGTTCCTCATGCTGCACAGTAAGCAGTTCTTACAATTAGTCTGGTTACCAATAATGCTATTGCGGGTAACATCCCAGCCAAACATGATGAGATTTCTGTAAGATCCGTCTTAATACGATTATAGGAGGCAGTGATGAAGATGATGATGTCTTTAATAAGCTCAAGGCATCAGAGACCCCATCCAACTCTCAGGACTGGCAACTGTTTTCTGAGAATGAGAATTCCACATTCCATACAATGTTAAAGAACAACACCTGCTTACATAACTTTTTTTTTTTTTAAACTCATTTTTATTGGCATTTCGTTATTTGAACAATACAGATCTTATGGGTAAGCGTATAGGCACGTACATGTAGGATAGTATACAAAAAAAAGATAATGTAAAGATGGCCATGCCTCCTGAGGCACGCCTTCTAGTCTTAAGACTGGATCCATTGTTTTCTTCCACAGAGTCATCTTCAAAACCAAGGTGTTTGAACAGAAGCTTGTCTGGCTATAACTATATAACTATTTACATAACTTTAATGTAAGACATTACAATTTCATTTTGGATAGCACAGAAAACAAATCCATTTGAGGCAGTATTTCCCCATATGGGACCTCAAGATAAATTTAGAATTCTCACTATGTGTCTTCCACTTATTATGGTTCCCCCAGATGTGGAATGTAATACTTGGGGTACTGTGCTTGCTCGCATCTACACCATTACTAATGGTGCTCCTTTAATTGCTGTTTTGTTTGAAGTCACTAAACAGTGTCAGACTGAACACGGAGCAGCCCCTGCTCTGGATTTGGGGGTGAACTAACTGGCAAGTTTTCTACAGTGTCCTCAATTATTTTAGGTAATATTCAGGGAAGGCAGCTTCTTTGGAAATAAGCCAATGTCTTGCTTTAATTCCTGCTGTAGATCAGAAATGGAAGTTGCCTAAAATAATGTCTGAGACCTATACTTCTATAGGTCGAAATAGTTTGGAAAGTGAGAAGCTGATACTACCAAGCAGACAGCTGAGTCTTCTAAAAATGCTTAGATAAAAATAAAGAAAAGATGGGAACTAAAAAACAGATTAGATCTCCGCAACCGGAGTCTTCAGAGAAACGTTATAATTTATGTTACTGTGATCAAATTAAAACACCTGATAGGCATTGGTATTCTGATACACGTCCTGCGCATTCCTTGCAGGACCCTACAGACAAGAGTTCAGAGAGAGGGATCGAATCAAATGGAGACATCAGGAGTATGTGAAACCAAAGACAGATGCGCAAAACTCTTCTGATATCAGTATCAAAAAGGAAGCCGACTTCCAGATCAAAAAGCACAATTTAAAAAGAAAAAAGTGGCAGGGATTTCCACAAAAAAATCCACAAGTGCTCAGAACTCTTATCAACAATACATGGGTGAGAACTCTTCTCGACAGTGAAGCAGGGGGTCATAATAGTTCACCAGACTCTTCCAAAGTTTCTTGTGGTGAGAACGACTGATGAATATATATACATGTTGAAACTCCAGATTAGCATTTTAGCCATCCAGATAGAATTTAGGATTAGGACATGCAAATTGGGAGGATACTATTAAGGAATTGTTATGACTGAATTTGACTAATGAATTCGACATTCTCTTGGCTGACATTGGTTGGGCACATGAGTTTGTCTGGAAGTTCCACAAGGGGAGGATGTAATAAAGCTTTCTTTTTCCGTTTCTGTCCTGGAGGAAATGAAAGCAGCATATGCTGCAGAATGGTCTCTTTCGAGGCCCCAGTTATGTATAAAAATCATGTGTGTTGCGCTTGAGGGGGTAGAGGTGGGGTGCTTAGTGAAAGCTTTGTGCAGCTTTTGTTCCTGGGGGCTGAAAACCAGTCCCCGGTAACAAAAATAACCACCTAGGGGTCTAAAACTGGCCCCACCCTGGCAGCCCTCGGGAAACACCCAGGGGCATATTACCAAGCTATAGCGATAATTATCGCTAAGCTTGGTTAGCGGGCATTTAAATATCGCCGCACTCTGACGATTTTTATCGCTTAGGAGCCTTGATATTACCAAGGTTTATCTCCTAAGCGATAAAAATTGGCCGAAATGCATGAATATCGCTGAAAAGTCAGCGATATTCATGCATTAGCGAGCAAATGCTCTTAGCCATGTTATCCACCTACCATTGGATAACATGGCTAAGAACTGCTCTGGGCAGGCGTTAGCTTTTGGAGATAATCACGCTTAGCGCGATTATTTCCAAAAGTTGGTAATAGGGGATAGCGATGTTAGCGACTGTTTCAAGTCGCTAACATCTTGGCACGCCCACTCTGCATGTCATTAGTGATAATCATCGCTGACATGCAGAGTGGGCCCCTAAATGCCCGCTATCTATCGCCTATTAGCTGTCGCTAACTGGTGTTAGCGACAGCTAGGGAATAGGGCGATAAAATTATCGCCGCTTTAGCGGGAATTTTTCCCGCTAAAGCGGCGATATTGCCCTTGGTAATATGCCCCCCGTACCCTCTACTGCCAGTCCAGACCTGTGTGTAAGAGTTTAAAGGTATTGCAAAATAACACCCCTTAAGGGTTCATACTTAAGAGTGGAAACAGAAGAAAGGCAGTACTTGCACTGAAATTCAGATGGAGAAAAAAGCACAGTACCCTGAAATAACTGTTTAACTTGAATGATATATTTCTTTACCCAGTTCTTCCAATAAAGTATACGATTTGAGAATTTAATGAGTTTGTTTCGTCATATTGAGCAATCCAGGATTGCTTGTTTTTGTGATAGGACTGGAGCCCGGCCGGAGAGCGACCGGAGCAAAATCATTAAGGCTAATGTAGTCTGGACTAAGAAAGACTTTCTTATGTGGACATGGTTGCAGAGTGCATCTGGGGCTACTAAGGTAATTGCATCTTATCTTTGTTTTGTAAAGTCACCATCACAGATATTTTCTAAACAGGTTTAGGATGAATATGTTTCATCAACTATTAAATGGTCCAAATATTCAGATATTAAAACTTGTTGTTGTGACAATGTCACTCGTCAGGCCATTCTGCAATTCATTATGCTATGCCCTATGTAAGGTGCCTTAAGGTTAACTTACATTTTAAACATGTTCCACCCTTGATTTTGTGTCTTCACCTTTTACCACATATGGAGTTTTGCCACACTGTTGGCAACTTCCTTGCGGGAGCAGCCAGAGTCAAAAGCCAGAGTCAAAAGTCAAAAGGACTTTAGGTGACGTATAGGCTGTGTGGCCTGAAAACTTTAGCTTCATATACGAAATACATTTTAATGAGTTGATCTATTTATCAGTCTGTACAATGTGATTTATGTTAGATATTGAGTGATTGTGAGGTACATATATAGAGCAATTGTGAATGCACGAATATATATATGATCCTCAGGATCACTGAAACAATATCAATGTCAAAAATATAGAACTACAAGAATATCGAGTAAAAAATATAGAATATCGAATTCCTATCTCCAAACAGGTAAGTACAAAAATATCGAATCAAAAATATCAATGTAAAAAATATAGTCAAAATATAGAATTTTTTAAAATGCTTTAAAGTAATTAAAAAATAATGAAATAATAAATATAATTAGCTTAAACATACTTAAAATACTTAAATAACCTTAAAATTAATAAATAATTAATGTAAGTTAAAAAAAACATACAAATTGATTTGTTAATACATATATATATATAAACATAATATTAATTAAAAAAATTACAATGTTTTTACCGTAGGATAGCGGAAAGGGTAAAATTTACTATTACCACTCCAGTGAGTGCAACAGTAGGGAAAGCGTTGGATAGCGTAGGGAAAGATTCATTATCAAGTATAACACTACACATCCTGCAGGTCATAATTTGGAAGAGGAACTGGCTGTCCACTTGCATAATTAAAGTTAGATGTTATTTGTAGTAGGCTGTCTCTTCAGGAATTTCATTCTTTGAATTTTAATGGTTTTTAATAATGAGTAGTGATGAATTTGGATATAGACAGTAAATGTTGCCTTTTGTTCTTTTAATTACAGATAACAAGAGAGGAAGTCTTGTGCAGATTGGATTATGTATGCCCACTTGGGCGGTATTTCTGACTATTAAGCAGTACTGTGTAGCTCGTTTGAGCACTATGTTAATTTTGAATGCGTCATGTTGCAACAAATGCCTACGGTTAACCACTTGTTTGTTTATAACTTGAGTTGTGCCACTTGCCCACTTGGGCTTTATCAACGAACTTCCAAAAAATGCATTTTGCTTTTTTTAGGCTGGTTTTATTATTTTATTAAAACATTGATTAACGAAGTGCTATATGTGAGACCAACATGTCACACTTTATTATTATTATTATTATTATTGACATTTGTTGAGCGCACGGCTACCCCCAATGGGGGTGTCCCGGCACTGAGGATTGCGAGCAGATGGTGGGAAGATTAGCAGCCAGAGAATAGAAAGGTCTTTAATTTGCCCCTGAATTGAGATTCGATGTCAATGAGACAAAGGCTGATGGGTAGGGAGCTCCACAGTTTAGATACCACCACTGCAAAAGCTCTATCACCCTTTCTTGCAAGGCGGAATCTGGGAGGGAGTAGGAGCCGGAGGTGGTTAGATCTAAGGTTGAGAGACGATTGGACTAATTTTAGTCTATGTCTAAGGTATCTGGGGCCTTTACCATTCAAAGACCTGAAAACTAGTACAAGGGCCTTGAATCTGACGCGAGCAGTGATAGGGAGCCAATGCAACTTCCTAAGGTGGGGTGAGATGGAGTAGCGATAGGGGACTTTACAGATCAGCCTGGCTGCGGCGTTCTGCAGCCTGTGTAGTAGGTAGGCAGGAAGTCCTAGATACAGACTGTTCGCATAGTCCAGGTGCGAAGTGATCAAGGTGTGGGTCACTGTCTTCAGTGACTCAATGGGGAGAAAGGGGGAGATCATTTTTTAGCATGCTTAGTTCACTAAAACATGTCGAAGTGACTGTCTGGATCTGGGTTTTAAAAGACAATTCGTTGTCGAATTGGACTCCAAGATTGCGAGCCGCTTTTGCCGGGGAAGGCCGCGGATTGAGTTCCGCAGGCCACCAGGTGGTGGGTGGCATGGGGGTTGCTTGATTAAAAAACCGCACCTCTGTTTTGTCCGTATTAAGTTTTAGCGTGTTCAAAGTCATCCAAGCGACAATATTGGAAAGACAGGTTCTAAAATATTTAAAGCCAAGGTGTGAGTGGTCTCTGATGGTAAAGATAAGCTGAGTATCATCAGCGTGTGAGATCATTCTAACCCCAGATGTCTCAATCACCTTTGCTAGGGGTGCGACATACACGTTAAAAAAAAGGGGACTGAGAGCAGATCCTTGGGGCACCCCGCAGCCAAGCGGTTTCTTGTCTTTAGACCAGAAAGGTCTACACCATACTTGTTGTGTACGGTCCGTTAAAAAGGAGGTGATCCAGGCTAAAGGGGTGTCACAGATCCCCATCTCAAGGAGTCTGTTTAGGAGGATGGAATGGGAGACCGCGTCAAAAGCTGCGGACAGGTCGAGGAGCACAAGCATGGCTACCTCGCCCCTGTCCACACTCTCCCGCACGGTCTCTGAAACCTCTAAAAGTGCTGTCTCAGTACTATACCCTTTCCTAAATCCGGATTGTGAGTCATGTAGGAGATCATTGCTTTCTAAATAGTCAGAGAGTTGTTCTTGGACTATTTTTTCTAGGATTTTAGCTGGTTTTGGAAGCAGTGATATCGGGCGATAGTTACTGAGTACTGTGGGGTCAGCTTCTGGTTTTTTCAGGAGGGGGATAAGGATGGCCTGTTTCCAGGTCTCCGGGAACTGACCTGATAGGAGAGAGGAGTTCCATATTGTTACAAGGGGTTGTATGACCGCAGGGGCAACTGTAGAAAAGACTTGAGCGGGCATGGGATCTAAAGGTGAACCCGATTTACATAGCTGAAGTTTGTTCAATGCTGCGTCTAAGGTGATAGTTTTAAATGCGCTTAGCCTAATGTCCTTAGTAGTAGTATGCACAGGAGGTATGACCTCTGTGTCTGATCTATTCGCTACATTAAAAGAAGGATAGATGAGATTAATTTTCTCTGGAAAAAGGTCGACAGTCCATCACAGAGTTCTTGGCAAAGCTCTGTCTTTTGCGAGAGGGCCGCAGGATTGGTGAAATCTTTCACAATTTGGAAGAGCACCTTGACTGAGTTGTCAGCGGATTTAATTTTGCTGGCGAAATATTCTTTCATAATACTTTGTGAATTTTTTTTAGCGCCCCTCTATAGGTTGTTTTGGCACCTGAATCGTAGGTGTGGCGCCAAAGGCGTTCTAACCTTTTGCATTTGCTTTTTTCTTCCCGTAACAGCTGGGAGAACCAAGGTGCAGAAGGTTTGGTTCTGGTTGAGGAGAGAACAGTGAGGGGAGCGATACTCTCGATGGCCGTAGTGAAGTATTGATTTAGGTTTGCTACGTCCTCATTTATGTTTGTGGAGGGTTGCCAACTGAGCTCGGCAAGTGCCGGCTCCATCGCTTCCAGCGTTACTTTGAACCATTTTCTTTATGTAAAGCTTTACTGCGATTATATCTGCATGTTGTACATCCTTTCAAACTTTATTGTTTCAACACGTATAAAAAGTGGCAACAATGTAACTTTTCTGTGTCTATGTATCCGGTGCATGTCACAAAAACACAGTACCTTTAAAATGAATGGCCGCGAAACAAACCGCACCCGTGAGAAAGAAGTGAAGGAACTTCGAAATGCGTTGGGTGTTTTCCTTGTGTGCCAATAAAATCACACTAAGCACTATTTGGGCCTTGGCTCTGGTTCTTTGTTCCGAGTGAAGGATCGCCTGTACCAGGAGCGGTTTTTAATATTTAGGGGTTGGCGACCCAGCCGAGTGCCCGCCGTTAAAAGAGGCTCGAGCACGCACAACTTGGTATCTGGAATATGTATATATATATATATATCATCTCCTCATGGCTCCCTCCTTTCCCAAATCGGCGCTACAAGTGTGGTCGCGTCGCTCCTGCAGTTGAGCCCAACTGCTATCTATTCCACAAAGTTTCTCCCCCTCGAGGTAAAAAACATGGAGTCGCACTCAGAAAACCAATTCCAGTACAGCGCAGCGGTTATAATTCCATCATGGTTTTATTCATCCATGGGGTCAGAAAAACAAAAACCAACGCGTTTCGACAGCGTCCGCTGTCTTGATCACGGTCAGTGTGTGGATATTACTCACAGTATTTTGTAACATTTCCTTTTGCTGTAGGTACCGCCCCTTTTGGGTGTATCCCATTAAGCATTATGGGAGTTGTAGTTTTCCCCTTTATGCAATTCTTCATTTCATGATTTAACAATATTGGACAGATTTATAGCGACGTCCCGCCCTCCAGTGGGCTTATAAAATACATTGTATTGTCAACATTGTAAACCTTACCATGTGGGATATGTTAAGTCGATACATGACTATTATCTGCGTTCCATAATTCAATATAATTATAAATTATCCCAACTGATTTTGGAGATGACGTCCCGCCCTCCAGTGGGCTCACAAAATACATTGTGTGGTCAACATTGTAGAATGGGCAACATGGGATGTTTCAGTCACTACATTACCATTTTGGGCGTACCACAAACCATTGCAATAAGTTACAATACTTAGTGTGAGTTTCTGTGTCAAAAAGTGAGGGAAGGTGGTGTACAAGGAAGTTAAACGAAAACAAGATTTTTTAAAATTTAACTGGATAAGCGAGAGGAGGCAGAGTATTTATAGCATAGCAATTAAGTACTTTTTAGTCCATTCATAAATGAATATAAAGTTCTTCCGACTGATTAAGGCCCAATGGCGCCATCGTTCTGAACGAAAGAATGTGTCTGGATTCTTTCCGTCTCAAAAGTTTTTCCATATGACCACCTCTGTCTGAGATAGGCATCGTTTCCAGACCCCAGAAGCGCAATTGTTTCCAGTCTCCATTATGTTGTGCCTCCATATGTTTAGCAACTGCGTTGCTTCTGTCCCTGTGAACTGTTGCTCGTACATGTTCTAGAATTCGTTTCTTCAATTCACAGATGGTGCTGCCAATGTACCTTAAGTTGCAGGGGCACTCAATCATATAGATTACATATTTGCTGTTGCAGGTTATGCATTCTTGAATTTTCCAAATTTTTTTGTTTGGCATTGTCAATTCTGTGGTTGGTTTTGCAATCTCGCATACCTTGCAGTTGTAGCACTTGACGAAGCCCCGCGTTTGTAGCCAGTTTTTCTTTTTCTTGGTAGGTTGAAAATGACTGTGGACCAACTGGTCCCGTAGGTTTTTGGCTCTCCTGTATGTGATTACTGGGTGGTTGCCCATTTTGTGGCCAATTGTTTGGTCTAGTTGAAGAATTTTCCAGTTCTTTCTCAATATATGGTTTATTTGTTTTGCTTCCAAACTATAATCCAAGATTAGTCTGATTGGCTCCTCTTCAGTGTTGGCCTGTTTTTGTTTCTTTTTCAAACACTCTGTTCGTTTGGTTTGGTTGGCCCTTTCCCAACATTTTTGTACCTTTTTTTGTTGTACTTTCTTTTTTGAAAACGTTGTATGCATTTGGAGCTTTGATCTCGCCATTCTGTATTCTCGCTGCAAATTCTTCTCAATCTGAGAAATTCCCCGTAAGGGATGCTCGAGATTAGGGATTGCTGGTGGAAGCTGGTTGCTTCCAGCGTGGCGTTAGTTGCTGTGTCTTTTCGATGGAGTGTGGTTTGTATCTGGTTGTTGCTGATATACACTTCTGTATCCAGAAAAACAGCTCGGTTGTGGCTTATAGTGTGGGTGAATTTTATGCAGGTGGTGCTATTGTTAAGAATAGTGAAGTATTCCATGAAACTTTCTTCTCCTCCACCCCATACGATGAACAGGTCATCGATAAACCTTTTCCAGGTGATGATATGCTTGGTAAATCTTGCATGGTTTTCATGCCAGGCTGTTTTCTCCTCCCACCACCCCATGACAGTGCAAGCGTAGTTCGGGCTAAAGGAGAAGCCCATCGCGGCTCCATTCCTCTGTCGGTACAGTTTGTCCCCAAACATAAAAATGTTGTTGGTTAGCACACTTTTTATCATTGTCAGGAGCATTTCATTATGCCTGTGATAGTGAATATTCCGTTCTTTGAGAAAGTGGTCACATGCCCGTAGTCCTAAGTTGTTGTCTATATTGGTATATAGGGCAATCACATCCATGGTGATCATGATGTAATGAGGTTGCCAGGTTAATTGTTCCAACACTCCAAGGAAGTCAGTTGTGTCTTCGATGTATGAACGCAACGTTTTGACTTGTGGACTTAAGTAGAAATCAATAAAGTTCGACCATGGTTCCAACAACGATCCATTGGCTGACACAATGGGTCTCCCTGGCGGTTTAGTGGCATTCTTGTGTATCTTCGGCAGAAAATACAGGGTTGATGTTTTTGGAAAGTCCACTGTTAGGTATTTTCTTTCATCGGCATCTAGTAGGCCGTCATTCTCCCATTGAATTAAATTTTTGTCCAAATCCCTTTTGATTTGGTCTTGAGGGTTTGAGTGAAGACTTTCATAATATGTGGAATTATTTAATTGTTCCATGGCTTCTTCCACATATAAGTTTTTGTTCCATAGGACTATATTTCCTCCTTTGTCTGCTGCTTTTATTTCAAAGGACTGGTCGTTCTTCAGGGAGGTCAAGGCCTCTCTCTCTTCCTTGGATAGGTTATCTTTTCCAAATACTTTGGTTAGTTTGTACAGGTCGTGAATGACGGCCTCTTGAAAGATATCTATCTTGTTGCCAGGTGCTAACTGGGGGTAGAATTTAGATTTCGGTTTTAAGTGGCTTGTTCCGGCTCCTAGTTGGGTTATGGCATTGTCTAGGCTAATTTCCTGACCTTCCTCTGTATTAAGATTTAACAACGTCATATAAGCCTCTGCTTGTCTCACTTGTAGAGTTGAAGTAGGTTTGATTTGTATCCTCGGGATCTTAGGTTTGTTTTTACGTTCCTCGAAGAATTTCGCCAACTTGATTTTCCGTATGTATAGGTATAGGTCAATCCGTGTTTGTGCCATGTCCATCCGTTGAGTTGGGCAGTAATTGATTCCCTTTTTAAGTAAAGATGTTTCAGCTGTTGTAATGGGTCTTCCCGAAAGATTAACTATTTGCAAGTCATCCTTTATTTCACCTTCCTCTGTCTCATTTGTCGAGTTTCTGTGCCTAATTTTTCGGATGTACTTCCTCCTGCGGCTTCTTCTTGTTGCTGGTTTGCGAACTGTGGTCTGGGTTGCCATGTTCTTCCTCTGCCTCTTGCTCTGCCACGTTGATTTCTCTGCGCCCCATGGTTGTGTTCCCACTGCCTTTGTGTTAGAACCAGGCGCATATCTCCTAAAAAAACCCTCTGTTGTGGATCAAGGTTTGACTCGTCCTCACTAAAGTCCAGTGATGTTAAGGATGTTACACTTGATGAGGAGCTTGCAACTTTGGTTTTTGGCGGTTTAAAAGGATCGTATTTTCGTGCAAACGTAAAGATGCGTCCTTGCGCATAATCGTTTGCGTCTCTTTCGAATTTTGTTTGCTTCCTTATCCTAACCTCCTCCTCATGTCTTTCAATTTGTTTAGACAAGTCGTCCTTGAATTTGGTCATTTCCGGGTTGAGCTTCAGACTGTCCAATTCCTTTTCCACTGTTCGCAATTGGTCTTTAATCTTTTCAAGAGCGATATCGATATGTTTTACCAGTATTTTTATTAGTCCCAACGATGAGTTCAGAATGTATTCACCCCACTCTTGTAGCAGGTCATTGGAGACATCCGTTTGACTTGGCATTAGAAGGATGCGTAATCCCCTGGGGACCCGGTCCACTTCTAAATATTGCTGTAAGGAAATCAATTCCCATGATTTATTTATTTCCTTTTTATTCAGTTTTTCCCAGAGCCTGAGTTTATCCTTTGTATCATTTTTAGATGTCGTTTGTTCTTTATTGCTTTCTGTTGGTTTACTTTTATCTCGTTTTTCAAACATTGCAGCTATTTGCTCCTTCCTCCTTGCATCTCGTTTATCCATATTTGCCTCTTTTATTTCTGAACCCCCTCTTTTGGATTTATTGAATCCGTATGATAGCGCTGTTAGTAACTGGATTTGGATTTCACGTTGTCTAGGAAAGTCAGTAATATCGGACAATTTATTTGCTCCGTCCCAATCGACTATTTTATTGCACCAATTAAATCCGTTGTCTGGCTTTCCTGAAAAACAGCGTTTATACCACAAGCCGGTCTCTGCTATTGCATGTGTTCGATTCTGCAATGCTGAAGTTTTATCCCTTTCTCATTCAGCCGGCGTACTAGTGATTACTCACTCTTACCTTGGAGTCTCCCCCCGCGGCAGGCAAGCGATCACTCCCTTCCGTCGGCTGGCTGTTGGGATCACTTTCGTCACCATCCAGGTTGCTTTACCGGTGAGCGCCCAGGGAAACACTTGTCATCTCCTCATGGCTCCCTCCTTTCCCAAATCGGCGCTACAAGTGTGGTCGCGTCGCTCCTGCAGTTGAGCCCAACTGCTATCTATTCCACAAAGTTTCTCCCCCTCGAGGTAAAAAACATGGAGTCGCACTCAGAAAACCAATTCCAGTACAGCGCAGCGGTTATAATTCCATCATGGTTTTATTCATCCATGGGGTCAGAAAAACAAAAACCAACGCGTTTCGACAGCGTCCGCTGTCTTGATCACGGTCAGTGTGTGGATATTACTCACAGTATTTTGTAACATTTCCTTTTGCTGTAGGTACCGCCCCTTTTGGGTGTATCCCATTAAGCATTATGGGAGTTGTAGTTTTCCCCTTTATGCAATTCTTCATTTCATGATTTAACAATATTGGACAGATTTATAGCGACGTCCCGCCCTCCAGTGGGCTTACAGTCATTTTCAACCTACCAAGAAAAATAAAAACTGGCTACAAACGCGGGGCTTCGTCAAGTGCTACAACTGCAAGGTATGCGAGATTGCAAAACCAACCACAGAATTGACAATGCCAAACAAAAAAATTTGGAAAATTCAAGAATGCATAACCTGCAACAGCAAATATGTAATCTATATGATTGAGTGCCCCTGCAACTTAAGGTACATTGGCAGCACCATCTGTGAATTGAAGAAACGAATTCTAGAACATGTACGAGCAACAGTTCACAGGGACAGAAGCAACGCAGTTGCTAAACATATGGAGGCACAACATAATGGAGACTGGAAACAATTGCGCTTCTGGGGTCTGGAAACGATGCCTATCTCAGACAGAGGTGGTCATATGGAAAAACTTTTGAGACGGAAAGAATCCAGACACATTCTTTCGTTCAGAACGATGGCGCCATTGGGCCTTAATCAGTCGGAAGAACTTTATATTCATTTATGAATGGACTAAAAAGTACTTAATTGCTATGCTATAAATACTCTGCCTCCTCTCGCTTATCCAGTTAAATTTTAAAAAATCTTGTTTTCGTTTAACTTCCTTGTACACCACCTTCCCTCACTTTTTGACACAGAAACTCACACTAAGTATTGTAACTTATTGCAATGGTTTGTGGTACGCCCAAAATGGTAATGTAGTGACTGAAACATCCCATGTTGCCCATTCTACAATGTTGACCACACAATGTATTTTGTGAGCCCACTGGAGGGCGGGAAGTCATCTCCAAAATCAGTTGGGAGAATTAATAATTATATTGAATTATGGAACGCAGATAATAGTCATGTATCGACTTAACATATCCCACATGGTAAGGTTTACAATGTTGACAATACAATGTATTTTATAAGCCCACTGGAGGGCGGGACGTCGCTATAAATCTGTCCAATATTGTTAAATCATGAAATGAAGAATTGCATAAAGGGGAAAACTACAACTCCCATAATGCTTAATGGGATACACCCAAAAGGGGCGGTACCTACAGCAAAAGGAAATGTTACAAAATACTGTGAGTAATATCCACACACTGACCGTGATCAAGACAGCGGACGCTGTCGAAACGCGTTGGTTTTTGTTTTTCTGACCCCATGGATGAATAAAACCATGATGGAATTATAACCGCTGCGCTGTACTGGAATTGGTTTTCTGAGTGCGACTCCATGTTTTTTACCTCGAGGGGGAGAAACTTTGTGGAATAGATAGCAGTTGGGCTCAACTGCAGGAGCGACGCGACCACACTTGTAGCGCCGATTTGGGAAAGGAGGGAGCCATGAGGAGATGACAAGTGTTTCCCTGGGCGCTCACCGGTAAAGCAACCTGGATGGTGACGAAAGTGATCCCAACAGCCAGCCGACGGAAGGGAGTGATCGCTTGCCTGCCGCGGGGGGAGACTCCAAGGTAAGAGTGAGTAATCACTAGTACGCCGGCTGAATGAGAAAGGGATAAAACTTCAGCATTGCAGAATCGAACACATGCAATAGCAGAGACCGGCTTGTGGTATAAACGCTGTTTTTCAGGAAAGCCAGACAACGGATTTAATTGGTGCAATAAAATAGTCGATTGGGACGGAGCAAATAAATTGTCCGATATTACTGACTTTCCTAGACAACGTGAAATCCAAATCCAGTTACTAACAGCGCTATCATACGGATTCAATAAATCCAAAAGAGGGGGTTCAGAAATAAAAGAGGCAAATATGGATAAACGAGATGCAAGGAGGAAAGAGCAAATAGCTGCAATGTTTGAAAAACGAGATAAAAGTAAACCAACAGAAAGCAATAAAGAACAAACGACATCTAAAAATGATACAAAGGATAAACTCAGGCTCTGGGAAAAACTGAATAAAAAGGAAATAAATAAATCATGGGAATTGATTTCCTTACAGCAATATTTAGAAGTGGACCGGGTCCCCAGGGGATTACGCATCCTTCTAATGCCAAGTCAAACGGATGTCTCCAATGACCTGCTACAAGAGTGGGGTGAATACATTCTGAACTCATCGTTGGGACTAATAAAAATACTGGTAAAACACATCGATATCGCTCTTGAAAAGATTAAAGACCAATTGCGAACAGTGGAAAAGGAATTGGACAGTCTGAAGCTCAACCCGGAAATGACCAAATTCAAGGACGACTTGTCTAAACAAATTGAAAGACATGAGGAGGAGGTTAGGATAAGGAAGCAAACAAAATTCGAAAGAGACGCAAACGATTATGCGCAAGGACGCATCTTTACGTTTGCACGAAAATACGATCCTTTTAAACCGCCAAAAACCAAAGTTGCAAGCTCCTCATCAAGTGTAACATCCTTAACATCACTGGACTTTAGTGAGGACGAGTCAAACCTTGATCCACAACAGAGGGTTTCTTTAGGAGATATGCGCCTGGTTCTAACACAAAGGCAGTGGGAACACAACCATGGGGCGCAGAGAAATCAACGTGGCAGAGCAAGAGGCAGAGGAAGAACATGGCAACCCAGACCACAGTTCGCAAACCAGCAACAAGAAGAAGCCGCAGGAGGAAGTACATCCGAAAAATTAGGCACAGAAACTCGACAAATGAGACAGAGGAAGGTGAAATAAAGGATGACTTGCAAATAGTTAATCTTTCGGGAAGACCCATTACAACAGCTGAAACATCTTTACTTAAAAAGGGAATCAATTACTGCCCAACTCAACGGATGGACATGGCACAAACACGGATTGACCTATACCTATACATACGGAAAATCAAGTTGGCGAAATTCTTCGAGGAACGTAAAAACAAACCTAAGATCCCGAGGATACAAATCAAACCTACTTCAACTCTACAAGTGAGACAAGCAGAGGCTTATATGACGTTGTTAAATCTTAATACAGAGGAAGGTCAGGAAATTAGCCTAGACAATGCCATAACCCAACTAGGAGCCGGAACAAGCCACTTAAAACCGAAATCTAAATTCTACCCCCAGTTAGCACCTGGCAACAAGATAGATATCTTTCAAGAGGCCGTCATTCACGACCTGTACAAACTAACCAAAGTATTTGGAAAAGATAACCTATCCAAGGAAGAGAGAGAGGCCTTGACCTCCCTGAAGAACGACCAGTCCTTTGAAATAAAAGCAGCAGACAAAGGAGGAAATATAGTCCTATGGAACAAAAACTTATATGTGGAAGAAGCCATGGAACAATTAAATAATTCCACATATTATGAAAGTCTTCACTCAAACCCTCAAGACCAAATCAAAAGGGACTTGGACAAAAATTTAATTCAATGGGAGAATGACGGCCTACTAGATGCCGATGAAAGAAAATACCTAACAGTGGACTTTCCAAAAACATCAACCCTGTATTTTCTGCCGAAGATACACAAGAATGCCACTAAACCGCCAGGGAGACCCATTGTGTCAGCCAATGGATCGTTGTTGGAACCATGGTCGAACTTTATTGATTTCTACTTAAGTCCACAAGTCAAAACGTTGCGTTCATACATCGAAGACACAACTGACTTCCTTGGAGTGTTGGAACAATTAACCTGGCAACCTCATTACATCATGATCACCATGGATGTGATTGCCCTATATACCAATATAGACAACAACTTAGGACTACGGGCATGTGACCACTTTCTCAAAGAACGGAATATTCACTATCACAGGCATAATGAAATGCTCCTGACAATGATAAAAAGTGTGCTAACCAACAACATTTTTATGTTTGGGGACAAACTGTACCGACAGAGGAATGGAGCCGCGATGGGCTTCTCCTTTAGCCCGAACTACGCTTGCACTGTCATGGGGTGGTAGGAGGAGAAAACAGCCTGGCATGAAAACCATGCAAGATTTACCAAGCATATCATCACCTGGAAAAGGTTTATCGATGACCTGTTCATCGTATGGGGTGGAGGAGAAGAAAGTTTCATGGAATACTTCACTATTCTTAACAATAGCACCACCTGCATAAAATTCACCCACACTATAAGCCACAACCGAGCTGTTTTTCTGGATACAGAAGTGTATATCAGCAACAACCAGATACAAACCACACTCCATCGAAAAGACACAGCAACTAACGCCACGCTGGAAGCAACCAGCTTCCACCAGCAATCCCTAATCTCGAGCATCCCTTACGGGGAATTTCTCAGATTGAGAAGAATTTGCAGCGAGAATACAGAATGGCGAGATCAAAGCTCCAAATGCATACAACGTTTTCAAAAAAGAAAGTACAACAAAAAAACGGTACAAAAATGTTGGGAAAGGGCCAACCAAACCAAACGAACAGAGTGTTTGAAAAAGGAACAAAAACAGGCCAACACTGAAGAGGAGCCAATCAGACTAATCTTGGATTATAGTTTGGAAGCAAAACAAATAAACCATATATTGAGAAAGAACTGGAAAATTCTTCAACTAGACCAAACAATTGGCCACAAAATGGGCAACCACCCAGTAATCACATACAGGAGAGCCAAAAACCTACGGGACCAGTTGGTCCACAGTCATTTTCAACCTACCAAGAAAAAGAAAAACTGGCTACAAACGCGGGGCTTCGTCAAGTGCTACAACTGCAAGGTATGCGAGATTGCAAAACCAACCACAGAATTGACAATGCCAAACAAAAAAATTTGGAAAATTCAAGAATGCATAACCTGCAACAGCAAATATGTAATCTATATGATTGAGTGCCCCTGCAACTTAAGGTACATTGGCAGCACCATCTGTGAATTGAAGAAACGAATTCTAGAACATGTACGAGCAACAGTTCACAGGGACAGAAGCAACGCAGTTGCTAAACATATGGAGGCACAACATAATGGAGACTGGAAACAATTGCGCTTCTGGGGTCTGGAAACGATGCCTATCTCAGACAGAGGTGGTCATATGGAAAAACTTTTGAGACGGAAAGAATCCAGACACAT
Source organism: Lissotriton helveticus (assembly GCF_964261635.1). NCBI lineage: Eukaryota > Metazoa > Chordata > Amphibia > Caudata > Salamandridae > Lissotriton > Lissotriton helveticus. Next base: position 1,641,198,546 of record NC_136069.1, on the reverse strand, counting down.
TCTTTCGTTCAGAACGATGGCGCCATTGGGCCTTAATCAGTCGGAAGAACTTTATATTCATTTATGAATGGACTAAAAAGTACTTAATTGCTATGCTATAAATACTCTGCCTCCTCTCGCTTATCCAGTTAAATTTTAAAAAATCTTGTTTTCGTTTAACTTCCTTGTACACCACCTTCCCTCACTTTTTGACACAGAAACTCACACTAAGTATTGTAACTTATTGCAATGGTTTGTGGTACGCCCAAAATGGTAATGTAGTGACTGAAACATCCCATGTTGCCCATTCTACAATGTTGACCACACAATGTATTTTGTGAGCCCACTGGAGGGCGGGACGTCATCTCCAAAATCAGTTGGGATAATTTATAATTATATTGAATTATGGAACGCAGATAATAGTCATGTATCGACTTAACATATCCCACATGGTAAGGTTTACAATGTTGACAATACAATGTATTTTATAAGCCCACTGGAGGGCGGGACGTCGCTATAAATCTGTCCAATATTGTTAAATCATGAAATGAAGAATTGCATAAAGGGGAAAACTACAACTCCCATAATGCTTAATGGGATACACCCAAAAGGGGCGGTACCTACAGCAAAAGGAAATGTTACAAAATACTGTGAGTAATATCCACACACTGACCGTGATCAAGACAGCGGACGCTGTCGAAACGCGTTGGTTTTTGTTTTTCTGACCCCATGGATGAATAAAACCATGATGGAATTATAACCGCTGCGCTGTACTGGAATTGGTTTTCTGAGTGCCACTCCATGTTTTTTACCTCGAGGGGGAGAAACTTTGTGGAATATATATATATATATATATATATTGTCAAACTGACAATAGAAGCTCACTACAAACGGAGATTGATTTTTGTGACACACTAGGTATACCCACAAATGTAGGAGGAGAAAGTGGGTTGAAAAAACAATCGAGATTTTGCCCGCAGCTCCCACCCGGCAACAAGGTAGACTTGTTCCACGAACTAATGGTGGAAGAAATAACAAAGATTGCAGGTAAATCTTTCAGCCACATGGAAAATATGAAGAGCAAAGAAAACCTATCTCCAAAGGAATATAAAGCAATGTCCGAATTAAAAGATGATCCGACTATAATCATTAAATCATCGGACAAAGGCGGTAACCTTGTTGTGCAGAATGTGTCAGCCTACATTGCAGAAGCCAATAGGCAGCTTGACAACCAAGAACATTATGAACAATTAAAGATGAATCCAATGGAAGAATGGACTACTAAATATCATTCTTTATTACTTGGTTGGAAAGAGAGAGGCCTAATTGACTTAAATGAATATTCATATTTAAGAACGGATAGTCCAATAATTGCCACAATATACTTTTTACCAAAAGTACATAAGTCCCTCATACAGCCCCCAGGAAGACCGATTGTGAGTTCCATAGGATCATTATTGGAATCAACATCAAGATTTATAGACATATTTCTAATGAACTATGTAACTGCACTACCTTCTTTCCTGAGAGACACAATGGATTTCCTAAAAAAGATCTCTGAGACCGAATGAAAGACAAACTATTTAATGGCAACCATTGACGTTGCCTCTCTCTACACCTCGATACGCCATGAGGACGGTGTAAAAACTGTCAAGAAGGCGCTTGAAGCACGTTCAGTAAGCCATTTGGAACATTCAGCAATGCTGTTGGATATGCTCAACTACTGCCTGACGCACAATGTTTTCCTGTTTTTGGGGAAGCTGTACCTCCAAAAGCAGGGGACCGCAATGGGGACATCATTTGCGCCCACATACGCCAACCTCCTGATGGGGGCTTGGGAAAGCGAGGTAGTGGGGAAGGAAAAGGAAAATGGATCTAGAATTAAACTTTGGTGTCGTTTTATTGACGACTTATTCATCATTTGGGATGGGAATAAAGACTCACTCCAACTATTTATTGATTCCTTGGAGGAAAATGAGTATAACCTTCATTTCACCTCAACTATCAGCGCTACAAATCTCATCTTCTTAGATGTGGAGATATTTGTAAAAAATAACAAATTATGCTCCAGGATCCATAGAAAACCTACATCATGCAACAGCATTCTCCACGCTAACAGTGGACATCCTGTGAACTTAAAGTGGAGTATTCCATATGGACAAATGCTGCGAGCAAAAAGAAACTGCTCAGAACAAACATACCTAGAGGATGAAATTGAAAAAATTAGCCAACGATTCAAGGAGAGGGGATATCCGGAGGAGGTGATCGCCACTGCAAGATCGGGGATGGCTGCAAAGAAACAAACAGATCTGCTAGTACCAAGGAACAGTAGAGTTGAGATCACCAATGATGAAACTGAACAGAAAAATGAAGTGACAAGATTGATCATTGACTTCGATAACCAAAGTGGAGAAATCAAAAGAGCACTACGGAAACATTGGAAAATCTTGCTCCTAGATGAAACATTAAGGAAAAACCTAATACCATATCCAAGAATTGCATATCGTAAGACTTCATCTCTTGGGGACATTTTAACACAGAGCCATTTGGAATTAAAAGAAGTGAACAAACCTACTTGGCTAACGACTCCAGGATTTTGGAAGTGCTTCAAATGTAAGGCCTGTGAACATAGCGTAAACATCAAGGAATACAGACTGCAAAATGGCAAAGTAGAAAAAATAAAGGATCACATCACATGTGAATCAAAGTGGGTGGTCTACAGACTACAATGCACTTGTGGGAAATCATACATAGGGAGCACTATCAATAAATTAAAACTAAGAATTTTACAACACCTACGGGCAATTAAGAACAAAGACCCGAGCTACCCTATGGCCATACATTTTGCTAAGTGTCATCAGAGCAACCCCGACCTACTGAGATATTCAGGGATTAAATTGAGTAAAACCTCAGAAAGGGGTGGAGACCGAACAATACAACTTCGAAAACTTGAAACCATAATGATACTGGGAATGGGGACAGAAGACCCCTTTGGACACAATTTGGACGCCGAACTGTTTGTACACTTGTAGATGATGGAGATAGAATGATGGGATAAATAGAAGATCTAATTCGTGACCAGAGAAATGTATATAGTTGTAAATAGATGTGATGAGGTATTGAACTTGAAAACAAGAAGTAGTATAGCAGCCAGATTCAATACAAGAGCAAGGTTACATCCTATGAGTAAGGAGTTCCCAATCATGAGTTATCTTTGTAGTTATGAAATACACAACTGAGGTGGATGATTATGTAATGAAATGGAATGAAGGGTGCTAATAAGGGCATGAAAAAGAAATGAGATGAAATAATGTGTACTTCACAAATAATCATATAATCTTATCATGTCAGAAATTGTCTCGAAATTGGAACTATTACGTATGTACACAATTAGGAATTGACAATATGCTGTGTGTAATTGTAGATAGAGTACATAGAATAATAATATGTCCAGCAACAGGGACTATGGAACATATAATCTGACCCCTTGGTATTCCAACCTGTGCTATATATAATCTGAGGTTGATCCCCTGATATTCCAATTTGAAGTACTTTACGTAATATATTGAAAGGTGCTCTGTTCTTTAACTCAAGACAGTGTGCAAAAAAAGTGGTACTTTACTGTGATAGTAATAACAGATATCTATGAGGACTCGTGACTGTACCCTTAGGGAATTTAACCCTGAATATATAAAGGATGCAAAATGCCGAATAATGTATATATGTATATAGTTTATTTTTGCTTTGAGTTTCTTTTTACATTGAGAGTACTTTACTGTGATGTTAAAGTGAAACAAGAAGTGAAAATGACGGACTATACTAGCCATTAAAACTGTGCAAGGTTGATGGTCTAGATGACTATGGAAAGGGAAGAGGGTACTAACACTGAACACTTTAAAGAAGGTCTAGACCACAGGGACTCTATGGTCCAGTGGAAGGCTAGGAGTAGCCGAAACGCGTAGGCCGTCCGTTTTTTGATGCACGTTAATACTTTGCACATGTTGTGTGAATAAAGTAAAAAGCTTTTACAACTTACCTGTTGCTGTGCCGTGACTTCAGCCGATATACATGGGGTGAGAAGAAACGTAGAAATATATATATTTATATATATATTACCTACTGGTGGTCGCCAGTAGGTAGTTATATTTAGGACCTAGTTTCCATAGGAAATCCACAACTTTCTATTTGGAATAACTTTGGTGCCGGTGGACGAATCTTTGTGAATTTCTCTAAGAAAATGGCCTGCTTGGTTCAGCTCCTTCCCTGAAAGTTTGGAGGTGATTCGTCAAGTGGGGGCTGTGAAAAAAGGGGGTCCCAAAATGTGTTTTCCCCATGCAATTTTCCACAGGCACGTTTAGCCAGGGCTACAGCCCGAACGGCTTAACGGAATTACACGAAATTTGTCAGAGAGGTAGAGTTCTGTTCGCAGATTGTGCTTTTTGTTAAATGGTGTAAATCCGTTCAGTAGTTTCTGAAAAAATTGCAACTAAAATCATAGCGATATCTAGAGACGGAGGTCAGCACGCGTACTGACATCTTTTTAATTACGAGCAATAGCTGCATGCTGATTGGCTGTGAACTGTCTGTCAACACTCAAAACCAGGAAGTGTTGGCGGCCATCTTGTGCCTCGCTAAAACCGAGTCACAAGAAAACAGTTAAACAAAGTTGAGAAATAAGGGAAGGGGTTAGGCTAGAGACATTCTGACCCTCTAGGCTTGATCAGGGGGTCGTACATGGATGTTTAGGCTCTATTTATTTATTTTTTTAAGAAAAATTGTGGCGTACGCGTATGGAAATACGTACAATTACGAGCAGGAATTGCATGCTGATTGGCTGCCAATACTCCAAACCAGGAAGTGTTGGCAGCCATCTTGTTTGTCGGGACAGCAGAGTCACAAGAAAACAGTAAAACAAAGTTGAGAAATAAGGAAAGTGGGCAGGGTAGAAACATTCTGAGCCTATGGTCTTGGTCAGGCGGTGGCACATGGATCTTTAGGCTCAATTTTTATTTTAAAAAAAATTTAAAATGGCGGGTTACTTGTGCAGTACTTGTACGCGGTGGAAAAGGTGAAAAAAAAGTAGAAGTCCGTTTTATTCATTAGGTCCCGGGGGGGCAATTTTTCTGCATAATGGGGGCTTGTAAGGTGCCCAGAGCACTGGGGAACGGCACTCCTCTGGTTTTATTTTGAAGTATGCGGGGGTGTTACGGTTCTACTCCCCGCAGTCTCGGTGAGCGGCACCCCTCAGGTCTTTTTTGAAAAAAAGATGTTTTGAGCTCTCTCTCTCTCTCCCCGTACACGTCGCGGGGAACACCACATTTCTGGGGCAGTTGATATGTAAAATGACCTTCCAGCTCCGGGTATCTGCATTGTCTGGAGTTTTTTTATTAATGTTGGGAGGGTGGGCTTGATAATACATCCTTGTAAACTCCCATAGAAGCCTATGTTCTGGTGTTAACATGGGCTTCTATGGGAAATAACAAGGCCAAATTATGAAGCCATTATCGCCGTTTTATCGGCAGTTTACTGCCAATAAAACGGCGATAATTTTAACACCGGTCCTTGATATTATGCACCTAAGTTTACTGGTCAAAAAAAAGAGCAATGGGCCATATTATCAACAAAACGCGATACATTATCGTTGCTTTTATTGGCAGGAAACTGCTGATAATGCGGCGATAATGGGCTTGATAATATGCCCTTGTGAATAACCATAGCAGCCCAGGTTAACATCATAACTTGGGCTGCTATGGGAATTTACAGGGGCCTATGGTTTTTTATTAATGTTGGGAGTGTGGGCTTGATAATACGTCCTTGTTAATTGCCATAGAAGCCTATGTTCTGGTGTTAACATGGGCTTCAATGGGAAATAACAAGGCCGTATTATCAAGATCATTATCGCCGTTTTATCCGCAATTTCTTGCCAATAAAACGGCGATAATTGTAACACCGGTCCTTGATAATATGCACCTAAGTTTACTAGTCAAAAAAAGAGCAATGAGCCATATTATCAACAAAGGCGATACATTATCGTCGCTTTTATCGGCAGGAAACTGCAGATAAAGCAGCGATAATGGGCTTGATAATATGCCCTTTTGAATAACCATAGCAGCCCAGGTTAACACCAGAACCTCGGCTGCTATGGGAAGTTACAAGGGCCTATTATCAAGCACATTATCAACACTTTATCGGCAGTTTCCTGTTGATAAAAGCGGCGATAATGTATCGCCTTTTGTTGATAATAATCTCCTTCATTTCTATGATAGTATGTAAAGCTTCCCTTTTTTTTGGTGTAGCAGTTGTACTGTCTTCGCATGCTCAGCGTTGTTTCGAAGCCCATGTTTTCTTTTTCTTCAAGTTCAACAAGCAAACCTTTCTTTATATCAGTTAGTAAATCTGTCGCTTTCTTTTCCCGGTTCCTGTGTGTCATCCACTGCTGTACTTTTGTACAGTATTAATAGTCATATTTTTTCTATATTTATTTGAAAGGTAGTGCCGAGGCGCCAAACGTTGATTAGGTACTCCGTCCACCGCCATTTTAGTAGTTTCTCACTGTTGTTTTTATTATATCTGTTAGTTAGAACTCAGTAGTTTTCAATCCTAGTCTTGAATATCTTACTATAGTATTTCAACATTATTTTTATTGTGGACCGTCATACCCCTCCCTCACAAAATAACAGAAGTATGTAGTTTTTTTTAATTAACTTTTATTAAACAATAAATATAAACGAAACTCAATTATAACTATACTAGCAGCCCGTCCCGACGTTGTCCAGGTATGAATTATTGCCGGCCAGTTTATGTTTTGGGGTACTGAGGTATATGTTTTGGGGTGTTTGGGTATTTTAAGGGTTCAAATATAGTTTTGGGTTATGGGGTACAGGGGTAGTTTTAGGGTTTAGAGATAGGTATGGGTTTTGGGGTACGGGGTACTTTTAGGGTTCAGAGCTGGGTTTGGGTTTTGGGGTATAGGGGTATTTTTAGGGTTCAGGGGTAGGTTTGAGTTTTGGAGTACAGGGTTATTTTTATGGTTCAGGGCTAGGTTTGGGTTTTGGGGTACAGGGGTATTTTAAGGGTTCAGGGCTAGGTTTGGGTTTTGGGGTACAGGGGTATTTTAGGGTTCAGGGGTAGGTTTGGGTTTTGGGGTACAGGGGTATTTTTAGGGTTCAGGGCTAGGTTTGGGTTTTAGGGTACAGGGGTATTTTTAGGGTTCAGGGGTAGGTTTGGGTTTGGAGGTACAGGGGTATTTATAGGGTGCAGGGCTACGTTTGGGTTTTGGGGTACAGGGGTATTTTTAGGGTTTAGGGATAGGGTTGGGTTTTGGGGTACAGGGTATATTTATAGGGTTAAGATGGGTTAGTGTTTAAGGGTGTTGGGGTATTTTAAGGAGTAAGGGTGGGTTATGATTGTGGGGTGCAGGGGTATTTAAAGGGAGCAGGGTGGACACCCGGAGCTGGAATGTACAGAACCTGGGAAGAAAAAACTATGAAATATTGGGCACAACGCTCGCTTTTTTTTCCGTAATCCCGTGCCCCGCACACGCCCACGCCCCCAGCACACATTCACAGCACACGATATGAGACATTGCATGAAGGACGGAACGTACCACACGCCCCCATCGTTTGTCACGCCCCCAGTACACGCCCACAGCACAACGCAGACACGCCCACAAGGGACTACTTTGCTGGCACGGTTCTTTTACTCTTTAAATGTATATGGTGGATGTCTGCATAGCCTATGTCCTTCTGCTGCAACTGCCCTTTCCAACGCTGTATTGGGTGTTGTGATTGGTGCTGTGGTTCCTGAGATTACCCGCCTCAAAGGTTTGGGCTCTCTCTTTATTATATTAGTATAGATTAGAACGGGAAAAATAACTTAAACAATGTTATAAACAAATTGTGAAATGGATTCCAAAAGGAGTCCGATTGGTAATCTGCAAAAGAAAAAAGAAAATTAGAGTTTAGAATTATGTAGATGTGAGTAAATGAGCTGAAGCGTTACGGGGCATATTATCAAGAACGGCGATAAACTTATCACCGTTTCAGCAGCAGGATACTACAGCTAAAGCGGCAATAATGGGCTTGATAATATGCTATTGTGAATTCCCATAGCAGCCCAGGTTCTGGGCTATTATAGGAATTCACAAGGGCATATTATCAAGCCCGTTATTGCCGCTTTAGCGGCAATTTCCTGCTGCTGAAACAGCGATAATTTTATCACCGTTCTTGATAATATGCCCCTACAAGTTTTGGTAACTCTACGGTTTTACGTGTGCAGTGAGACTCGTACATTCCAGTTCTGACATAGTGCCACGTTCAAGTGGTGTCTATATGAAAGTGCCTATTGCGTTACTGTCGTCCGTTATGGCGACCTATTTCTAATGCATTCCTATGAAGGCTTTGTAGATCTAGGCATCTGTGCTTACCATTGTATAAACCTTGCGTGTAAACATTTCAGGCAGTTGGTGTCACAACTAGTTCTGAACAATTCTTCTACACGTCCAAGAAGACAGCAGTGGCTAAGTTTAAGAGAGAAAGAGAAATGATGTCACAGAGCGTGAGAGAGAGAAAGAGAGAGAAAGAGAGAGAAAACAACATTAAAACTGTGTCTCAGAGTCTGGAGTTGAGATTTTTTCTAGTCAGACGTACATTTACTAGCTCCTTGCATCAATTTACCCATGTTAAAAGTGACTCAAAAGTGGCGTAATAAGGTTGTGGATCTGTTTGTCAGACTGTTGTAACCTATCTGTTGTCACTGCTCTGAGGTAATTATAGGTTTTACAGAGAAGCTGCTATACACTTCGCACTCTGGGCCATAATATCAAGCCGAGGGGGACAAAATTATCCCCACTTTATTGGCAGGAAAGTGTCGCTAAAGTGGCAATATTAGGTTTGATAATATGCTCTATGGAGTCCCAATCGAAGATCATGTTAGATGTCCTTCCCATCTAACATGAGCTTCGATTGGAATTCCATAGAGCATATTATCAAACCTATTATGGCCACTTTAGCCGAAGTTTGCTGCCGATAAAGTGGCGATAATTTTGTCGCCAAGGCTTGATAATATGGCCCTCTCTCGTTTCACAAATAAAGCTAACACTACAGTTTTACGAGTGCAGTGTACCTGGTACATTTTACTTGTTATAGTGTCGCGTTCAAGTGGTGTCTATATGGAAGTGCCTACTGTGTTATTGACGCCCGTTATGGCGACTTATTTCTAATGCATTGCTATGAAGGCTTTGTAGATCTAGGCTGCTGTGCTTAACTTGTATAAAGAGTGCGGCCACCGGAGTTCACCATTCGACGTGAACTCTGCTTCTATACGTCAAAGTATATTTAATAAGTTGCAGAGAATTCCATTGCTGTTGCTCAATAGGCCGTGGTTGCTTCTGAACGATGTTTGGTGAAGGAAACAAAAGGACATTTTGATTAGTCATCGTAAACTGAGTTGCATAACTACTATCAAAAGTGAATTTTAATGTGGGTTCTTAATATTCCGTAGTTAAGACTGTTGAAGCTCCAGCAAACAAAGGAAGATCAATAAGTTAATACAGACCTGGGACGGCCTCGTGAAGCAGAAAAAAAAACATTATCATGGACGCACAATTAATAATAATAGAGGCCTAAGCACGTGGCGTGGTACATAAATACGACACAGAAATGTATGCATGCACAATTTTTAAGATTAGAGCTGTATAGGACCTCGCGACTTATAAAGAAATATTTCAATTATGTAAGTACAATTTAAAACCATTGAGGGATAGGAAAGCCATATGAAGGATAACAAAATAGCATTATGCATATACAATTTACAGTGGAGGCTGATGTTGTGACATCTTCTCTTACCTCTGCTTCTGTCGTCTTTTGTCGTGTCTTGAAAGGCTGCGGTTTCGCTGAATCTGGGGTGTTTTCAACGATCTGTCTGTCACCACAGCAGAGACAGGCCATAGAGAGTGAGCTCACGTCAGTGCCCACATTATATAGGAACCGCGGGGCTGAGCAAACCAAGCCCAGGGCCATCATTGGTAGCATTTTGGTGGTCTGCAAGAATGACGGACCTGGGGGACATGCCATTTGGTAATGTATTGGTTTCAGGGCAAAATAATAGCAAGCATGCTAGGTGATGGCATGTGGGCGGGCGTGCACCACACATGTGCAAGTATGAGTGTGTGCACTAACAATTAACAACAAAGAGAGATGAGGGCGGTGTTATAATGTACACAGAGGCAGGCCCAGAATCGGATCTGCAATGAGTCAGCACTTCTAATCATTCTCTTAGCGCGCCCTGAGCTCTGATTTGTCACTGAGAGGGTGATCGCACCATAGTTTGTACTGCTTATCATACTCAGTGTGTACCCGCGCATACAGTACGAATATGCTTTGACATTACGCGTCGCTTTAAAGCTTCGGTGTGACGTCATGTACGGCGTTCTGTATGCGAAAGGGGGCAATGTTTCTACTTGGTTTAAAACATTTATGTATGTAATGTACATACTAAGGGCAGACATTTGGGCTACCTATGATTTTTTTAAATGCTTGTAATATTCATATATTACTTTTAAAAAGAATTACACAAATCGTGGTAGAACATCATGCGTACTCGTATCGAAAGAGCTGCGCAAGCGCATCATAAGCATACGCAAAGCCATGTGACTTTAAAAGTAGAGATTTGATTGGTTCTCAACTTTTCCTATTGCGACTGTTGAAAGTTCCGTCCCATTATAATTATGCGACTTTGACTTTCTAAGAAGAAGCATTTGTTCTGAGAATCTTCTCAAATAGATGGAAGATCACACTAATAAGAGCAATGGACTCATCTTCCACCAGTTCTTCAGAGGGAGATTTCATTCCTGAAGAACCTCCAAAGAAGAGGAAAGAAGCTCTAATTTGGAAGTTTTTCACTTTTCCAGAAGGTCAAAAAAAGGTTAATGCTCCAAAAGCAACCTGTACAATCTGCAAAACAACTCTTTCAAGGGGTGATCCATGTACAAAATACTCCTTTGGCACAGCAAATATGGTGCGACATGTGAAGAACTTGCACCCCAAGAACTTTGCTCGAGCTGCAAGACGGAGGTTGCACGAGAACCCACCTGCTGCTACACAAAGCACATCAACTGCGGCAGCAGCATTTTCAGCAAGCAGTCCACACGCACAAATTGATTCTGACTTTGCTAAAGTTAAAATTCTATGCATTTATTGCGATAAACTTTTGTGTTATGGGGAGCAGTCTATAGACCTGATGAAACGCAGGATGCAGGATGATTGCTGTCCTCGACATTAGTTGTTCTTTTTTCATTCTTTTGTTCCGCTTGGAATTTGTTGAGAAAACACAAAAAAAATACAAAACAAAAAAAAACAGTTCTTTTTAGAACTACCTTCACTGGTCAAAGAAAGAACTATATTTCTATGTTAGTGTGTAAAAGTTTGTCAGAATGAATGTGTAGTAGATAAATGAATGAATGAATATATTACTAGTGTATGGAGAATGTGAAAGTGCAGAATTATAAGGAAGTGCTACAGCATAAATCTATAAGGTGTTTACCTATAGTATACTGTAGTATGTCCGAAGCACTTGAATGTATCATATGTACATAAATATATTACAAGTCTATGCTTCAATTTGCGCTGCTGGTGAAACTGCCTGGGTGAATTTGTATGTGTTAGGGGCGGATTTACAATCCCCTTATGTCTCTTTTACACAGCCGTTGCGTCACTTTTGTGACACAGCGGTGGTGCAAAAGATGTGCCATGGTGTGTGCTATTAACAATGTGACGCATCTGGAGGGTGTATTACATTGTAAAGCGCTGCGCCAGAAGAGGCTTTCTTGTGCAGAAGGAGGTGCAACAACGCCTCCTAAAAGTGACTGAGTGAAATGTATAACATTTTATTCAGTGACTGTTGAGCTTATGCTGCGTCAAAAACTTGCACATGCTTGAAGCAGGTGTAAGGATTGATACAGCATTGTGAGCTTGCAACCGACATCAAGCAATAATTAATCCCAAAATTACTTTGCAATTTAGTTTTGTTATTATTTTATAATAAGAATATGGCATATAATCTAAAAAATAAAATACATATAAATATTTATACTAAAAATATAAGAAATGAGTATAAAAAGAAACACATAATAATTAATACATTTATAAATTGTCATTTACAAAACCATTGAAATTCACTGAAAAAACCATAGGTTTCACACACGTTATAGTTAGGAATTAGCATTTAAAAAAACTTGCAAATTCATTGAAAAAACCATAGCTTTCACACACGTTATAGTTAGGAATTAGCATTTAAAAAACTATGCAAATTCATGGGAAAAACCATAGTTTTCACATGTTATAGTTAGCTGAACAATTCTCTCATACAAAACCTTTGAAATTCCTCCGTTATAGTTAGCTCAGCTAACTATAACTTACGCGCCCGCAATGCAATGCTGATGACGTCACATATTACATCTCTCATGACATGGTCAGTGACATCACTCATGACATCATTGATGACATCTCAAATGACATCCCTGATGACATCACTGATGACATCATCCTTGTGGCAGACCTCCTCTTACTGTAATATAACCTTTGATACACACAATCAAAAATAGAAACTAACATTTTGCAAAAAATGGAGATACCAATTCCAGTTAGAACAACCTATTGAGTAATTCCAAAATCTCCATACACATCCACTCATTCACCAACAGTTCTATATAGTCACTCATAAATGTACTCACTCATCATATGTACTCATACACCTGTTTATCCTGTTATACACTGACTCATCTATAGAGTTACTCACACGCATACTCACACATGCAAATAAACTATCAAATATCCATTTACTTGCATATACAGCTATACACCCACCACTATACTAACTTCTACAGAACCGTACACATACTCTCTTAAACAATCACTTATAGAAACACATATTTATTTATGCAGGAAGTCTTAGAATCTCTCGCTCTCACATATACTCACTTATATACATCAATACTCACATATACTTATTTAAAACATATGTAGTTACTCATAAAGATACTATTGAGACAGTCATTCACTCACTAACACACCCATACACACACTCATCCACCCATACAGTCCTGCACACATGCTGTCTTCAAAACACATACAAACAGTGAGTCAGTCATTCATGCATCTGAGCGCTAAGTAATATTCCCCACCGAACCATACAAACACTCATTTTGGTACTCAAAAAACCAACTAATAACCCATATACACACTCATGTAGCTACTCACCAACCCATGCAGCCACTTATATACAAAGTGAGACACTGATACAGATATTTAAATATTTAAATATTACTCGCTAGTACACCTATTTACTAAGATATACTTAATAAGTGAGTTATACAATCAATTTTACAAAAAAAACATCCATTTAGACACTTATTTACCCATGTATTCTTCCATCGACCTTTAGATATACATAAATAAAAAATATTTATTTTTCAGAAAGATTCACATTCACTGGATGATGTCATCAGTAATTTCATCAGTGATGTTATTTGAGATGTCATCAGTGATATCACTGACCATGTCATGATGAGTGATGTAACATGTGACGTCATCAGCAGTGCATTGCGGGCGCGCAAGTTATAGTTAGCTGAGCTAACTATAGCGGAGGAATTTCAAAGGTTTTGTATGCGAGAAATGTTCAGCTAACTATAACGTGTGAAACCTATGGTTTTTCCAATGAATTTGCATAGTTTTTTTAAATGCTAATTCCTAACAATAACGTGTGTGAAACCTATAGTTTTTTCAATGAATATATATATATATACATACATGTTATGGAACTTAACATAGAGATTCATCTGAACAATGTATGGATAAATAATGATTTTATAAATATTTATTACAAATTGGATGAGGAAATAACAGGGCATGTCTGGTTTCAAAGCATTTTTGCACTTTATTGCTAATATTTGCACATAAATGCATTTTGCACATAATTACTGGAAATTTGATTCCCAGTAATTTTGAACAGTACAGTCTTTGCGTATTTTGCACAGTAATTAAAATGCACAAGCACTTTATTAAATTTTTTAGTACTGTAACCTGGCAGCCCTAATCATCTGTATTGCACATGTATTTTACTGCGATTTTATAAATGGTATTTTATAAATAACCAATTGTTACAAATGATAATAACATTTCCCCTACGTTTTAAGGCACAATGAATTACGAGTATTTTAACAATATCTTACTGTGATAAAAACATAGATATTTGAACTGAATGTTTTTAAAGAATCTAAAGGGAGCGTCAGTATTTTCCCCGAGTATGTCTTCCCTTTTCACACTTTTTTAGCCCTGACACGTGATGTTGGTTAAATCAATCTCGGTCCCTTTAAAAAGACTGAGTTGCATTTTGAACACTGTCATGTGAACAAGTCTCGCTGAGAGCCGAAACGTCATGCGCTATCCTGAACTGAAATAAATACTTGCACTAAATGGTCCGTGTCTGCGTCTCCTTGCCTGGGGAAAAGCCTGAGTGATTGGAACAAAGACGTGGTATTTTGGATATTGAGGTCGGGCTGTTTCCGAGCTGACCGTACACGGGACCCTCTTCAACTTTGGTCAACGCCCTAATCGGGAACACCACCTGGGTTTTACTCTGGCAACTGGTACTCCGGAAGGAGTAAGGCTGTTTGACCCCCACTGGCTACAGGCGTGATTTGCAGAGAACTTGATGTGTTGGAGCCCAAAAAGTGGCGGACCGGACGATTTAGGAACCGACAGCAACAGCTACGACACCAAGTAAGCACGACCAGTAGTTTCGTTGGGAGAAGAGTCAAGTGCTTTTGATTTGGCGCTCGGCGCATTTTTCAAAACTAATACAAAAGCGTATAGCGCCATTCAAATTAAAATCAGTAATACAAGGATGGCAACTGACAGTGTTCGGGACAGGGAGACGCTAGCATCCACAGCGTTTTCAGACAGTCTACCTCTCCCCACTAACATTCGGGGGAGACCTGACAATGAAGCCGGCAGTAGCGGCAATGCAGCTTTGAGAGATTTATTTAAAACTTTGGAGAAGAAATCCCGCAATGAGCAATCGAAATGGTGGGAGTCCAAGTCCCTGCAAAGATATATAGAAGTGAACCGCATACCCCGCGGTTTGCGTATCTTGACGGCTCCTACCTATGAGGACCCCAATCCGGAGCTTATGAAGGAATGGGCAGAGTGTAATTTGGACGCCTCACGCCTCCAAGTTGAAATTCTAATCAAGTATGCGGATATTGACCGGGCAAAACTATTACTGGAAATTGAAGAAATATATGAACAATTGGCTGGCATGGGTGAGGAAGATGAGAAAACTAAGCTCATGAAAGCGATGAATGACAGACTTAAAAAGGAAGAAGTCAAAATAATTGAAAGGAAAACTTACACGTTTCAGCGCGATCGTAGTGACTATGAGTTGGGTCAGATTTTCACATTTTCACGGAAGTACGACTCACTACGACGAGGAGCAAATCAAACTCAACCCAAGCAAAAAATTATTCGACCACAAAACACTGGAACTGATTCGACTGACTCTAATTTCAGTACTGATATTGCCTCTGAGCCAGATGCAGAACGCCGTAGCAGGGCACAGGCAGAAGGGATACCAAAACCTTCCCCAGGCCAAGAAATAGTTTTTTTATGTCAGGAACGGCTCAAAACTCTGCGACCCCGCAATCCGCAAGGTCAAACAAACGGAGGGCAAATTACAGGAGGCGTCAAAGGCTCAGGGCGACCCAGAGGAAATTATCAAAGAAAAAGAAGAGGAAGGGGACAGGGAGCTGCCCCCCAACAAAACTAAATGAGAGTATAAGTCGAACGGTAGTTAATCTAACAGACTTTAAGCTGTCAATCAAAGAGGAAGAAATTTTGAGTCTGGGATTAACCTATGCCCCACGCTGTAACTTCAACTACACTGCCACGAGATGTGACATATATAAAGCAGTGAGACAATTAAAGCTTCGAAAATTGTACACTCTAAAAACCAAACAAAAAGACAAGACACAACCTCAGATGGAACTAACGGACATGATGAGTGAGGCATCACAAGGGACTAAAACAATAATTGAATTATGGGAAACCAAGGGAGCAGGATATGACGGGGTACAGCAGGAAACAAACAACTCACGAGATATTGACGAAATGGGCAATAGAGTCACCACTGAAACGTTATTTAGACAACCATCGACGTTTACCCCGGTGCTCCCACGTGATGCCATAGATATATATCATGAGTGTGTAGTCGGACAATTAAAGGAATAGCACAGGAATACGGTGAATACCAAGAGAAAATATGATGAAACATCTCAACGATATCATGCTCTTGTGAAAAAACTAACTAAGGAACGGGACATTGTCATTAGAGGAAGTGATAAAGGCGGCAACATTGTGCTTTTAACAAAATCTGAATACGAAAAAGAAGCCTTTTCACAGTTAAATGACAGGAACTGCTATGAGCGCATCAATGCCCAGGTGATGACAACTACCAAAATAGAATTCCACCAAAAACTATTAAAATGGAAAACAGCTAAACTCATCACGGATGCAGAGTATAAATACCTGAAAGTAGATTACCCGGTCACCCCAATAATGTACTTTTTACCTAAGGTGCAAAAGGACTCCAAACATCCGCCAGGTAGACCTATTATCTCGGCAAGGGGGAGCCTTCTAGAACACACTTTGGTATACATTGATTACTTCCTGCAGGGATATGTAAGGAAGCTTGATTCATTTGTACAAGATACCAGTGACTTTTTGTTGAAAATCAGGAACGTGGTGGTGGAACCTGGGGATTGGCTTATTGCACTAGATGTAACGTCCTTATACACCAGCATATCTCATGAACAGGGATTAGCAGCAGTAAAACATTACTTATTGAAGCGTGATCTGATGTTTAGTGATCACAATTGCATGCTATTAACCATGTTGGAATTCTGTCTGACCAATAACACTTTCATGTTTAGCAATCTCATGTACCGTCAACGGCAGGGGGTTGCTATGGGGGCCAGTTTCTCCCCGAGCTTTGCATGCTTACACATGGAGGCTTGGGAGGAACTGGTCCTCAGGAGGGACCACAACCAAACATTAGAGACACATGTGACAGCTTGGTATCATTTTATAGATGACCTACTAGTAATAAGGAGGGGGAGTGAATTGGAAGCAAAGGTATTTATTGAGAAGATCAATCAAAATAACCTAAACCTCAAATTCACAGCCACCCTAAGTCAACATGCAGTCACCTTTTTAGATACAGAATTGTACATTATCGATGGTAAATCTGAGTCTAGAATTCATCGTAAACCAACGGCCGGGAACAGCATATTACATGCTGCAAGTGCACATCCGATGCATCTCGTATCCAGCATCCCCTATGGGGAGATGCTGAGGATGAGATGCATCTGCAGTAACCCCACAGACCTGGAGAGGACTCAAAGAGAAAGCACAGTATGTTTCCTAGAAAGAGGCTATTCCCTACAAACTATTGAACAGGCCAAAAACAGATCCATGATGGTAACCAGGGAAGCCCTATTGACCAGAAAAAAACAACAGGGAGTGAATACTGACTCCAACACAAGTAACAACCAAGCAACTGGTTCAGGTGTTTTCAGAATTATTACCGGGTTCAGTAACCAACATCGGGAAATTTACAGATTGGTTAATAAATTTTGGCCCATAGTAAGAAGTGACCCTATCATAGGTGACACTCTCCCAAATAGGGCATCTTTGACTTACAGCAGGGCACGTCCCTTAAAGATCAGATAGTTGATACCAACCCTGAACCCATACTGAAATCGACCTGGCGGCAGACCAATAAAGGTTTTTATAAATGCAGAACATGCAAGGCTTGCCAGCATGGTATTAACACCAAAATGTATCCGGATGGATTCAGTGATAGACAACTTCCAATTTCACAGATTTTGACCTGTAAAACGGAATATGCTATGTACATCCTCCAATGCCCTTGCTTACTAAAATATGTGGGCAGTACGAAACTGCCGGTGCATCAATGCATCCTCCAGCACCTTAGAGCTATCGCCAATGGGGATAATACCTACCCAGTCGCAAGGCATTACCGTGATCACCATCAAGGTGACAACTCATCACTTAGATATTTTGTGATAGATGCGATTAAGGCTAGCAGGAGGGGCGGAAATAGGGAGATCAAATTGAGAAGACTTGAGACTCATTGCATCCTGTTACTTGACACCAAGGCCCCTGTGGGTTTGAATGTGACGGAGGACATGTGCACCTGCTTACCCTAACGATTACTTAAATAGGGATATATACTGGCACTAAAATGGGCAACTACGCATATGCGTTTTCATTCTCGTATTTGCTAATTTATTGTTATCTTGGAAGAAGTGGCCAAATATTGGCTTGCCATCAATAGGTACACACACGTGGAAATATTTGAAACATAAGACGATGTCTTTGCAGTAATCTCTGAATCACATTGTTGCAATCGCTACTATTTTGATTTGATTTAATTTTAGAACACACATTAAGGGCGTAACATAGATAATTTAGACTAGATGGATCCTAATTTCCCAATAGTCAATATATGTAGAAAAATGTTATTAGCCAAGCATGCACTAATGTTACAGGTTTGTTTGAGCACTACAGGGGGAAAACATGAGGGTGGATATGACGCCAAACGGATTATAACATTCGGTATGAAGATGCCAGTAGGTGTAGTTATGTGGAACATAACATAGAGATTCATCTGAACAATGTATGGATAAATAATGATTTTATAATTATTTATTACAAATTGGATGAGGAAATAACAGGGCATGTCTGGTTTCAAAGCATTTTTGCACTTTATTGCTAATATTTGCACATAAATGCATTTTGCACATAATTACTGGAAATTTGATTCCCAGTAATTTTGAACAGTACAGTCTTTGCGTATTTTGCACAGTAATTAAAATGCACAAGCACTTTATTACATTTTTTAGTACTGTAACCTGGCAGCCCTAATCATCTGTATTGCACATGTATTTTACTGCGATTTTATAAAGGGTATTTTATAAATAACCAATTGTTACAAATGATAATAACATTTCCCCTACGTTTTAAGGCACAATGAATTACGAGTATTTTACCAATATCTTACTGTGATAAAAACATATAGATATTTGAACTGAATGTTTTTAAAGAATCTAAAGGGAGCGTCAGTATTTTCCCCGAGTATGTCTTCCCTTTTCACACTTTTTTAGCCCTGACACGTGATGTTGGTTAAATCAATCTCGGTCCCTTTAAAAAGACTGAGTTGCATTTTGAACACTGTCATGTGAACAAGGCTCGCTGAGAGCCGAAATGTCATGCGCTATCCTGAACTGAAATAAATACTTGAACGAAATGGTCCGTGTCTGCGTCTCCTTGCCTGGGGAAAAGCCTGAGTGATTGGAACAAAGACGTGGTATTTTGGATATATATATATATAGACACATATGAACCTATTTGCCACTCCTATGGCAGGTCTCGGCAATCCTGGAGGCAGAGTGCTTGGTTTTGTGTGAGAGGGTGCCCTAGCATGAGCTGAGCCCCTCTGCAGCATTCGGAACCATCTCCTTATAGCTATTCTATGATATAGCCATACCATATACTCTGAAGTGCATTTTAATCCTCGTGGTTAATGCTAACTTTGGTTTGGCTTTATCAAAACATGTTGTGTAAGGTGTCAAACACTTTGGTGTACTACTCTCCCGCCAGTCCTGGCGGCGGGGGTTGCATTCCACCCTTCTAGAGGGAGAAGACATGTAGTTACTGGTTAAACCCGGTTAAAGGTAAACAGAGCCCCAGCATCACAAAATGGATGCTGCTGCCACAAACACGAGTCTACCCTCCTGCTGCTGGACAAAACTCTGGCAGGGGAGGCCTGAACAATAGGTTTCCTGTCCAGGGAGGTGCCAGCACCTCCCCAGACAGGCTTTAGTGTATTGGGGCAGGGTGAGTTGCATTCAGTGAATGCTTTTCAGATACTGCCTGGGACACACAAGGTGCTCCATGCAATTCCCAGTTCAAACCAGTTGCTGGGGCACCAAGCCCCAGCTCTGGCGTGAAGCTGAACAAAGCGGAAGGGATGTAACCACCACCTCCCCAGGTCCACCCAAAGGAGGGACCTTAGGGTTAGTCCAATCCCTAAACTTACTATAAGTATAGAACCCTAGGACTTTAGATTAACTGGGATGAAACTCTGAAACTTATATCCTGGACCTTCGACATTCCATTTCGACTGGAAGACGGAAGTCATCAACCTTGTGGTCAAGGAGTGACCACAACAGCATCTTTGCCGGTCTGCATTTTCGAGGCTCCCGCCGAACCCTGGAGAATCTGTGACACAGGACATGGACTTCCAGACATCTCTGACACTCATATTTGTTCACAGTAGAGCTGAGACCTGTGGCGGACACAAGGGACGTGGGGCTGGAACTCCTGGACATCCAGCATTTTTCTACCTGTATCAACTTCCCGAGGTATACCAAAGTTGTGCATTGGGGTGCTTGAAGCCCCAGCCCCAAGCACCAATTAATCTGAAGCTCAGAGGCCCACTCTTCACGAGTGTCCAGTGGGCCTGCTTTGTGCATTTCCACTCAATGCATTTTGCGGTTCCTGGCCCATTGGCTAGTCAGCCCCCAAGAAGACCAATCTTGAATTTAACTAGTTTTCCTGGTTGCTCCAAGATTGCTCCAACTTCCTTGCAACAGAAAAGTTCTTCAGACCAAGGTGCAGACCTTGGTCTGCACCGAAGCCAATCTCAACATCCTACGTGGATTGCGTTAGCCGAGGCTTGTTGGGTCCAATCCAGATACCAACACTGCAGTCAACTATATCCTTTGTGGGACAGCTCGAATCCAGCTCCTTGTTGTTGTGGTCGACGCCTCCTGGACCACGTGGCTGAAGAGACAAGCTTTGTCTTTGCACCTGAAATCACCCAACATTGGCTGGCAGCTTTCCATCGCCATCCTGGTCACTAGCAAGTGACCCAGACTCTGTCCCTTCTGCGGTTCTTCAGATCTTTGATCCTCCATTGGATCCACCCGGACACTTTTCCTCTGTTCGCATGCAGCACTTCTTTGCAGCTCTCCTTTGAAAACGATGACGAAACCCGACACCAAAAGGCACCTATGCACCCAGCTTCCGTGGGTGAGGCAACACGAGTACTCCAGTGCTCCCGTGGGTCTTGACTCTCGAAGTGTTCTAGTCTAAAAGGGCTCCATCGTAGTCCATCCGGAAGTGTTCTTAAATTGTAAATTTGTAACTTGTTTTTTTCCCATAGAAAGTCAATTGTAACCCGCGGCTGTGTTTCGAAACTGCATGCGTTTCCCATGGGCCTCCTACTTCCTAACCTTTGGTTGTTCCTAGAAGCCCCAGCGATTCCCCGGGCCCTAGGCCTGCTTTCTATCCCAGATGTTGTTCTTATACCACTATTTTAGTATATGGCTTGTGAGGCCCCTTGGGCATAACATATACTGTGCAACTTATCGTATGCTAATTAAGTTACTTGTAATGTACTTTTACCTTTGAACTCATAAAGAGTGCAGAGGGGTTGTGTTTAGGATAAATACGTATATATATACCTTGTGTGGTGTGCTTTAATTTGGTGCTCAAGAGATTATAATTGGTAAAACAAATAGCTTAATTCGCTCTCTGAAGTCTTAGCTTGAAAGCTGTTCTCCATAGCTACCACTAGGATAGTTTTCTATAAGGTTGACTTTACAACCACCATCAATAAGGGTCGATTGGACTGGTGCAACGTGTCTTATTTGAATAGTGGACATCATATACCAGACCAACTTCTCACATTGGTGTGCAGCGGATGGGATAAGAGCTTGCATTGTTTTACCAAATAATCTCGAGAAGATCATTTGAAAAATCACATCAAGGTACCTGTAGGTACATATAAATCAAGTCAAATAATACATAAGTTCTCCTGAACTCATCAGTGGTAGGTGTTAAGGGCTTAGCACACCCTGACTACAACTTCTAGAGAGGTTCTAGTAGAAAAACAAGTAGTGTTAGGTAGGTGCACACACCGCACCTCTTTAGTCATGGCTTTAAAGGCAGGAGCTACTGCATCTCTACCAGATGTCAGCCAAGTGCAAACATCTAAAGATGACACTTTCTCTTTCCAAGAGTTTAGAGGTTTGTGTGTCATAAGAAATTTAAAGCAAGGCAAGAGTCCAACCACCCAATACCTAGTAGATCTCTTAGTGGCAGATGACTTAGACAAAGCATCGGACCCAGGTGCTCATGGCAGCAGGGAGGGGGACCATCCTTCATCAGAAGAGGGTCCTAGTGGGGCAGCCCCACTGGTCTCTGAAGATAAAGAGGATGCAGACCTGTTGTGAACCATTTTAGGACACTATTGTAAATTTCCCGATTCATCCCCTTATATAGGTATAAATCACTATGTCCTTATGTAGGCATGAGAATCATAACCATATTTAAACATAGCTCATGCAGTCCAAATTTGGCAGGGCTACTTCCACTAGTCCTGAAAATCTACAACGTTTTCTTGGAAAACTCGATTTCAGCAGCTAAGGACTTTCCCTTGCTCGAGTACTGACCTGTCCAAGAACTCATGGAGTTTTCAAAGAACTGAGAGTCTTTAATGACATCAACATGTCCACCTTTACGTCAATTTCGGAAATTTCAAGGTATAAATATGCCCACACTTGCCTTAGTAAACACACGGTGGTTTGGAGCAGTTCGACTATCTACTTGCGTGACGCATTCTGCTACTGCAAGTGCCGAAGGAAGCCGACCCTCCAGCAGATGCACTGAGAGAGATGCTGTCTTTTCTCCTGCCGAGAAATCCAGCTCCAGTGTTTCTAGGCTACCCTTGCGGGTTGCTGGGATAACGAGTCCTGAGCCTGACCTTCTTCATTCGAAATTAAGGTACGGAGCTGATTAGACCCTAAGAGAAATCTTGGACAGATTCTTGGCAAAAGACCTGTCTGGATTCCAAAGATTGGGGATCTTGTCATGGAGAAAGTATCAGACAAGAAGGAATTTGGGCCTTCTTACAGAAAACCAGTACCTGTACTAGCAGTCCACAGATCAAGAACAGTGTTACTACCGCCGTTTGCTGGAAGAAAGGAGAACTCGTCTGTATCAATTGACCTGGTAAAACCACACCATGTGGCCGATAAGAAGTAGTAGGGCCAGTGGGCTCCCAAGATGTAGCAGACAACCAAATCTTGCTACCAACAAAGAGGTTCAAACTGAAAGACTCATCACCTTTGAAGATTCTAAAGTAAGAAAAGAAGGACTATGCAACAAAGCCATGTAACTTATGCCTCTTGAAACCCAAATAACAGTTTGTCAAGAAACTCCAGTCTACAATGATGTAGCATCTGACTATACAAACATGTCAAGGGAACAAGCAACTCCAGCGATTTCAAAGAATCCAGATGCAATACCAACTATTGACAGAACTGCCTCTGGCTATTTTATCAACTTTGATAACTTTTCTGAGGATCCCAGTGAACCTGAAACTACGCCAGCAAATACAACTTTCAAGAAAAAATTTACAGAACTTGGTCAAGAGCTTGCTAAAACATATCTGGTTTCACCATGGGTTGAATTCTGGATTGGGTTACTTGTATTTTTCTCCTGCTATGGCTCATTCGTGCTTTAAGTCTGGAAAAACTGATAGATGGAAAACACATTAAAATGGACACAGCAACTAAGAACATCAACTTGCTCCTGAAACCACACAAATCATCTCATCGTGAACAATGAGACCTGCCATCAGTGAACATCACAGCGGTTCCTCTACCTGGTGGAATAGCTTGGGATACAATTGATTATGACATTTATGGCCCTGTCGAGCTGCTGAAAATTCCACACCAATTTAAGGTCTCGTTGAGTCATTTTGTTTCACCCAGCACATTTTCTGATGATTGGGACTTTGAAACTGTTAATAACATGATGCAGACTTAGAAATGTCAGCTAAATTTACAAAACATGAATACTTAGAAGGTTCATCAAAATATGAAGAAATGTATTGTTTTAATAATTTTGGCCATCATTACTTGCATAAATCTGAAAACCCTAGAAATTTTTTAACTTATAATCAATGAGAACATTGCCCGACACCTCCAAAAGGTAGTTCTAAAACATTTATTAGAACATTTCCATATTTTACAGGTTTTAAAGTTACAAACCCAGAAAGTTTTTACTTTAAAAATATGAATAAGACAGGCATGAAAAGTATGTTGACAAACACTAACCACATTTATTCTGCTGACTTTTATGCTCAATTGTCCACCATAGGCTTTGACTTTTGGAAAGACAACATTGAGACAAAAACAGTTTGGGGCACAAAAGACTAAAAGGTACAAGGTTTAGAAGCATTGTTCAGGGCCTGCATCATCCCAGAACAAATGATGTTCTTAAATGACACTGTTCAACAGACATCTTGTCTTGGCCTGGCTAAGATAAAAGATTTAAACAAACCACCCTTACCAAAGCCCACACCTGATAGTAATTTAGCTTCAGGTGAGGAGGTAGATTAAATTATATTTTTCTACAAAACAGAACACATCCTGAATGGAAAAATTGGTTAATCTGGCCCACATACACGAATAACTGTCAAGATAGATTCCTGAACAAGACACAAGGGTTCACAGTAACTAGGCCAGATCCAAGATATATTCAAAGTCAACATCCAGGGATAATAACAACTTGTAGTGTAGGAAAACAATGCCTTGAGTGGCTGCAGAAATCCACAGTTCCAGAAATAAAACAACACTTATCTTTGCTTTAAGATGGCGTTGATTCACGAGAATTCTTACAGGGACCTCTTGATCCACGTCATAAATGTTTCATATACGCCGGTATATACACTGCATACAGTGAAGCATGGAAAGACACGTATATGGAAACAGAAGAAAGAATACGAGAAATTAATCGTATTAATTTAGAGAAATCACTCTCTGTAGTTGACAATGGGTTAACAACTCTGTCATCCAGAATATATTCTTTGGACAGCATTGTATCCTCTGCCATAGACATAATGGAACAGGACTTGCTAATGTTACAACATGGCCAGTCTCAATTACGTTCTATAATGCTGTTAGGCTGGACGTTGCAAAACCTTCATTCTGGCTATGTGCCTTGGCGTTTAATAAACACTACATCATTGTTTACTGTGTTTAACCTTACAGATAAACAAATCTCGTTGGCACAGAAAGGAGCAGACTATACGGTGCTGAGCATAGAAAAACTGGAGAGATTACCATTGATAGTTTCTGAGAAACCATCAGTTGAATGGATAATATATGGCACCATCACGATATCAGTGACAACTTTCCAGTTTCAATATTGCTTAAAACACATACCAGCAGGCCTGTATGAAAGGTTGGGTAAAGAATACATTAAGTCAACCTGGGATTTACCATATACACAAATGTTGGAGTGGGGGAAAGGAGGTATTTCTTAGTGGTAAAAATTGCAAAAACTCACTAAGCGGTACACTGTTATGTCAAGGTAATAATTTACATGGAGCCTGTGAGGGTTCTTCCAATAACCTTTCTTGCCACCTGCAAGGTTCGCCTACAGCGGGGATAGATCCAATTTTTAGGCAGCTTTCCAATGGTAGCTACATTACGTTAAATGATCACAGCTGTTGTGGAACGATGCCAGGAATAGGCTATCTCGTTAGTGTGTCAGCCAGGGTCACTTGTATGCAAGTATTGTTTCCTAAAACCAACAGACGGGGAGTCGCAACTATGGCCTTCAATGAGCATCTCTTCTATACAAATTGATACTTTAAGCAGAATGAAAGCCAATATTTTGCAAAAAACGGTGCCACTGACCTCGTCAAAGAGAGACGTATGATCTGCAAGTTGCAAGGTCCTCTGCAGAGATACATACATTATTATCAACAAACTGCCCAATATGTTTTGCGGAAATGTTGGGTCGTATATTTAACATGTCTGATTCCAGCGGTACTGCACATGTATTTAAGACAATTTTTTCGGGACTGATAGCATCCTTTGAAGCAGTCCTGGGCATTTTTCCTAACTTCTTGCACTCTGTGTTTGGCGGCCTGCCTCTCATTTTGGGACTCGTAGCAGGGATCTTATTTTTATCCTCCTGCTCCGTTATGGCAAATCCGGCCTCCAGCGATACCCAAGTCAGCATGGAGAATGCGCTGGCCATGAGGTATCGTGACAGAATAACACAGATCCTTGGCTTGGCTCGTTTGAGAGATCTGAAAACGACATGGTTCCTGTCAGAGAATACCACATGGTTCCTGTCATTCAAACCAATCTGGCTAGATTGCATCTTTCTTGTTCTACGATGCCTGCTTTGTGGAGAGGAATGCGTGTTAGATATCTGTCTAACACTACCATCGGATATGCCAACGGATGTTGACACATTACTGGGTCGGTAACGGCTCATGTGTTGTGTTGCCCCCAACGGCTACCAATCTTGATGATGGCAAGGTTCGCCCACAGCGGTGATAGATCCAATATTTAGGCAGCTTTCCAATGGTAGCTACATTATGTTAAATGATCACAGCTGTTGTGGAATGATGTAAGGAATAGGCTATCTCGTTAGTGTGTCAGCCAGGGTCACTTGTTGTATGCAAGTATTGTTTCCTAAAACCAAGACAGACGGGGAGTCGCCATTATGGCCTTCACTGAACATCTCTTCTATATGAATTGATACTTGAATTGAATGAGAACCATTCTTTTGCAAAAAATTGTACCACTGACCTTGTCCAGAGAGACGTATGATCTGCAAGTTGAAAGTACCTCTGCAGAGATACATGCATTATTAGCAACAAATTGCCCAATACATTTTGCAGAAATGTTAGGTCGTATCTTTAACATGTCTGATACCAGCGGTACTGCACATGTATTTAAGACGATTTTTTCGGGACTGTTACCACCATTTCAAGCAGTCCTGGGTATTTTTCCTAACTTTGTGCACTCTGTGGTCGGCGTCCCGCGTCTCATTTGGAACTCGTAGCAGGGATCTTATTTTTATTCCTCCTGCTCCGTTATGGCACATCCGGCCACCAGCGATACCCAAGTCAGCATGGAGAATGCGCTCCTGGCCATGAGGTATCGTGACAGAATAACACAGTTCCTTGGCTTGGCTCGTTTGAGAGATCTGAAAACGACATGGTTCCTGTCATTCAGAGCAATCAGGCAAGATTGCATCTTACCTGTTCTACGATGCCTGCTTTGTGGAGAGGAATGCGAGTTAGATATCTATCTAACACTACCATCGGATATGGCAACGGATGTTGATGCATTACTGGGTCCGATAACGGCTCATGTGTTGTGTTGCCCCCAACGGCTACCAATCCTGATGACGGCATTCATTGAGATCTCATCAGCAAATCCAACTGGTAGTGAGATACGCGGACCGACAGGCACACAGGTACAATCTGATATGAACATTGTTAATGCGGCTGACGCTGACACCGGTGCTTCACATCTGTGATTTCTTTGCCAGCCTGGATGACTTAATTTTTTCTCCTGACACCGTGAATAATTTTTTTAATTAGCACACAGCGTTCTTTTGGAACAGACTGAACTTTGGCACACAGTAATCTGCTTAAAGTAGAACTATTCTTAGAGAACAAGAATTCTTTGACTACTTCCTAGAAACAATATTTACCTGATGCAGAAATCAAACTAGCTTGTATATTCTGCTATGGGATGGTCTCAACCTTTTTTCTGTATCTAGAGCCATTTCATAAATGTAAATTTCGTGATTCATTTGGTTAGCATTGCTAATATCATATCATATGCTTACAATGAAATCATTTCCCTTAGATGCTTACCTCACAAATTCTCATTTTGTGTACGACCATTTTGTTTTATAACTTTCATGTATTTTTAGGGTGGGATGGTAAAAACACATGCTCTAGCTTTTATGTGTAGTACTAATCTTAGATTAACATGATAACATGGAGTGGGTGTTGTGAAGCATTTTAGGACACTATTGTAAATTTCCCGATTCATGCCCTTATATAGGTATAAATCACTATGTCCTTATATGGGCATAGGAATCATAACCATATTAAGACATAGCTCATGCAGTCCAAACACGGCAGGGCTACGTCCACTAGTTTCGAAAATCCACAACGATTTCTTGGAAAACTCGTCTTCAGCAGCTAGGGACTTTCCCTTGCTCGAGAACTGACTTGTCCAAGAACTCATGGAGTTTTCAAAGAACTGAGAGTCTTTAATGACGCTATAATGTCCACCTTTACATCAAACTCGGCAACTTCAAGGTATAAATATGTCCGCACTTGCCTTAGCCAACACACAGTGCTTTGGAGCAGTTCGACTATCTACTTGCCCGACGCATTCTGCTACTGCAAGTGCCGAAGGAAGCCGACCCTACAGCAGACGCACTGAGAGAGATGCTGTCTTTTCTCCTGCCGAGAAATCCAGCTCCAGTGTTTCCAGGCTACCCTTGCGGGTTGCTGGGAAATTGAGTCCTGAGCCCGACCTTCTTCATTCCAAATTAAGGTACACAACTGATTAGACCCTAAGAGAAATCTTGGACAGATTTGTGGCAAAAGAATATTACATTTACGCTACACCTCACTTACTTCTTCCCTCATACTAAGCTTAGGTTAGGTACATCGGGGTAGGCGTATTTTAGAAGTACCAGTTGAGTACTTTTAGCCTCTTTTATTTATGTATGTATTTATCAATGGTTTAGGAACCATACAATGCTCTTACAGTATTATTTTATTCTACTCTTTATACAGTATGCATTATATTTTACAACCAGTTTAACGATTGTAGCAGTTTATTTCTTATGCTTGAGAAAGAAGACTGTTAAAAAAAAACTTTTTCTTGAAAACGCCCGTCTATCTATTTCTCTGCACCTCTGGTGAAACGAAGCATGCACGATTGACTGAGTAAAATATCTATCTATTGTTTCCACGACTCTGATGATCAGTTTTATCTTGGAGAAACAAAGTTGTCATGTTTATGCGGTTGTGAGAAACTAATCCCTTCCTGTTTATTTGAGAAAGTTTCTAGTGACCTATGAGCTAGCTGGCTCTCACAACTAAGTCTAATATATTCGATAGAGACATAGTAGACCTCAGTCCTACGTCTAACTAAAGGATATATTGTTCCAATGCTCAGAGCCTATTGGGAATATAGGAATTACACTACAGACCAGGAGGTGGTTGATGAACCCATCCTGGGAGAAATAGGACTACCTGAAGGTGGAGAGGGTCTAAGAAGGCCTCCCACTATCCCTCTACATAGGCCTAATGGTGTAACCAAAAGGCCCAGATCACTCTCAGGAGAATCATCAGTAGGGTCCTCTGCCTCAGCTCACAGGAGGAGAACTTCCCCTGAGAGAAGAGAGCATGAAGCTAGAATGAGAAAAGTCAAGCTTAGAATCAAGAGTCAAGAAAGTGCCCTTACAAAAGAGACCCTGGCTCTTGAAAGAGAGAGAAAATTGTGAGGGCTAGAGCCCACTGATGGCAGCAAAATCCCTAGTGGTAGGGATAGGTCTTATGACCATAGAAACCGATCAAGATTGTCCCTCCCTATAAGGTTGCGGATGACATCCACAAATGGATTACTACACTGGAGAGGGCTTGCAAAGTACAGAAGCTTCCCCAGGAGCAGTGGGCAGCGATCTTGTGGCTCTCCTTTGCAGACAAAGGTAGAGATAAGCTCCTCACTGCCGGAGAAGAGGATGCTGACACTTAAAAAGTCCTGAAGAGTGCTCTAATTGATGGGTTTATCCTAACCACCGAACAGTATAGGTTGCTGTTCAGAGACACCCAGAAGGACTGGACTGATTTTGTAGATTGTGCTACTAAGGCTCTGGAGGGTTGGTTACTGGGCAGAAAAGTATAAGACTTTACACTATTGTATCATATGAGGGAGCTGATCCTTAATAATTATTAAAACCAGCTTCTCCACCAGCACCTGGTGGACTCTGATCTGACCTCTCCCCAAGAATTGGATAAGAAGGCAGACAAATGGGTCAGAACCAGAGTTAGGCCTAAAAATCAGGGTGGTGACCAGAAGAAAGATTCTACTAAACCACAAGAGAAAGGTGGGGATAAATCTAAAGATAAATCCACAGCAGGGCCCCAAAAAATCCTCTGAGGGGGGTTGGTCCCAAACTCCTTTTTCTACTGTTAAGAAACCTTATTGCCATATATGTAAGCAACCTAGCCACTGGCAGTTGCCCAAAACCCAAGTAATACTCCAACACCTCCTCTTACTACTAGTAGTAACCCCCTGGTGGTGGGAGTGCCCCCAAAAAATTGGTTGGGTATTCTTGGGGAACTCAGGTGGACTCTGGCCTAACCAGGTCCCCTACTACAGCAACTCTAATGTGATGGTGGCATTAGGTTTGCCAACTTCACTGCTTGTCCCAATACTTTGGGCAAGTACAGACAGGAGCCCCACATCAATGGTCAGACAGCTGTGACCTATAGGGACACAGGGGCTAGTATCACCATGGTGACAGAGAAAATAGTCCCCTCAGAACAGCTTTTACCTGGGTTTACATACCAGGTAACCAATATTGATGGAGTCAATTCAGATCATGCCATGGCAGTAAGAAATCTCAGCTGGAGGTGTCACTGGCCCAACGAGAGTGGCAGTCTCTACAAACTTGCCTGTGGATTGTTTACTGGGCAATGATCTTGAGATCTCAGCCTTAGCTGAGATAGAAAAAGAAACCCATTCGAAAATGGTAAGCCTTCCTGAAAAGGTTGGTAGGGCTGTGATGGCCACAGCCCAAACTCAGACAGATTTTAGTGTTGTGAAGCCTGACACTATGGATCACTCCTCTCAGACAGAGAGCATTGGGGAGGAAGAAAAGTCTCCCTCCCACCAGACTTTAGGTGAGGGTCAGTCTCCTCAGGGAACTGACCCTACCCCTGATGAAGGAATTGCCCCAGAGGTAGTCAGGCCTGGCCTGTCAGAGCCCCTGATGTCAGTGGACCCTTCCAAGGTGGTACCCAGTCTGAAGCAGGTAACCTGCCCCTCTCTACCCTGCCTCAGTCAGCCCAGAGCTGCAGAGGTCAGGGAGGTCAGTGGACCCCAAAGGGCCCCCGTTCAGTGGAACCGCCCCATCAGCAGATTAGGGGTACCCAGTGTAGTAGCCCTAGCCAGGTGAAAATTCCTCAACCCTCTGAGGGATCTCCCTTACCCTTGTGTAGGAACCTCCCCCAGATTGACGCTGTTGGGCACAGGCAAACCTGGGACCCAGTGGTCCCAAACCTGACCTGTCCCTCCAGTAGTCAACCAAAGAGACCCAACCTCCAGCTGTAGGTAGCCAAAGGTTGACCCTGAGAGCGCAGTGCAACTTAGTCATGGAAAGAAAGGCACACATGGTGGATAGTGATTGGAGGAAGCTGAGCCCAACCTTAGTGGAGCCTCACTGCAGTACTCCATCCCAGCACCAGGCTTTTACTTTCCCAAAACACCCCACAGGAAGTAACTCCCAATGGTGGAGACCCTCTGATACCCTTAGGGTGAGGGATTGCTTAGTGGACCATAAGACAGGGGGTAACCATGCTAGTGCAGGTACTTCCTTATATGGCCACTTAGTCAATATAGGCTCACCTGGACAAGGATAGCCTTATCTCCTTTCGTCGGGGGGTGGGGGGTTATGTAGGAAGGTGGAATCTGACTAAATGTTTACCCCCACTTTTTTCCTGGTGTTTTGCTGGTTTTCGACTTAGTTGCACTGAGACTCTGCTATTCAGGGCCCCAGTCTATCTCCTTTCTCTATATAATGGACTCCATGTACTTTAGGTACATACCAGATTGGTTACTGGGACACCCTTGTGAGCCCCTGCATATGGTACCCTAGGTACCCAGGGCATAGTTGCACCCAAGGCCTACCAGGGGCTGCAGCATGTATTATGCCATCCCTGGCTGGCCCTCCTAACTGACACCACAGGTCAGCAATTGCAACATGGGTAAGGTGGTGTAATCACCCCTTACTTAGATATAGTATACCTATACCTATATATATAGACACCTAGGAACTATAAGTCACTCCTATGGCAGGCCTCGACAATCCTGGAGGCAGAGTCATTGGTTTTGTGTTAGAGGGTGCCCTAGCATGAGCTGAGCTCCTCTGCAGCTTTCGGAACCATCTCCTTATAGCTGTTCTATGATATAGCCACACCATATACTCTTAAGTACATTGTAATGGTTACGGTTAATGCTAACTTTGGTTTGGCTTTATCAAAACATGTTGTGTAAGGTGTCAAACACTTTGGAATGCTACCCCCCGCCAGTCCTGGCGGCGGGGCTAGCATTCCACCCTTCTAGAGGGAGAAGACATGTAGTTACTGGTAAACCCGGTTAAAGTTAAACAGAGCCCCAGCATCACAAAATGGATGCTGCTGCCACAGACACGAGTCTGCCCTCCTGCTGCTGGATGAAACTCCGGCAGGGGAGGCCTGGCCAATACAGTAAATACACAATACACTAAAGCCCAAACAGGCTTTAGTGTATTGGGTCAGGTTGGGTTTCATTCAGTGAATGGTTTTCAGACACTGCCTGGGGCACACAAGGTGCTCCATGCATTTTCCAGTTCAAACCGGTTGCTATGGCACTCAGCCCAGCTCTGGCGTGAAACTGGACAAAGGGGACGGGGTGTAACCACCCCCTCCCCAGGTCCACCCATAGGAGGGACCTTAGAGTTAGTCCAACCCCTAAACTTACTATAAGTATAGAACCCCAGTCCCTAGGACTTTAGATTACCCTGGACGAAACTCTGAAACATATATCCTGGACCATCGACATTCCATTTTGACTGGAAGACAGAAATCATCTCCCTTGTGGTCAAGGAGTGACCACCCTGTTCAAACAGGCGCCAACAGCATCTTTACCGGTGTAGATTTTCGAGGCTCCCGCCGTACCCTGAAGAATCTGCGACACAGGACCCAGACATCCAGACATCTCTGACAACGACCTTCGATTACTGCAAAGCTAAGACCCATGGCGGACACGAGAGATGTGGGACCGGAACCCCTGTACATCCTGCATTTTGCTATCTCTATCAACTTCCCGAGGCATCCAGAAGCTGTGCATTGGGGTATTTGAAGGCCCAGCCTGAGCACTATTTGCACTGAAGCTCAGAGGCCCACACTCCACGAGTGTCCCGTGGGCCCGCTTTGTGCATTTACACTTGATGCGTCTTCGTTGTTCCTGGCCCATTGGCTAGTGAGCCCCCAAGAATCCCAATCATGAATGTAACTTATTGTTCTCATTGCTCAAGGCTTCCTCCAACTTCTCTGCAAAGGAGACATTCCTCAATCCTTGCTGGTCAGCATCAAAGCCAATCTTGACATCCTGTGTGGATTGCGTTTGCCAAGGCTTGTTGGGTCCAATCCGGATACCGTGACCGCAGTCAACTAGATCCTTTATGGGACAACTCAAATCCAGCTCCTGGTCATCCTTGATGCCTCCTGGACCACGTGGTTGAAGAGACAAGCTTCACCTTTTCACCAGATATCACCAAACATTGGCTGGCAGCTTTCCATCGCCATCCTGGTCACTGGCAAGTGACCCAGACTCTGTCCCTTCTGCTTTCAGGTTCTTCAGATCTTCGATCCACCCTTGGAGCCACCCGGACACTTTCCTCTGGTCGCATGCAGCACTTCTTTGCAGATCTCCATTGAAAACTAAGACGAAACCCGACACCAAAAGGCAACTATGCACCGAGCTTCCGTGGGTGAGGTAACATGAGTACTCCAGTGCTCCCATCGGTCTTGACTCTCGAAGTGTTCTAGTCTAAAAGGGTTCCATCATAGTCCAATCCAGAACTGTCCTTAAATTGTAAATGTGTAACTTGTTTGTTTCCCATAGAAAGTCAATGGTAACCCGCGGCTGTGTTTAGCCACTGCATATGTCTCTCGTGGGCCTCCTACTTCCTAACCTTTGGTTGTTCCTAGAAGCCCCCAAAATTCCCCAGGTCCTAGGCCTGCTTTCTATCCCAGACGTGGTTCTTAAACCACTATTTTAGTATATGGTTTGTGAGGCCCCTAGGGCATAACGTATACTGTGCAATTTATCGTATGCTAATTAAGTTCCTTGTAATGTACTTTCACCTCTGACCTCATAAAGAGGGGTTGTGTTTAGAATAAATACATATATATTTGATATATACCTTGTGTGGTGTGCTTTCATTTGGTACTCAAGAGGTTATAATTGGGCTTATTTCGGTCTCTGAAGTCTTAGCTTGAAGGCTGCTCTCCATAGCTACCACAAGGATAGCTTTCTATAAGGTTGACTTTATAACCACTATCAATAAGGGTCGATTGGACTGGTGCAAGGTGTCTCACTAGAATAGTGGACTTCATATACCATGCCAACTACTCACAAATGCTGTCAAAGATTTCCTAGCATATCAATCCCTAGTCCAAGCCTATACCATTGCAACCCACAATAAAGGTGCAACACTAGACTGGATAATTTCCAAAGAAAAAAAATGGTTAAAGCACTCCAAATTGACTACTGCGATTGGTCAGAACATCATATTATCACCTTCCAAATGTACCCTACAAGAAAGAAACCGGCCTCACAATCTATCAAACCCAGACAATGGGTTTGTGACCGAAAAAAACCAAAAGTTGGAGATACCAGCAAAACAATGCAAGAAAGAACTTCTTCCTCCTAATGATATGGAGAACGTCAATGAGCTTACAGAACACTACAACTCCACAATGACAAAAATTATTGCTGCACTCGCCCTGCTAAAACTCCGAAGGATACCGGACAAAGACAAAAATCCTTGGATCAATTGTTCGCTCAATGAAGAAAGACGCAAACTGAGACTAACTGAACATCAATAGAGACAACATCCTTCATCCCCTCACTTAAGATTGCTAAGAAAGTCCAGAAACTCCTACAACAAAAGTATCCTAAAAACTAAAAAATACTTCTTTAGATCGGTTCTTGACAACACCAATAACAAACTGAGGAAACTATTCGAAATACTAAAGCAGCAATCAAACAAAATTTCCAAATCCACACTCTTGACATCAAAATCACATTTAAGGAGAGAACATTTCTCTTCCTTCTTCACTGCTAAAGCCACTTCCCTGGAGAAGCAACTCCAGATTTCAGCTGACAGCCCCACTTCCCCTAAAAATTCTCCAACCAATCATCCAACCCAACTACTCTGTCAGGATCGAAAAATAAAGCCCAGTGGAACTCGTTCAAACTCTATGACCACAGAGACATCACCAAAACCTTATCCTCTATAAAACTGAACAACCACTACTACGACACCCTCCTGTCGAGTTGCCCGTCATCTATAAACCATACTATCATCCCCATTTGGACCAAGATAATCAATGCATTGCTGTAGCAAGGATCCCTCCCTGATTGCCTAAAAAGTGGGCAAGTAATCCCTATCCTAAAAAAAACAACAGAGAGCCATTCAGACGCAAACAATTTCCGACCAATAACCAACATTCCCATGTTAGCCAAAGTAATAGAAAAATGTGTTCAACAACAGCCTAACTTGACACCTGCCAATTAGGTTTCAGACCCAGGCACAGCACCGTAACAGCAATTCTAGATATTGTAGGTGAGCCCCACAATCATTAGACCAGTATAAAATATGTCTGCTTGTGCTACTTGATATCTCATCTGCTTTCGACACTGTTAACCTTGGCAAAATACTCGAGAGACTTGAGAACAGGATGGGTTTATCAGGGTCGGTCCTAAAATGGTTTAAATCCTTCTCAGACAACAGAACGCAAAGATTCCTGGTGAATCAAAATCTATCCACACAATCCCTAAACCTACTAGGAGTACCACAAGGCTCAACACAATCCCCATCACTATTTAATCTCTATATCGAACCCTTAACCAAAATATTACAGGAGGCTAACATCTCCTTCCAAATGCATGCGGACAACACTCAGCTATATATTAAGATCACTTCCCTAAAAGAGATTAAGACGATGAACCAAGCATTAAAAAAGACCATCCAAAGGCTAACAAACAATCACCTTAAGCCAGAGGTCTTCAATCTGTGGGGCGCGACCATGAGGGGGTCCCTGGAGTCCTGGAAAGGGGGACACGCATTCCCCAGCTTCACTTGTCCCTGCAAGCCAAAATGTTTGCTTTCTTTTTGGAAAAAGACAGCTGTCCTGGAACAGCTAATTTAGATTGTTATCAGCTGCTTGCCTGAATGAAATGCAAAACAGCTAATCTGCAAATTTAAAGGATGATCAGTTCTGGCTTTAATTGATCAAATAACTCCAAGGTTTGTGATGACAAAAAACACACATCTTTGAATGGAAATGCAAAGAATTAACAATTGGGCTGGGAAGTGCTTAATAATAATTTTAACTGCATTTACACAGCCCTTAGTACCCCTAAATAGGTGTTGAAGGGACCGTTATGTAAAACAAACAAAAAAAGCATTACATACGCGCTAGTATTACTAAAATCTACATATTGGAAATACCATTTTATAGTAAAACTACTTGCATCGTTTTTAGCATTCTATCCTACAATGCGTGTAATGCAAGTATAAAATAATTACACATGTTTACAGTGCTTTCTGTCACAGGCTGGGACTTCTTTGTACTAAAAATACACATCACTATTATCCACTGCACCAATCCATATTTAATTCTGTAGCTCTCTAGTTACACACAGATCTCTGCAGTGCATTAACCAATAGATGTACTACAGTGCATTTTCCACTGAGTAACACCTTTTAATTTATTTTTCATTTCCGCGGCCCCCTATTTTATACGTAAACACCTGATGGTGAAAAACCTAAAAAATCTGCAGACTTTTTTGGTGTTTGTTTATGAGAGGCTTGCATTGTGAGGGCAGCACTTTCTTTGACGCTGTGGTGACACAAGCGTCTCAACCATGCCTATGAGGCGGTGCAAAGTCACCCTGCATGGTTTTGCATGGCCTCATAGATATGGAGTAAAACATAGCAGAGAAAGCCACTATGTTGTCTCATTCTGAATTAAGGAGGTGGTCCATGGGCTTTGTGCAGGGTTCCCATGCAACACCCATGGATTTTGATGCTGCACCATATTGACAAAATCATGTAAACCTGGGGCAGCTCAAAAACTGACACCTCCCCAGTGGAGGCCTAACGCGGATAAATGGTTTATTTTCTCCTCATTTTTTCCTCTTTCCTTGTGTCCTGCATTCTGTAGCTCACATGGAAAGAGGAAAATGTCTTTCGGAATTGTTCTTGTGAAGAAAGGTGCCCCTTCCTGTATAGAAAGAACCCTGCCTATGTTGGTGCTAGCCAGCAATTTGTGCACTAATGCAAGGGAAAAGGATAAGAATGCACCGTATTTCATAAATATGGTGCATTCCTGCCCTTTCACATTGGCATAGGGCAGTGCTGCAAGAAGACTTGCGGCACTGCCCTACAACAATTCTTCATAAACTAGGCCCTTTGATTTTAGCTACACCTTTCACTACACCCCCACGCTCACTGACCGTTGGTTTGCTAAACACTGTTTAATATTATTATCGGGGAGAGGAGTTGGCCTAACGGCTAGGGCGCTCGACCTCAGACCTGGGGATCTGGGTTCGAGTCTCGGTAACGACGCCAAAACCTCCTGTGATTCTGGGCAAACCACTTAATCTCCCCGTGCCTAAAAATGAAAGTGTGTGTTCTCATGTAAAAAAAAAAAAAAAAACGTAACTTGTGCTATGTAAAGCGCTCTGATACCTGATTCGGTTCGGGTCTAGTTCACGCTATATAAAACGCTACGAAAAAAAAAATATATATATATGATTACCTACCATAAAAATTATTTGCTGTGGAAATTGGGGGCTTTGATGGTTGTCTGTGATGAGGACTTCATCATCATCATCATCAAAATCTTTATTTCGGCAACAAGTGCCATAAAAGATACAGGTACTTACATTAAAAAACAATAAAATGTTAAAATGTTGAATATAAAAAACATGGAGCATATGAAATCATTAGACGGGAATAGAAATAGGACCCCACCTTTAACCTATAAACATTATCATTGTTATAAAGTTATATTTTGACAAATGTCATACATCTCCAGCTAAAAAATGTCTTCTCTTGTCCCAAAATATCCCCAAGTATTTAGCTAAAGCAAAAACTATATGCCCAGACAGATCGGTCTTAAGGACCCTATAAGCATGCAAGCAGTGGGAGAACCCTAGGTATTTACACACTGGGACAATCCATTTCCTCCTCTCCTGCGCGTATGCTTTGCAAAAAAACAGTATGGGCAAATCAGTTTCCTGTTCAGATTTGCAGGCTGGGCAATGGGTCGGGGAAGATTCAGCCCATTTACAGGTATAGGCCTGTATTGGCAAACTGCCATACCTCCATTGAAGGTAACAGTTTAATAATGGTAGTTGGATAAATAAAATCTAGAGCAGTTTCAAACCTGTAAATGTCCTTAATATTTAGGAATGATATTGTTAAAGTACCTAGGCCTGTTCTTGCAGATGTGCAGCAAATTTGCTTTCTGGTAATAATTAATAAGCTGTTTCTGCGTAACCCGGGAACATGATCACAATGGATCAGACCATAAAGTGGGTAACCCTAGTTTCTCTAATTCTGTCTTTATGTATTTTAACCAGGGAATTTTCCCGACATTTGGTAAAGTAAGAAGTTCTTGCCTGTAGTTGACTAGCTCAGGTACACTCCATATCCTGCGCCACAATGTTAAGGGCCGTAGTCCCATATCCTCGTCAAGGGGTCTCAAGCCCAAGTCCAGTCTTATTGGCAACAGGGGAGTGCTAGGGGGAAGTGATAGGAGATGTCTAATGAATTTATTCTCTATTGCTACTAAATCTTGATTGCACATGTAGCCCCAGAGTTCACTTCCATACATAACAACACCCCTAGCCTGTGCTCTGTAGATCTCTAATGGGGGACCAACCGGCTCGGAAGAAGATTTATTTTTTGTAACAAGCTTGATGATTCCACCTGCTATTTGGGCCAGTTTTAGCTGTGACTTCTCCCTTTGGTGCCCCCACGACATTTTTTCATTTAGAGTGATCCCCAAGTACTCGAAGGTTCGGACCCTCTAAAACCTATTGGCGCCAATATACGGATTAGAGCGAGTTTTAGGTGGTGGATTGAAGACCATATATTTTGTCTTCAATGCATTGATCTCGAGGCCATGATCTTTACAAAATGCCTTGAAACCATTGAGAACTCGCTGTATCCCCATTGGCGACTTGGAGAGCAGCAGGGTGTCGTCTGCAAACATAATTGCCGGCACCCTGCTGCCTCCGAGTTTAGGGGCATCGCTATTTTCAACCCCATTCAAATGGGCGATTACCCCGTTGACATAGAGGCAGAACAGGGTCGGTGCAAGCACACAACCCTGCCTGACCCCCCTGCCAACGGGGAATCTGTTGGACAGTGTTCCCTCCCTGCCACATCTGACCTGGGCATAGTTGTCAGTGTGTAATCTTACAACCATGTTTAAAAGGTGTTGCGGAACCCCCAGGCCCGAGAGCACAGACCAAAGTTTCCTACGAGGTACAAGATCAAAGGCTGCTCGTAGGTCAACGAATACAGTGTAGAGGCTGCCACCCTCCAACTGTACCGTTTTCCAGAACAAGATGTTAAGACGAAAAATTTGATCTATGGTGGATACTTTGTTCCTGAACCCTGCTTGATAGGGGCTCCGAACTGAGTTGTCTAGCATCCATTCTAAAAGGCGATCCAAGATCAGCCTAGCAAAGATCTTTTGGGGGACGTCAATTAGACTAATGGGCCTATAGTTGACTGGGAGCAGAGGTGAACCCTTCTTAAAGATGGGGACAATCTCCGCCCCCAGCCAAATAACAGGCACCATCATTCCTCCAAGAATTGCGTTGAATAAGACCTGTAGGTAAGGAACCCAGACCATCGGTTCATTTTTAAATAGGTCACCAGGGAGTTTATCCAACCCTGGGGCTTTTTCTGCAGCAAGTCTAGCGATAGCTGCCCCAACCTCTACCAGGGTAAATTTATCTGTTTCGGGAAATGGCGCAGGGGTCATACCTGCCACCCAAGTGATGAGGACTTCCAAGTTCTAGGAATGTTTGACAGAAGGGGGTCCTTACGTCTAAAAAAGTTTGACAAGGGGGTCTCGGCATCAAAAAGTTTGAAGACCACTGCCTTAAGCTAAACTCTCAAAAAACGAATTCCTTGTCAACCCCCCCCCCCAAAAAAAAACTCCACAGTTAGGAAGGATTGGATCACTGCACTAAACTGTACTTCGATGGTGGTGGATTTCACAAACTCACTAGGAATCACTCTAAACAAGAACCTTAATATGCAACTAGACATTAATATGAATGCAAAAAATTTTCTTTTTCACCTCAGCTACCTTAGAAAAATTAAACCTTACATCAAGAAAATTAGACCTCTAAACTGCAATTCAGTTAGTAATCATCTTGAGACTTGAATATGGATGCACTACTATATCAGGATTACCCAAAGACTCAACGGCCTCCCTTAAAGCATTTCTTAATGCAGCCACAAGACTCTTAACAGGATCAAACAAATTGAACCACATCACCCCACATCTGAAAGCTCTCAACTTGTTGCCTCATGAAGCAAGAACTAAAGATGGCCTGCATCAATAATAAGGCAATCTATCACAAAATCCTACTGCACCTGGCACAGAAAATGCCCCAGTTCATTACTCAGAGTATAGTCTTCCTCGCCACATGATTAACGAAGTGAGCTTCAGATCCACACCATAACCCTCCAAAGCAAAAGATAGCCACCCATGCCTCCCATCCCTTCCCACCCTTGCCCTGTAAGAGGAGGGTCGGCCCAACCCACAGCCTGAGAACTACCAAGCAAAAACATGAAGCCAATAGCCACACAGGGAGGGAGGGATAGGAGCTCATGAGGCGAGGAAGGCTATACTTGGATTAATGAAGATTAACAGTAAATAACCAGGGCATTACCTCCTCGTAAGTCTTCCTCGCCACATGAGCACATACCAAAGCCAAGCAGCTTCATTGAAACTCACAAGAAACCAATGGATCAGAAGGGGATGCCAATGGAGAAGGGCAAACCCAACAAACACAGACGAGTGGAAGGAACCACCCAAGTGCCAATAGCCCACTTCTCGCAGGGACCCTCCCCCCCCCAAGCCTGAAGGAATTGGAAATTCGGGGAAAACTGCCCCATGTGCCAAGGAGCACCGACGGGAGGCCTGGGCACAGACAATGTCCCATAACCATTGTCAATATGGCTGGGGGGTCAGATGGGGCTGTTAGGCAGCGCCCCAGACCACCTTTGACACCCCCCCTGTAAACCCTTGGCTCGCTAAGGCAGTGCCTAATCGGCTTCGAAGGATACTGGAGGAAGGAAAGGGGAGGTTCTAGATCCCCAGGGCCCACTAGAGCAGGCCCATCAACCATGAACCCATGGGCCCGCTACAGCAGGAACCACTTACCTGACAGCGCACCTGTAGAATCAACTTGCACAGAACTAAAAAAACAGGCTGTGGGTTGGGCCGGCCCTCCTCTTATAGAGGTCAAGGGTGGTAGGGATCGGCCATGTTGGGAAGGGATGGGAGGCACGGGAGGCTAACCTTTGCTTTGGAGAGTTCTGGTGCGGAGCTGAATCTCACTTGGGGAACAACGTTTACAATGCAACTTTAACAACGCTGTACCTTTACGACGC
The DNA here is from genome assembly GCF_964261635.1 of Lissotriton helveticus. Lineage (NCBI taxonomy): Eukaryota > Metazoa > Chordata > Amphibia > Caudata > Salamandridae > Lissotriton > Lissotriton helveticus. The sequence goes on along the minus strand of NC_136069.1, from coordinate 1,641,156,886 downwards.
AACCATTACAACGCAAATCATTACAACGACTTGCGCTGGGGGGCGCTCTAGGATAGGGAATAGTTTTAATTTACTATCCAACACCTTCCCTACTATCCACGGGGACTGGAGTTGGAATAGTAAATTAAACTATTCACTATCCAGCGCCCCCCAACGCAAGTCGTTGTAACGACTTGCGTTGTAAAAGTTATGTCTTAAAGGCATGCGTTGTTAAAGCATGCGTTGTAACGACGTACATCCTCTCACTTCGTTAATCATGTAGTGAGGAAGACTTATGAGGAGGTAATTTCAATTTCTGGAGGAAGTAGACTCTCAAAGAGCGTTGGTAGTTTTCTTCTAAAAACCTCCACTCTACCATAAGAAAACAACATACAACAGAACCTTCTCTAGAGCTGCACCAAGAATATGGAACTCGCTCCCACCAGGCATCAGAAACATCTCATCTATTCCACACTCTTAAAAGATGCTAAGTCCTTCCTGATGAGTAAATTCCTCCCTTAATCCGCAGATGCCCATTCACTCCATTTTCTTGAAGCCCCATTCAGACAATCACTCTACCCACCCAAGCCTGCTGAGTATCTCTATCTGGCCCTAGATGGAGCTCTTCACTCTTTTGCTAGGCGCACCCCTCTGGACCTTACTCACACTGACTTCTGCTTGAAGACTGCTACCCCTACTGTCACCACTGAGAATACCCAGAACAAGCTCAAATATATTATAAGCTATAACCCAGGCTATTTCAAATTGTATTAGTGATTGTACAAATGTTCTTCTTTTTTTATCATTATCTCACATTTTTATTGAGACAACTACAACAATTTGTAGGTTACAAAAGCACTGTTTAAAACTACAATGCTATATATATGTGAAGCGCTCTGATACCCATTTCGGGGTCTTGTTTGTGCCATATAAAACACTAAATAAATAAATATATTGTCAATGTACTTAAAAATGAATGCTTTATTAGGGGCATAGAAAATAATATTTGTGTGTAACTTTTCAACGAATGTCGTTGTGCTTTTGTGGTTTGTTTTGAACGGAATAAGGCTTTTATGATGATGACAAACTCCCCTGCCAAAATGCTTAATCAATTCCCACAGTAGTAGTTTGGGAACTGTCACAACTCTAGGTGGGATATGCTTCCACCTAATGAGAAACGTGACATACAATCACAAGGAGATACCTTAACTGGTTATATTTCGGCATTTTCACGAAATTATCAAGCAATCTCGACCAAATAGCGGTTGTCTCTTTTGAAAAAATCGCTGACACTTTTGTGTGCAGCACACATCACCACAGCAATTTCTTTTGCCAGTTATATGGTCAGATTCAAGAAGGAGGACATCCAGTATGCCAGGACTCAGCTTTGAGCATAACTCAGTGATGCTCACACAATCATGATCAATATCAGCCTCTTCGTCTTGGTCTGGAGTAGGCAATAGAGAAGCAGGGTTCATGGTGTTGCACGTTCATATAGATACATTTTCTGCGGCCAGAATGAATTTTTCATAGAGGGTTAAGCAGCTGCCATTCATATGCTGAGTGCAGCGCAATCAAAGAGAATTTCAATGAAATGCAACACCATGACACTAGGTGGATGATCCATCATGATTCCCTCAGTTTGTTTTGACTAATTACCAGGTAATGGAGCAGCTAATGTATCAAGGGTAGCCAGAAAGTAGTCAATTGGGCATTTAGTATCTCCATGTATCTGAGCAAACACAGACAAAGCACACCAAATTCGTTCATGGCAAAAGAGTATGAACTCTTAGGTGTAGTCTGACATTCCAAGAGTGGGCTCACTGCAAAGAAAGCTTTTGAGATCTTGGAAGGCTTCCATGATTTTGTCATCCTTTAGTACTGACGTCAGTGTGCATCAGCCTCAAAAAGGCTTTGCCACAAAGAAAAGGTTTGGGGTCCATTGTTGGCAGTAACAAACCATGACCAAAAACATTAGTATTTCTCTTTGTGTGGTTGGAAACTTCATCTTACTGACCATTTTAATGGCTCATAGGACACTCTTCTAACTTCCTTCTCAATTTGATCTCCCAGATCCTTGACTTCCTTTTGACAGTATAGCAAGCTTTTTGGGAAATCTGTGTTCCCATTCTCAGCTTAATGTTTGAGCAGAGCAATGGCATCTTGCCTACAAGCTTCTTTTGTCAATAATGCAATGCGCGAATCATCATGTACTGATTTAGGGTCAAACTTGAGGGCAACTGTAAGGTTTGGGAGTAGCTGATTAACGTGCAATGGTCTCTCTGTATACCCTTGAGGAGCACGTCCCTACTTTACATGTTTCTCTTGGAATTGATATGTGAAGTAAAACTAGTTCTCTTAATAAAGGGGAACTGAAAAGAATGCCTGGCAAAGGTGAACCATTCCGCTTCTGGGGAATAGAATATGATTACAGCAGAGTACAGTATCACAGGGTAGCATGGAATGTTTGGTTTATTCTTCCTTAATCCTGCTCTATCCTGCATTCCTTTTTTGCTTTTTGAATAGCCATTTTCAGGAAGATACATTGATTCCCGACTACCTCATTCAAGATGCTGTGTGCTACATACCCTCAACAACAGGCTTTATTCCTGCAATGGCTTCTGGGGTCGTTTTAAAGGGATGTGTTTGAGGACAGACCAAAAGGTTATCTTCTGGGGTATAGCACACTTAGTCAGCCCAATTTTCTTTGCTGTGAGATCCCACATATCTTATGTGACTGTTTCTTTTAGATCGGCATGTGAATCTTCATTAGTGATAACCAGGCAAAAATTGACTACAGATTTAGGTGGCTGTAATTTAAACTCAGGGTCTGCTGCTTGCGTTCCAAAATCCAATCTGTCTGGCATACAATTTATCATAGTACTCACACAGGATATGGGCTAGCCGGGTGCAAAACGATGGAAAGGCTGTGAAAGGTGAGGCACAACAGGTGTTTGGACGAAAACCCTCACTCACCCGAGGGTGACATGCTTCTTCATTGGGTTCCTCCAACACACTGGGACCACAAGGTACCCAGTGTGGGCTACAAATTCCCCTCAGGAAAGGAACAGGAGTGTTTTTAAAAAGCACGTCAAGGTATAAATACCTAAAGGGTAGAGATGATGGAATGCAAAGTGCAACAAAAAAAGTGTGTGTTAAAACTATCTCAGTAGGGACAACAACCTTGATTCTTACAATCCTACACGATAGGGGATAAAAGCAATGTGAGACAGAGTTATGGATATTTACCCTGCATTGTGGTCTACATGTTTCTGCCCTATATGACATTTAAGTTCAAGGCATTCATCAGGACCATGTTCTTAAGTCACTCTGCTGAAAAATCATGCATAAGTATTTATGAGTTAAAAGATACTCAGGCCTCTACTCTTGACCAACCGTGCCTAGCAGTAGTATTCAGTTGGGTGGGTCAGATGGCCCTGTGATAGAACAATAAAAACAACATATCAAAATAGTGTAGCAAGACACCAATGTGCACCATCACCATGTTCACAAGTGTATACCTCTTCCCATAATCAGTTTATAGTGAACAACGTGTACAGCCGACTCTACGATCTACAGAGTCTCTCACCACGTAGATTCCTGTAATTGGAGGTACAACAAAATGCATCAAAGACATGAATAACTAGCACAACAGACCACCTGAACAGTATTGGTAGATGATTACATCCATAGTTTTATAGTAAAAGTCATCACTGCGCACTGTTTGATGAAAAACAATGCAGGGTGCTTTCTTGCATTTAATGAAGTAAATGCATTCACTTATCAAGAAGTCAAAGACTGGGCCATCATTCCAATATCGCAAAGACCACATTGTGTCCCAAAGTTGGTCTGTTAAAAAAGTTAGCTACAGGGCATGGCAAATGCTGAGTATGTAGCAGCAATGTAATGGTTCCAAGGTGTGCAGGACCTGATGTATGGGACCAAGTAAGCCCTGAACTGTAGAGGAACCCATCCACTATCAAGCAATAGGCATGTTGCTAGTCTAAATGTCGCAATCTGTGAATTGCCATAATGAGATCAGGCTATATGTATCAGAAGACATCATATCAAAACAAAACTAACCAAACATACTCAGGGTGAGGCTCTTCTACAGTTCAAGGCTTACTCTTCTAACAGTCAAGCGAGTGGCTTCTGTGTTTATCAGGAAGTATACAGTCTGTCCATGGGCCACTCTGATCCACTTCCAGGACTGCACCAAGTATACTTTCCTCCTCCTCCCTCAGGCACCTTTATTTAACCTGTTCAAATTCCTTAGAACTTCCAGACATAATGGACATTGGCTGGGGTATAAATGTGTTGTGTGGAACTTCCAGGACTGCACCAAGTATACTTTCCTCCTCCTCCCCCAGGCACCTTTATTTAACCTCTTCGAATTCTTTAGAACTTCCAGACATAATGGACATTGGCTGGGGTATAAATGTGTTGTGTGGAACTCTGTTGCTGTGTTGGAAGTGGGGATTCCCTTCTAGCATCTTTATGGGCACAAGGAAATTCTGGGATGAACTTAGTATTTGAATTTTTGAGTCATCATTGGGTACTGGAGAAAGTAGCTCCTGCACTGTGAAATTTGCAATATGGGCATAGACTTTTGCTCAATTAGGATTATAGTGACAATCTGTTGTATTCTCCCTACATGTTGTTATTATCTTAGTATATGTTTATTAATGATTCTGTAGTGTTCTGACTACTGTACCTTAGCAACTGCTGCTGTGACAACTAGAATGCAGTTCGGAGTTAGAAAGAAGGAACAGGAGCTGCGGATGCCAGTTGTTGAGGGTTGCTGCGTTGTATCCTGAATAAACCTTTTTATTCACTTCAAAATGAGTCCTTTTATCCTCAAAAATGGTGATGAAGATGGGATAAAGGGTTAATATCAAGAAGAAGAAAGAAATTGATATTGGAAATTATTTGAAGATTCAGAGCAGCAGTTACATATTTGTCTCATAAGCATTGAAGACCCTCAACGAGGAACCTTTTTCAATGTAATCTAGTTTGGTGTGTCCCTGTAAGGATTAACTGAATTTATGCAGAAGAAGACAAGGGAATTAGCTGCCAACTATGTGAGGATGAACTGAAGGTACACTTATTGTGCAGTTGTATTGAGAACACAGTAAATCGGAAAATAGTTGTGAAGTTCTGGCACATTGAACCAAGTCATATTTCTTAACGTAGTGGTTCGAAGATGGAAGTGTAGCAGAGCGTTAAAGTGTGGCAGAGCGTTAAACAAAATTGTTCTTCTAACAGAGTTTTACCATTTAAAAGTGGAGCGCAGGATAAGAAAGTCTACATTATTCTTGTATTGACATTGCCAACAATTCCTTTTGTTATAGTTGACCTTCGTTAATTGGCATATCTATGCACAACTCAAATGAACGTTACCTTAGCTTCAACGATCTACATTCAAAGATAAACAGCAGCGCATGCCGTGTTTTCCTTCCAACAATCACGGAAAGATTGGTCGGAGTTCTCCATTGCTGATTGATGCTTCATGTTCCAAATTCAGTTCCAGGAATCTTTGAGCGATTTACGTAACCTTGTCAGTTCAAAGGTTACTTTTGACGTTTTTTTGGGCGGGGTATTTCACCGAGTAATAAAGTTCCGGTGACAACGATTACGAAGGCAAGCAGAATAAGTAAGTTTATCAGTTTTCGTCAGTTTCTTCACCACATTTAGTACAAGTATTAAACATTAAAGAAAGTTTATTAGCTTCCTAATAGCTGTACGTAGCCGCGTAAGGTCAAAGTTGCGGAGTGGGTGCCTTCATTTCTCCTTTTCCGGTCTCACAAAAATCTTCGGAAATAAAAAGGAGGGAAAAGCAAAAATGGTATCATTTACAAAAGTACTATGACAAATCCAGCACCAAACTTCATAAAGGTAACTTATAATTAAACGAGACTACTGTAAGGAATTTTAGAGAAGAGACTGATTGCCTTTGAAGAAGTTTATTGAAGTTATTTAATTCTTTTATGAGGGTAAATTTTACATTTTTATATTTATATGAGTTGTTAATGTTATTTCCTTTTACAGTGTTCATATCATTATTTTAATATTGTATAGGCAGGAATAATAATATTATTTAGCATTCTTCAAGGTGTCTAGCCAAACTATCAATCCACCTCCCATATTTTTACAAGACCCAGGAGCCCCTTGCATGTCATGGGAAGACTGGAAAGAATCTTTTGTTACATATTTGGAGGCTATTGGTGCAGAAGTTTATGTTTCTAACAGGAAACTACCAGTTTTAAAACACCATTTAGGTGTAGAAGGCAGACATGTTTTAAAAACTCTTCCGAAACCAGTTCCTGCAGGCAGGAGTGGTGATAACAACAATTCTAATTCTGAAGATGAAGAAGAAGATGTTTATGATATAATTATGTTAGAAGAACATTACAGTAAAAAAATGAGTATTGTTGTAGAAAGGAATTTATTTTCTTCTAGGAAGCAAGCACAAGGTGAAAAAATGGGACAATATGTTGCGGCCTTAAGGAAATTGGCTACCACATGCAGATTCAAAGATCTACATGATGAAATAATTAGGGATCTATTGATTAATTCTACTAATATCAAAAAGGTTCAAGAAAAATCATTACACTTGATGGATCCCACTTTAGACAAGGCAATTCAAATTGCTAAACGCATTTGAGAATACGTCACAATATGTGAAGGAATTAACAAGTACAGGAACTCAAGGCGAATCAAATTCTTCTAAGGTGTGTGAAGTGCATACGATTGACATATCTATTAGCAAAAAATCTGAAAACAAAGCAGAGAAAAAGAAACAATAACCATTTATGACTGTCAACAAAGTATGCTATAGATGCGGTAGCAAATGACATTCGTCAGATGCTATACATTGTCCGCAGCCAAGAGTAGGTGCTACAAATGCAAGGAAATTGGACATTTTTCGAGAGTATGCAAGGGATAGTTAATGATGTATGCGTGAAAACCGGTGATGAATACAAACCTCCTAAATTTGAAATTTGTGTAAATTATGTAATGATTCCTATGTGGGCAGATTCCTGTTCACCATTTACACTTATTGATCAATAAGCATGGACAAAATTAGGTTCAACATCTCTACTAACCACTGATATAAATCCAGTAGGATACTGTGGGCAGAAATTACCTGTAATAGGGTACTTTTCTATCAAAATCAAATTTCAAGAGAGAGAAACCAATGCTAAAATGTATGTAGTTGAAAAAGGGAAGTCAATACTTGGATGGAGAGAGCAGAAAAATTTAAACATTATTCTGAACCCCAATCATCCATCCCAAGTATTACTGACAGGAAACAGGAGAGTGACATTTGGACAACAAAATGTCCCAATCTCTTTAAAAAAGAATTGGGTTGCCTTAAAAAATGTAGACATCACACAATTTTAAAGAAAGGAACTGTTCCCAAAGTTCACAAGGTAAGAAATGTTCCATTAGCATTGAGAGGTTCTCTAAAAGAGGAATAAAATAGATTATGTGAAGAAGGCATAATTGAGCCCATATAAGCCTCAGAGTAGTTAAGTCCCATAGTTATTGCATGCAGACCCAACGACAATATCCACATGTGTGTGGATTTGAGGGATTTGAACCAGTGCATATGGGTGGATCGCTGTCCGTACCCCATAATAACGAGATGTTATCGAGCATTGACAATGGCAAGTTTTTCTTCACATTGGACTTGTCAAGAGCTTATCATCAGATTTTGTTACAACCTGAATCCAAGTATTTGACATCATTTATTACCCCAGAAGGTGCATTTCAATTCGTCCGAACGCCCTTATGTCTTGCTTCTGCTTCGGCAGTGTTCCAGAGAGTTATGCAGAACATTTTGAAAGACATATCAAACTTATTGGTATTTCAGGATGATATTTTCATTTGAGGAAAAGACAAAATTTAACATGATAATTTGTTAGAAATAGCTTTAAACAAAATAAAGCAAGCTGGTTTAACTATTCGTTTGGAGAAATGTAAATTTTATAAAACTGAAGTGGAGTATTTAGACCATTCCTTATCGTCAGAATGTGTCAGGCCCAAATTCAAACTTGTGGAAGACTTAGAGACAGCACCTATTCCACAACAAAAAGACCATTAAGATCATTCCTTGCTCTGGCTGAGTATTATTCAAGATTTTTACCCAATTTCTCTACTTGTGTTAACTCTCTTAAGGAACCTATGAAGAAGAACGCAAGTTTTGTGTGGTCTGAAAATTGTCAACAGGCATTTGAAAGTGTTAAACATGCTGTTGCTACTGCCGTTTCACTGAAACCGTTCAATCCCATTGATAAAAGTATAATAGTGACTGATGCAAGTGGATATGGCTTGGGTGCAGTTTTGATGCAAATACATGAAGGCAAAGAGCATGTAATTGTCTTTGTGTCACGTACACTCAAGGGAGCCGATGTAGTGTAGTTCCTATATTCCCAACAGGCTCTGCGCATTGGACTAATATATCCTGTAGATTAGACGTAGGACTGAGGTCTATTAGGTCTCTACCGAATATACTAAACTTAATTGTGTGTGCCAGCTAGCTCAGAGGTCACTAGAAACTTTCTCAAATTCACAAGAAGGGTTTAGTCTCTGACAACCGCATAAACATGACAACTTTGTTTCCCCAAGATAAAACGTATCTTCAGAGTCGTGGAAACAATAGATAGATATTTCACTCAATCAGTCGTGTATGCTTAGTTTCATCAGAGGTGCAGAGAAAGTAGAAAGACGGGCGTTTTCAATAAAAGGATTTATTGAACAGTCTCCTTTCTCAAGCATAAGAAATGAACTGCTACAATCGTAACACTGTTTGCAGAATATAATGAGTACAGTATAAATAGTAGAATAAAATAATACTGTAAGAGCATTATATGGTTCCTAAACCATAGATAAATACATACATAAATAACAGAGGCTAAAAGTACTCAACTGGTGCTTCTAAAATATGCCTATCCCAATCTACCTAACCTAAGCTTAATATGAGGGAATATGTAATTGAGGTGTAGCATAAATGTAGTATTCTTTTGCCAAGAATCTGCCCAAGATTTCTCTAAGGGTCTAATCAGCTCCTTACCTTAGTGTAGAATGAAGAAGGCTGGTCTCGGGACTCGATTTCCCAGCAACCAGCAAGGATAGCTTGGAAACACTGGAGCTGGATTTCTCAGCAGGAGAAAAGACAGCATCTCTCTCAGTGCGTCTGCTGGAAGGTCGGCTTCCTTCGGCACTTGCTGTAGCAGGGCGTGTTGGGCAAGTAGATAGTCGAACTGCTCCAAACCACCGTGTGTTTGCTTGGGCAAATGTGGGCATATTTATACCTTGAAGGTGCCTGGTTTGACATATGGTTGGACAAATAACGTCATCAAAGAGTCTCAATTCTTTGAAAACTCCATGAGTTCTTGGACAAATCCATATTCAAGCGAGGGGAAGTCGCTGACTGCTGGAGGCGGGTTTTTCCAAGAAATCATTGTGGATTTTCAGAACTAGTGGAAGTAGCCCTGCCGTATTTGGACTGCATGAGCTATGCCTAAATATGGTTATGATTTCTATGCCTATATCAGGATATGGTGATTTATACCTATATAAGGGCATGAATAGGGAAACGTACACTAGTGTCCTAAAATAATACATAACCCCGACTCCATTCTATTATGTTCATCTAAGAGTAAATAGAAAAAACATATAATCTGGAGTTTGTGTTTACAACCCCAAAAAATCATATAAAATGCATTTACAAATGGTTGCACATGAAAAAAAATTAGCATTTTCTATAGTACATATGTAAAGGAAATGACTTCATTGTAAGCATATGATATGACAGTAGCAATGCTAACTGAATAAAACATGAAAATTACATTTATGAAATGGCTCTTAGTTACAGAAGAAAAAATGTCGAGACCATCCCATAGCAGAATATACAAACTGTTTTAGTTTGTGGATTAGGCTAATATTGTTTCTAGGAAGTGTTCAAGGAATTCTTGTTCTCTAAGAATAGTTCTACTTTAAGCAGATTATTTTTGTGCCGAAGTTCAGTTTTGTTTTTTGGAAAAAAGTCAAATCAAATCGTAGAAAAATACAGGTCCAAAGTTAGAAGCTATTGTTTTGAAAAAAGTGAAGGTCGAATTTCAGAGTTCTAAAGGACGCTGTGTGTTAATTTCAAAAGTTATTCTCGGTGTCAGGAGAAAACATTAAGTCATCAAGGCTGGTAAAGTAATTGTCTACCACAGTAGCTGAAAGTTCAACCACTTCATTAAGAAGGTCAACTGTGCAGATATGTGAAGCATCGCCGTCAGCGTCAGTTGCCCCGTTAGCAATGTTCATAGCAGATGGTAGCTGTGTGCCTGTTGATCCGCGTATCTCACCTCCAGTTGGATTTGCCGGTGAGATCTCAATGAATGCCATCATCAGGAGTGGTAGCCGTTGGGGGCAACTCAACACATGAGCCGTTACAGGACCCAGTAATGCATCAGCATCCGTTGGCACAACCGATGGTAGTGTTAGACAGACATCTACCACGCATTCCTCTCCACAAAGCAGGCATCGTAGAATAGGTAATATGCAATCTTGCCAGATTGGTCTGAATGATAGAAACCATGTGGTATTCAAATCTCTCAAACGAGCAAGGCCAAGGATCTGTGTTATTCTGTCACAGTACCTCATGGC